>NC_044586.1:63667653-63974471 GCF_901933205.1 Camarhynchus parvulus
GGATCAGGACTCTGGCACACAGGAGGTGCACTGGGGGACACAGGACCTGGCACAGAGGCTCCATGAAGGGGATATGCATCAAGCCTTCACATCCAAACTGCAGAGATGCAGATTTCTGGGGGATCCCAGGAAGATATACTTCACAGTGTGCTGCTCCTGCTGGCACTCCATGTAGTCAGGGCAGACCAGGACACCAGTTTGAATTCCAGACACAGCATCCTTCCCTCTTCCCAGCCCTGCTGGAGACAGACAGCCAGATTCTCATGTGGGATGTAGTGCACTAAGGCACCAAATCCCCTTGTGCTTCAGATCTATGGACAAAAAATGTGTGATCAGAGCCAGGGCCAGCCCCAAACCTGGGGTTTTCCTTCTGCCATCCTCAGCACATCCAGGCCAGGCTCTTTCTTTAATATATGTGGGGAATTAGCTGTTCCCAGTGGAGACAGAGAAGGGATGGAGTGGGCAGAGGGCTGAGGGAGGGAACAGGGAAGTGCTGAGCCTTTTGTTGTGGATGGGAGAACGACCTGAGCATGGAGCAGATTTCCTGTCCAGTACCAGCTGCAGCTGGCTGGCCTCTTTGGATGCAGTCACCTGAAAACTCTACTGGAGTTGTGGGATCATACAGATGGCAACAGAGAGGAATGGGGTCACTGGGCATTGACACAGACCCCTTCTGAATGGGGGAAGAGTGCAGCTGCCTCTGCATCTGACAAGAAAGGGAGGAGGGATGCTAGAGACCCAAAAGTGTCTTTTTCATCCCAACAACTGCTTCTCATTTTGGTTTTGACATGAATTTGCCATGCAGACTTGGCCAGCTCATGCTTTTTGCTTTCTGTGACTGCAGAGTTATTTAAGCAGATTCCCATTGCTAATATATGGGGGAATTAGAGAGAATCAGCAATGCCTTCTGACTTAAGAGATGGAGTGTCAGGTATCAGCTGAACCCAGAAATGCAGATATCTGTGAGTATTTCTGAGGCAACTTGTCAGTAGGGTGTTTCTAATCCTTTTACCAAACAGAGTTTTTTTTAGAAAACTTGAGAATTTTTTTTGTCTGTTTCTCTCTGACCCTAATAAATCTTAATTCCCACAACTTGCGGGTGTTGACTTTCCAAGAAAAAACATCAGTGGCACTCTGTCACCACCCTCCACATTCCCGAGGTGGCTGCTGGAGGCAAGTTGTCTCATTTGCTTATGTAAATGAAGAAAAGAGATTTTTAGAGCCAACTCTTAACTCTGGGAAGGAGGTGCTGCCCGTGCCAGCACGAGCAGTGCTCCTGCTGCCAGTCCCCAGCGCTGACAGAGTTCAGCTGTTCCGTGATAAAAAATAAGGCTCTCCCTCTCCAGGCATTTTGCATTTCAGTGAATAATTTTTCACCCAACTACATCCCAGCCTGCTTTGATTATGTGCACTCCATAAATTGACATAATAATGTGGAGTTGAGGAATAGAGGATCTGTCCCATAAGGGGAATTGCAGCCCCTAAAGCCCCAAGCCTTTAGCCTGAGCAGTTCTGTACAATATTATTACCCTGTATTCAGATGACATAATTACCAAAAGGGCCCTTACTGGGTATTTTCACAACATTATATGGAGTGACTTTGGGTTTTTCTTTTCTTGGAAATGCATGAAAGGGGTTAAACAAGAGGATGATAGAGCTGTTGGCAGACCCAGTTTGACAAGAGGAGAATTGCAAGTGAGGGACAGTTCAGTGGCCCCTGGATGAAAGAATTATGTGTTCTGTGTATGAGGAAGCAGGGGAGGGAAGGAGTTACAGTCCATAGCTGTCATGGGGCAATGCACTGCACATGGTGAGGATGGAGCATTTGCTGGCTTTCAGCAGATAAGGCTGATGCCAGTGGGTATCAATGCCCAGAGGAACACAGTCAGAACACACAGGGCCTGCCTGTATGGGCTTCTTTACTGCCCTTATCTCCGTGGTGTTGGACCATGGGCTTGTGGCTGGTTTTAGCTGATGATCTAATTCATGGGGAGGACCTGGAGTTTGCTTCATTAGCAAATGCTAATAGTCGGTGGAGGGGAAGAATTGTGTGTGAAGCAGCATTTGGCACTTTCATTTCCTCCTGATTACACTGCCCAGGGCTCCAGCAGACCCAAGGAGCAGCCCTGTTCCCTGCCTGGTAGGGCTGCCTGGGCACAGCCAGGGGAGGAATTGCTCTGCGTTCATGCAAACTGTTCCCTTTCCACCTCACCTCTCCTGCTGATGGACTGGCCACACTGCACACATTCCCCAACTCAAGCCACCAAAAATATGTTTTTCAAACTTTCAGCCTTTGAATGTTGAGCAAAATTTGACCAAATCAACAGGACTTGAGAGGCTGGTTTGAGCTAAACACACTTCACAGTCCATCCTGCAGGAACCAAACCTGCTCACAGCTAAAAAGCAGTGGTTTGAGTCCTGGAGCCTGTGCCTGGCCACAGCTGGGTTATAGCACGAAATCAGTGCTGAGCATTGCAGCACTTGGCTTAGCAGGGTCTCATCTCTGCATTCTTGTGCTCTTTTGCTCTCTAAGTCCCTCCAGCAAGGAGACAGAGGATGGTAGCAGTGTTTTTAACGTTAATGAGTGAAGCACTGCTTGGTGTGAGTTGGGTACCTGGTTCCCACAGCTCAGCGTGGGTCTGTGCTGGATGGATTTGGGTGGCACGTGTCTGTCCATATGTTGGAACTATACATTACCCAGAAACCTTCTGCTGCAGAGAATTAGGGAGAAGCTATGACATGGGGGAGGGGGAACAGACAGGCTTGTTTGGCAGTTAATAAAACAATGAAATATACTTTGTGTGTGCCTGAGTTTCTAGGGACATACCAGCAGCTGCTAATACCATGTCATCTGTTTTTTATTCATGGCACTGCTGGACTGTGGATAGATAATCTCTCTCTATAACTCACTCATTTCTAAGCTTAATGGGAAGCTGTCATAGAGAAACATGCTTCTCTGCCAAAAGTGGGCAGTCTGTCTTTCCACTGGGGGGACACATGATTCCAGAGTTCCTTGCTCTGCTCAAATCCCAGTAACATTGTCTTTTAATTATATTGAGTATTTAATACTGGAATGCTTGTGTTTCTGCTGTATTTTCCACAATGACTGGCAGAAACATTCTACCTCTGTCAGACAGAGAGGAGCTCCATCCCTCTGATGGGATCTTCTCCATCCCTCTGGTCATCTCTCTGACCCTCCTCTGGACCCATTCCAACAGGTCCAAGTCTTTGCTGTGCTAAGGGCTTCAGAACTGGATGCAGCACTCCAGGTGGGATCTCACCAGAGCAGAGCAGAGCAGAGGGGAAGAATCACCTCCCTCAACCTGCTGGCCATGCTTCTTGTGCTGCAGCACAGGACATGTTTGGCTTTCTGGGCTGCACCTGCAGAATCGTGCCCAGCTTTCCATCCACCAGTACCCCCATGTCCCTGCCCACAAAGCTGCTTTCAACCTCTTCATTGCCCAGCCTGTCTCTGGGGAATACCAGATGCCAGGGGTTTCCCTGGCCCTGTGTGTTGCACTTGACCCTGTTGAACCTCATGAGGTTTCCATGGATCCACTCCTCAAGCTTGTACAGGTCCCATTGGATGGCATCCCTTCCCTACAGCTTGGTGTCAGGCTTCTCCCAGTCTGTAAGAGATCCATCTCCCCAGAAGCCCTCTTCCTCCTCCTCCTCCCATCCTGTGCTAGCACATAACATGCCAGTATCATCACTAAACCTGTGTGGCAGTGACTGTGGCTGGTGTTAGGAGGCACCAAATTGGGGTTTTCATGTCACCTGGAGCAGCAAAGTCTTGCTCTGCACCACCTGTATCTCATGTCCTCCTTTTCCTCTTTTCAGCATTGGGGAGGTGTCCCATGAGCAGACCCCAGCCTGCTCCCCCAGTGGGTACAGCAGCCCTTATTAATGAGCTCATGCTAATATGAACTCACCGAATAAATACATCAAAGGGCCATGAAACTCTGGGATTTTGACACTGAATCAGTTTGAATCATCATTCCTTGTGCAGCTTCCCTTTTCCAAGGAGCTCCCAGGCTTGTCCTTCCCCTCCCTACCTGCCTTCAGTGCTCTCTGTGCTCTGCTGTTGTTCAGGGAAGTTGCCATTGTGTCTAATTGGGAAAAGACACCTGTAGAGTGCCTCTGCGCAGAGATAACTGGAGTGCATGGAAGAGAGCCTCATCCCCTGTGGTTAATTTGCCAGTGCTGAGTTCTCCTTTAAATAGAGGCAAGGAGATACAGACAGAGCTTGGACATGGCATGCATTGAAGTGTTCTTGGTGTAGTTTTTGCTAGAACAGGCTGTGCCTGTAGTCTAGGGTGTGGAGTGGGTCCTTTAAGCAATGGGGAATTGCAGGGAGACATGCCTTGGAGTGTCAGCCAAGTGTGATCCCATATAGACCTTCTTGCACTGCCTTTGCTGCTTTTTCATCATCTCTCTTCATGGCACGTTCAAGTCACAGAGCTGCTACTAAGGCTCAGCCCTTTCCCTGCCACCTCCTGACACCACTAATAAAGCTCTCCCTTTCCTCTAAGTCATTATTTGAACAAATTTCAGCTGTTTTGGAGGGCAAGGAGGGAATGAGTTCACTGCTTCAAGCCTGCAGGGTTGCAAAGAGCCCCAGCCACGTGCTCACTGTGCTCCTCACTGCTGAGGCTCTGTGGATGCACATCATTATCATTTCAGACAAGCCTCTCTGGCATGGCCCAGGGAGCAGGGAAGGATGTCTGTGTCATTCCACTAATAAGGAGGCAGCCCCTAATGAGTCCATGTCTGCTCCCCTGCCTCTCAAAGAGGGAAGGAAGAAACCTGAGTGCTCTGAAGTCAGGCTTGACTTCACAGCAGAGTTGTCTGCTCTGCAGAGTATCAGGAGTCCCCTGGACAAGGTTTGGTGCCATCATACCTGATGTACTAAGTTTTATAGAAAATGTCATGTTTGCAAGTCCAGGAAGTCCAGGCTGCAAAATGTAACTTGTTCCAGGCTGATTTGGAGAGTACAAGTAAGGATCCAGAGCTAGGAAAGCACTCAGGTTACTGCCATGCAGAGAAGCCTCAGAAGTAGGGTTTGGATAATAAATGGCCAGTGTCTGTGCCAGAGACTCAGATACACAGGAGTGTGGGTCCCTCAGCCTTTCCTCCTGGCAGAAGTAAGAACTTACCAGGAGCAGACTCTTCTTCCCCAGGGCCACAGCTCCAGTGTGCTGGGACTACAACTGGGTCCCTGCTGATTTCTCTAGTAACAGTGGAAATTGATTTACAGAACACTGTTCTTTACATGCCTTTCTGAAAAGAGGGTCCTGTAGCAGGAGGGAGCAGCAGGGGATTCCCTGGCTGTGTAATGATGCTCTGACAACCTACCCCACCAGCAAAGCATGGTTAGCCCTCGCTGGTCCAGATGTTCTCCTGATGTTCCCCAGCCCAAGTTCAGGCCAGCCAGCTGCAGCTATGGCAGCCCCACAGGCTGCTTTTAGTGATATAGGTTACATGGAGGACACCAGGAAGGTGTAGGTAGGAAAGGGATGAGGAGCAGCAGATGCAGAGAGGTCTCCACACCTGCTTGGGCAGCTCCCAGGGCAACAAAGTCCAGCTCTGTAGCTCTGCATCACTGAGGACATGGTTCAGCTTCTACCGGGAATGCCACCTGTTACCCTGATTTATTTCTGTGGGATACATCTTGCTGACCATCCAATTGTACTAAATCCAGAAGGTCCCAAGCCCACTTTCTATTGATTTCCCTGCTCTCACAGACCAGTCCCCATCTCCTTCAATGTGTCTGTGATGGAAGTTTTATTAATGCAAAATTTTCCCTCTGGAAAATGAAGTCCAGAAATTAATAATGAATTAAAACAACTTGCCACAGGCATTGCTAATGAGCTCTTTGTCTGCTCAGCTCACATGAAAGGAGGTCATTGCTCAGCCGTTCCCATCGCGAATGGCAAGAAGATTAACCGCGAACATCCCGCGTGCGTGCAGGTCTCTCCTGAGACAGCAGGACAGGCTGCAGCTCAGCTTCTGCCTGGCTGCCTTGTCCTGCCTTATCCCTGCTGTGCAGGTTTGTCTCAAGGAGTCTTTGCTACCTGGAGAAGACACCTTCCTCCCCTCCAAACACTCAGGTTGCCTGTCTGTGTTGGGAGGACGCCCAAGTCATTCCACTGGAAAGGACAATAACCTTGCAGAGCTTAAGGGGAGAGTGGAAAGTAATCTTGGAGGGGACTAGCAGGGCTTAACTTCACTGCCATAAGCCTCTTCAGGGACTCTGGCCCAGAAACTAACCTGGCACCACTCCAGTGCTGGGTCTGCATCTATTGTTCTTTTCCCTTATCTTGCAAGGCAAAGGGTTATCCTGCCTTATCTGCTACCACAGGCTTTGGAAGAGGCCCCACTGCAAGGGTGCTGGAAATCATGCCCCTGCTGAGCCTCAGGGGGCTGTGCTGGGAGAGGAGCATCCACTTCTGGGCACTAAGCATGGGAAAGCTGTCACACCATGCTGACCACCTCTCTTGGCTTTTTCAGCCTGGTCTCACTCAGCAGAATAAGGAAGCAGCATGTTGCATTTACCCATCCTGGGGTGGGTGGGTGAAAGCAGGTGGTTTTGGGTGCTGCTCCTCTCTTGATACATCAGTGCATGGGGCAAGGAACATTGGGCATCACTTCTCTATGATGTGACTGAAGAGCAGAAGGGACTTTCTCCCTTGTCCAGTGTCCCTTGTGGCAGTGTTGTCTGACTGCAGCAGAGGGACCCACACCTTCCCCATGTCCACGGGCAGCCTCTTACCCATCAACTGTTTATTGCTCTGTTCTTGCAAAAGCTTAATCTATAACTTCCATGTGCTTAACCCAGGCTTGGGAAAACTCGGCTGTGTTTGAGGCATGATGCTTCACCACTCTTTCCCACCCTGCTCTCTCAGGTGGGACACCCAGCCAGGCTGACTGATGGCTCTCTCCCTTGCTTGGCAGCACAATTGCTCGTTTGTCAAATAACTGAGTCACACAGAGCACTGGGCACCAGGCAGTGACAGCCACGCAGCTCCCAGCCTGCAATACACTCCAGCATGGGGATTCACCTCCACCAACTGTCCCCACCATGGCCTTGGCCATGGAGGAGTCAGTCCTGCCGTGCATTCCCACCCCTCCTCTTGTAGCTCTGGCCTGTGAAGAAATCCCTTTCTGGTGCAGAGACAGCTTGGGCCACCCTGAAGAGAAAGGAGCAGGGACCATTGGGCAAAGGCAGGGGGAAAGCAAGGCTTCAAACTGTACAGTGACAGCAGCAAACAAACCTTTAAAAGTTTGTGCTTGTTTGTCTGTTGTTAAGCTGAAAACTCACCCAGTGCCCCCAGTAACTACCTGCACTGAGCCCGTGTATCTCTGAATTCACCTGGCAGTCTTGCCATCCTCTTCATCACCTTTTCCCTCTATTCCTAAGCTAGAAGCCTTTGCTTATTTCCTGATCACATCTCACAGCAGCCACCAGGGAAAGTGTATTTTCATGGGGCACTGACATTGTGCCAGTGTCAAACCATGACAATCACAATATTTGTGTATAAGTCAAACTGTAGCTTGTCCTTAGAATGCTCTGACAAAGAGAGGTTCATCTTGCAGGAGACAGAGATGCTGCAAATGTCCATCCCACCCAGCACAATGCCAGGAGGGAAGTAGCTGAGGAGCCCCCAAAGAGTCTGGTGTAGCTGGTGTGCTCTTTGCTTTGGTCTTTGAATGGACTCAAGGGGACAGGGGACCTGACCATGGTCCCATGCCTGCTCCATTCATCTCTGAGCACCATTTGGGAGCTTGTTCAGGAGTGAAGGTCAACGCAGTAACCAGTGTTGTCATAGCAGAGCCTCCAATGGTTGTGCCTGAGAAGTCTGACTTGGGAATTAAAATGAAGCTGGTTGCATCCTACCTATTTTTTATCTGCCAGGCTGTTCCTCCTACACAGCAGCTTCTCTCATATTCATTCAGAGGCTGCATTAAGCCAGGACTGCATTTAGGCATAGCTATTGTTTCCTTCTTTGCTGGCATGACCTAGAAACCCCCCATGCACTGCATGTCCCCATAGGGTGGGTAGAAAATGCTGTAATGCTCATATGAATGCCAGGGAAATATACAGAGAAGTAAGTTTGTCCCAGCTGTGTCAGATACTGTGATAGTGCTGGGTTTAGGGACATTTTCAGACAGTCTGAGTCTTATGAATCTGTTTGAAAGTCAGGTACAAATCATAGAGTTTTTTCTACTATAGCTGTGTATGTGTTTATAGGACAGAGCAGTTGATTAGGACAGCAGGGTTCTGATGTCCCTGCCACCCATTTTCTGCACAGCATTATAATTTCACCTCCATTTAACAACAGGTTCATGTCTGGGGTAACTGACTCAGCTGCTTGGCAGACTCATTGGGGCAGTCAAGCCTGCAGACAGTTTTATTTTCACTGAGGTTTGCAGCACAGAGATTTGTAGACCAAATCCTTATAAGTGGTCACTGGGGAATATTGTTGGGATCTCTGACCCCAGCTGTGCCAGTGCTGCTGGAGCAATTGCAGCTCTGACATCTGGGGCTATTACAAGGCTGCAGTATCTGCATCCTTTGTACCCCTGTTTCCTACAAGAGACAGGGTGAGCCTGTGCTATTGCCAAAGCTTCAGAAATCTGGTTGGAAGAACCAGAGCCCAGCAGAGCAGATGAAAATTCACAGAATCAGGAGAACACATTAGAGTTAAAAGACAATTAAGGTTTTGCAGAAAAGGCAGTAATGAGCCATCCTCTGTTTCACTGAGCTTGGCTTTTTTTGTGTTAGAAAGAGTATTTTGAAAGTGTGTGCTGCTTTCCTGTCTTTCCTTCCAAGTGCCTAAATTTGAGGATGTATCCTTATCTCTATATGACAAGCAATAGTGAATGGGAAACTATTTTGTTCTGTCATTTACTTCTCATTTGGACCCATCAAATCCTATCTTTTGGCACTATGTATTTTCTTAGTGTTATGAGCATATATCTGTGCTGTGTGTGAGAGAGTGGGTGTCTGAATTGTGTTTGCAAAGGCCCCTGATAAAAAGCTTTAACAAGTAAAATTATCAGAGAGGCAGGAGCGGGCTGCTCCTGGTAGATCCGAGCACTGGCAGGCAGCAAATCATCTGTCTGCAGAGACATTAAGCGCTGAATAGGTCAGAATTGCCAGGTTTTTAGTATTTACCTAGGAGGGAAACTACTGCTCATTTCAAGGAGCTAATGTTCCTTGCAGATTTAGCTTGAACACCAGAGGGAACATAAAAGCAACAGCTGTGCAGTAGTTTCAAGGATAGTGTTTTCCTCCTCAAGCACAGTGCAGTTCTATCCAATTCTCCTCATTAATCACTGTCTTTCATTTTTGTTTTTCAGCCAAAGCTTTTGGCCAAGGAGCTGCTTGACTTGGTGGCATCTCATTTCAACCTGAAGGAGAAGGAGTACTTTGGAATTGCATTCACAGATGAAACGTAAGTGTAAGAAATCAAAGACTTAAGAGGCAACTCTTGGTTACAGAAAATCTTGGTGTAGAAGTACTGTGTACACCAAGGTCCTAAACCAAGGTCTAGGGAGGCATGAACCAAATTACCACTGAATTTGAGGTTTTGTCTCAGGACAGGCCATATGTACCCCCAGATTAAGTTACAAGAATAAAATTTGCACTGGAGAAACATTAAAGGTCTGCCAAAGGCTATGATTAGTCCCAGACTGTGACCCCTCAGTGCTACTGCACCACCCTGTTACATTTTTCCAGCTGTTTTCTCTCAGGAGTTACACCATCCTTGGCGTATGGACTGTGTCTTGTATGGACACCCACCTTGGTTGGCAATAGGTTTTTTCTTTGTATGTTAATCAGGAAGAGGCTCCCCACATCTAAATAATTAAAAAAAAAAAAGATTTTCAAGCCAACACTGTGTCCCCAGAACAGCTGAGTCAGTGGTATTGCTGTCACGAGCCAGTTCCTCTCTCCTGCTGAAGTGGCAGGGAAATGTAAATTATCTGCTGGAATAATGATTCAGGATCGGGTAATCAGAGGCTGCTGGATAATTGCACAAACATATCCGCATTCAGCTCGACAGCAATCACCCCTCTAAAGTCAATTCCTTTGGCAAGCACCTGCCTTGGGCAGCCTGAGGCCATCTCAGGACACAGCTCCAAGGATGGAGGAATGCTCAGCCACAGGCACGTGCAGAAGCAGGACCCGAATCAGAGGAGATCCCAGAATCCATCCCAGCTCACTGACATGAGTAGCTCAGCCCTGTAGATCTCCAACACAACACAAATTAATGAGACTAATCCTCCAAAGAGAAACAGTAGGAGGCACTTGCCTTTTACAAAGCAGGAGTAGGAAATTGCTCCTACCACAGTGTTTATTTTTGGAGAGAACAAGTTACTCAGTGGGTGCTGCCTGAGGAAACCCATGCAGGGAAGCCACAGCACACTAGGAGATGAAAATGTTCCCTTAATAGTCCCAAGAGCACAGGTGAGAAACACAGCACATCTCAAACTGTAACCAGAGAGCAGCTGAGCAAGTCCCAGCTCTCAGTTCAGCTGGGTGGGCACAGGGCTCCCCTGGGAGAGCAAGGGAAGCTAATGAGGAGGTGTCAGCAATTAGAGAGACCCAGCCTCCCCTGGAATTTCCAGGTTTAACTGGGTGAGCAAAGATCTGGGTTAGCAAAGGAAGGAAGTGTGAGAGCTGGCAGAGCTTGAAGCTACATAGCAGATGCAGATGGATGTGCATGGTCCAGGCAGGATTCAAAGGGTGAGGTGGTGGCATCCACTCACTTGGTCACCTTCAGACCTGTAGATGGAGCAGGGTGCTTTTCAGGATGTGCTCAGCCAGCCCAGATGAAAGATTTGGGGACAGCCTCACTAAACCAAGGAAGTGCAGCCCAGAAACAAGCATTTAGTCCCTGCTGGTCTGAAGCTGGTCTGAAGCCCTTCTGCTGTCCCATAGTGACTCTGACATTTGCACTGAGGCTTCTTCAGTGCTGTGAAAAAAACCCTGACAAAAGTATTTCCTCTTCAGTTGTAAAATGCTTTGAAGAGACTTGGCACAACCAGCAATTGTTTTACTTGACTGAACACAGCCAAGAATATGGCTGGTGCCTTGGGCAGAATCTTGGAAGTAGATGTCCCAAGCCAGCTTCAGAAAATAAACTGGACTGTCTTTACCACAGATCATAACCTGCAATGTGAAACAGAAGTTTGAAAAATCCTCTTTTTTCAAAAAGTAGTAAAAACAATCTCTTAACATTTGTTTGCAGGGCACATAACCCAAACCTTTACCTAATACAGACCAGGAATGTAAAAAGAAACCTTGTAATGCTGTGACACAGGCCCTCAGGGACTTCTTCACTCTCCACTGAGTTTCCATGTGCTTTACTTGAAGGGGACTCATAACCAGCTGAAACAGAACAAGCCTGGTTCATAAATGTAGTCTGAGGTTGGCTAAATGGCAAGTTTAGAAAGAAGAAAAGCCACTAAAGTATTAAATCAATTCTTCTATTTAAGAGTAAAAGCTCTATGAGAGTAATTTATTTAGAAATTATTTAGACTGGGGATTTCCATTCATTAGTTGTGCTCTGTCATGACAACCTTAGAAGAAAATCAATAGGAACAACCTTTGCGTTGGCAACTTAATAGTTTCTTGTGATAATACAGGGTCATTACTGCATTCAGCGTGACTAAAATTAGATTGTCAGACTGTTATGGAGGGGAGAATAACGCCTCCTATTTTAGTGATCATAGGAGCCTTTTATAGTGTGAGCCATTAACTGCAGGAGAGCACAGGTCAAAAGGATGTCCCTGTACAGCAGCAGGGGCCAAGCTTCACAGGAAGCCAGAAGAGCAATATCCTGCTTGATTAAAAGTGAAAAGGGATGGGGGAAGAGCTTGGGTTTTAGTTCAGCTGGTTATGAATCTCCACTAACCACCCTTTCCTTTTGGATCAGCTCCTCCAGCCTCCACTAAGAGCAAGTGGCCAGGATTAACCTTCTGTTCACTGCAGACTCCCCAGCTGGGCCATGGGCAAGGTTTCCACATCCCTCACTTGTCCTTAGATCTGAGTCACTTGCTCCATTGAGAGCTACCAAATCTGGCATCCCACAGCTCCCCACAGAGCAGGGTAGGACCCTTCCCTGGAATACCCTTTCATCCCTGGGAGCTGGGGGAAGCCTATTTCCACCCTCCAGCCATGTGGCAGAGCCAGAATGAGGGAGCAGGTGTCCCACATCCTGGTTGAACAGCTGGTCCAACGGAGGGTACAGCTCAGAGAATAATGTCCTGCTCTGGCACTAGACCAGTTCCTTTATCACCAAGTCCACTGTGTTGCAAAATTTGTATAGCTAAACTCTTATGGCCCATGAGCTTCTCAGCCTCTTCAAAAGTAATTGAGAAAATCTGTGAGCTTAAAGGGTTTTTTGTTTCTGTTGCAATTGATGGAAATATAAATAGTTTATACAGGTTATATTATGTGAATTGGTTTTTCTCAATGTCCATTAAATTCAGAATGAATCTGACACTGAAAGGGTGTGAGTTGGTTTATTGGCCCAAATACCTTTAAAGCACAAATCAATGTGGATCCACTTTTCAGAAAACTGGACACTAAGCAGTAAAACTGTATAAACAGAACCACCTGGAGGCAAAGTACTCATTGATGTGCCACTCTTTACTTATAAAAGAAAACAGAACTACAGCACACAATCAACAAAATGGACCCTGGGCACCAAAATCCATACTCAGTCTGTATCCTAAATGGACCCAGTTTTTTTTCCTTAAAGTGATTATGTGGTTGTTATTGACATACCAGTTTAACTGCCAACATGAGTACAACCAGCAGAGGAAAATTATCTGGCTTCCAGTATTCGACCTCCCTATAGGCCCCCCAAAACTGTTGGCGCCATTATTTCTGAATACACTGATAGAAATATCTGAATGAACAAATCGATGGTGATAATGAAACAAAAGCTACTTTGTGTCTCTAAATTGAACCATGAAGGAAATCCAGCTAGACATGGGCATGTATGAATGGGATGCCAGTGCAAGCTGCCTAAATTGGTCCATGAAAACAGTCAGGATTACTACATGCCTAGGGTTATATTCCCATACTTTTCCCTGTCTTACATGGGATTGTGCTCCGTGAATAGTTCTGCTGACAACAGGAAGACAGATTCCAGAGCAAAGCGTTCTGTGGTGCAATGGCATGGGGGTTTGGCTCCCTGATAGTCCACATTCACAGGCAGATACCAGGGACTGCTCACTGCTGCTGTTCTCTACGTGCCATGCTTCAGAACAAGGAGTTAGGTGACAATCTGCAGTGCAGAAGCCCCCAGTGATGAAAGATTGTAAGTAGTAATTGAGTACAGTGAGCAGTTAGCTCCTGGCAGGGATTTAAGTGACCTTCCTCTTCTGAAGGAGCTTTGGATTTAAGCTCCATGCAGATGAGACTAATGAAACTCTTCAACCTAAAAACTCGGTGGCAATTAAATGTGTTATCCAGTGTGGAAGATCAGACAATCCAGTACTCAGAACTGTGTATGTGAGCAACATAAATGTGGAACTGGTATGCATATGTGTGTATATATATATGGTTATATCAACCAGTTTCTCCTGCTAAAATGCAACGAGAATGAAAAGAGCAAGTCTTTTCAAAATAAGAAATACCTTGAAGTGATTTTTTGTTCTGTGCACCATGGCTTCTCAACCCTTCCTTGTGCATGTTAGGCAAACCCAGACATTGCTGTTGAATAAACATAAGGGTAGACAGTAAGTCCATTGTCAAGAGCTCGCCCTCAGTGGGATCTGGTGTGTAACACCATCAGCTGCTGGTGGCTGCTGCATTGGTGATACAAATGCAACTGGACAGGTTCAGCACAGGATGTCAGGTTTAGTGGGGCTTTTCCTTGCTCTGACAGCATTTTGTACCATGGCCTACATGGTAAATGCTCAGGTTGTACTTAGGCTAGGAATGGGTGAGCGTGGCTAGTTTCAATCCCACATGTAACTGGAGCCTTCACAGTTAATTTCAGCCTTCCTGAGGCCTGTTAAAAGCAACAGAACAGCACTTCATGACCAAAAAAACAAAAAAGGTAAAATTACAGATTTTAAGAAGGGGGATGCAGCAGGAAAGCTAGATACCTCTAATTTTTTAGGCTGAGTATCTTTCAATGGGGATTATTTTTGACAACCTTCTAAAAGCCAAACCTTGTTAAAGTACACATCTGTGCTGAACAACAGGGAATGGTGCATGGATCTCACACTAGCATGCCAGCAGCAGAAATGATGGAAGGAAAACCCTGCATCTTGCTGCATGCCCAGTTATGCATCCTACCCAGAGCAAGACCAGTTAGTTCCTACATGCAGATGAGTTAATATGGCAATCCCCACCCTGATCCCAGGCTGGGCAGACTTGTCCTCAGCCCTGTACTGCAATGGAGACATATGAGGCGACCAGTTTGGCTTGAAAATCTGCATTATATCACTCCTTTCCAGCAGACACACTGCCAGCAAGTCTGTGCCCCTAATGCACAGTGTAGGCTGCCCTTTACATAAAGTGAAAAAAAATAGAGAAAAAATTATTTTAAATTTTTATCTAGAGAAAAAAATAGAATTAGAAAATCTATCTGAATATTATCTGTCTGAAAGTTACAATATCTTGGAGGGGAAAACATGGGTGACTAGAGCAGGGGATAAAATAAGCTTTGTTCCTTTTGTACACCAAAAGACGTCCAGGATGAGTCTGAAAAGTCCCTGACTCCACATGTATCACTTGTACCTAGTTGAGACTTGGTACTTTTGCAAAACAGATGCAAAAGCTGCTTAAACTGAATGCCTGACTTGTACATGGCAAAATTTGAGGAGAGCTTCTTTCTCAGCATATTGATCCTGAGCCACGAGATTGATGGGTGGAGCTCAGCAGTAATTTAAACCCCTTGGTGGAGCTCAGCAGTAATTTAGAACCCCTTGGTCTGAAGCAGCATGCTGTGCTCAGGTGAACACACACAATGTCCCATCAGGGTTCCAGACCTGCCTGGGCAGGAAGGTCCCTGAGCTGCCCATCCTCTTCTGCACCTCCATAAGCAGCACAGAAATTCCCACTGAAGCCAGGTAATTCAGAGCCTCCTGAAAGTGCTACTTTCCCCTTTATTTATTTTTCTGGGAAAGATGGAGTGGGGGAGGGCTGTAAATCCAGTTAAATTGCTACAGGGATGTCATTGCTTACTTTCTAAAAGGGCTTCTCAGTTACCCAAAGCTCATGCACATGAAAACCCTTGTGAAAGCTGAGTGGTTTTGCTGTGTATGTCCTCTGCTGCATATATAAGCCTTAGCAATGTACCCTGTATATACAGGGTACATTGCTAAAGCTTGTGGCAATGCTAGAAAGGTAATTTAATAGTTGGGGGTTTTTTTCAAAGCAGGCTGGTTTTTTCCTTTTTTTCATTTCCAGTGGAATGAAGAATTATTCTTGAGGATTATCATGAGCTGGTGAATAGGCACTGGAATAAAGCTCAGGACATCTGAGTTCCATTTCCTGCTTTATTTGCTGCAAGATTCTCCCCCAAATCACTTCAGCTCTCTCTCCCCTTGATTGTCTAGACAGCAGAGTACTGAAGGCAAGGGCTGCCTCTCCCTCTGGGTGAAATCTGGTCTGACTGAAATCCACAGCCAAAAGCTCACAGGATGCAACCCTAGCATCACTGAAGGCAATGGCAAAAATCTGGCCAGCTTCAGTGGGGCCTGAATGTCACCCTAGGTATTTCCACAGTGCCTAATTTAACAGGGCCTTTATCTCAGCTGGGGAGCGAGATGCCCCTGTAATACAAATGATGGTATTTATAAAGTACCTCTCATGCACACACAGCACTCTACAATGTGGGGAACGTGACAAAGAACAGAGCTCCTGCCCAGCAAAGCTTCCAGCGGCAAGGCAGGAATGGATAAATTATAGGAGAAAATAACGACAGGTACCATCTAGGCAAAAGAAAAGCAGCATGTAGTAATTGTAGCTGGAACGCTTCACGGAGCAGCTGTTTTTCAAGAGCTCTCTGAAGAAGGAAAAAGGAGGGCTGGGCAAACCTAGAGAGGCTATTGCAGGCATGTGGGTGGTAAATAAACTGTCTGAGACTGTAGAGTCAGGTTTAGCCTTGAGTGAAATACTGCAGGCGTCGTGGAAACTCTTAACCATAAGGATTTCTAATGAAAATCTTGACAGACTTTTAATGATACAACTGCTCCAGGGGCCTGTAATAAAAAGGTGAAGCTTATAACATTTTGGGCTGTCCTGATTGCTCAGTGCTGCCAGCTTTCACCCTGACAGATTGAACTTTAGCAGTTCGATTCCCAGACTGAAACACTGCCAGGATGATATCGCCTCTGCTCCTCAAACATTTATTGTGTGTTTTTCAAATACCATGCAATAGTCCAGGGCAAATAGCACACATTTTGGTTCACATTTTGTAACACCTCAGACCTCATTGCTGTGAGCAGTGAGAAAGCTCTTTGGTGCCAGGCTCAAAACTGTCTCTTCTCTTGCCAGGGGACACTTGAACTGGCTTCAGCTGGACCGCCGGGTGCTGGAACATGACTTCCCCAAAAAGTCAGGACCAGTTGTTTTGTACTTTTGTGTCAGGTAAGTGCTTGATGGCAAGCCTTTCCCGTGGGATACAGCTACAGACAGCCTGTTTCCTGGAGGCCAGGAAGAAAGGCTGTCAGTTTCTCAGAAACACCTGTGGGCAAACAAACAAACACTTCCACAGAGGTCTCTTTTGAGCTCTTTGGCTTTTCAAACCCTTCTCACACAATTGTAAACAACTAGTAGCCACACCGACAACCATAGCTGTCCACAGGGAAATGCTGTGCAAGGGTAAGATCAGATGTTACATATTTACACTTCTACTTGTGGGCTTTGAGCTACAAAGTCCAAGCTGAGTAGGGTGGCAGAACAAAGCCCTCTTTCTGCCAGGATAACCCACCTGAGCCAGCAACCTGCAGGGAAAGCACTCTCTTCCTCACTGGTGAGCCATCAGTCTCCTCTGCATTGTGCCCACAGTGTGCATTCTGTCAGACACCAAATTAATCCCTGTACAGCTCTGTCATATTCACCTTCTGAACTCAGTGCTACAGTGAATTACCCACAAATAGCAAATGATGGCATTTTATGGCAGCCAGTTGGTTTCTACTTGGCTGGACCAGACTATAAAAGTTTTAATGAAGATTACGGCAGTTTGGGAGCTTCAAACTTCATCTGGGATTTTTACAAGGAACTGTTAGTGTTTGGAAGCTGCTGGAAGCTGGCAGTGCTTTTATGCACACAGTGCCTTTGCCTCCAAGGGAGATATTTTCTGAGAAGACAAATTTGCTCCTGCAGCTTTGAAATGCCCAGAGAGAGGCCGGCGGCTGGGATGGCATATGTACAAAATTAAGTTGAGGGTTTTGACTTACTTTTAATGGATAGCTCATGTCTAGAACAAGCCAGCGCAGCGTAACTGTGTCTTTTTCTGTTAGGCTTTCCACTCCAGTGTTATATTACATCTGACATCACTCTCATTCATTCCATAGTACCCACAAAAAATGAAGACCTACTTTTGAGTTTCTTCCCCTGAGTGAAGCTTTTTTTTTTCCCTCCACATAGTGATTGTCATTCATTTAACTTCCATTACAAGGCAGGCTTTTGAGGAGAAGAGACTCTTTGTTCTGTTATGACCCCATATTTAGTGGTGGATAGATCTTAGGACAAATCAAGACTGCACAAAGCCCTGTGAGTCCAGAATTAGCCTGATGTCTCCCAAGAGAAGAATTTAGTCCATATTTTGGGTGCTTCAAACTATAAGGGTAGATCTAGAGCTGAGCACCTTCAGCATGTGAGATCCAGATCCACCTGTCCTTAGAGCTACACAAAAATGTTGATGCTCATTGAGAATATGGTCAGTCACCAAATATCTTGTGCAGGGGTCAAACTGGGGAGTCTGTGCTAAGACAGGGATCCCATGGAAAGCAGGGAAAGCCCTGAGTGAGCAAGAGCTAAGTGCTGGGCTTCAGAGTAGAACTGTAAAATGTGTGAAAGCCTGTGCTACTGAGCCACTCTCATATTCATTTCAAAGACCACTCAACAAGCATAAATATTGCCATCTGTATTGTTTTATGAAAGTTGGCAGCACAGTGGAGACCAGTCATTCTAGCGGGATCCCAGCCAAGAGGCATCCTAGGATACAGATCCATCTAACAGCTAGTGAATGAGTGACCCCTCCTGTTCTGGAATCTCAATCCACAGGGAAAAACTCAGCATTCAGTGCCTGCATGTGTGAAAACCAGACTGACTCCGGGCTTATACTCTTGCTGATGGCAGTAATGAGTGGGTTGTCACACTGAGTTACAATTTGGATTGGACTGGGAGCCAGATGCCTCAAGAGTTAGAAACGGGCATTAACTTGCTGTGCCTTTTCTGCTGCTTATTTCCCTTGTGGATGTCAATGCTGGCAGAAGTTGAAAAAGTTTCCCAGCACATAAGGAGTTCCCATGTCCATCCTTAAATCTGATCGGAGCAGAAGGCAGTTGAAGACACCAACTCCAGACAGATGGCTGAAGATGGAAAGGCCCCACATATCTGTTACCCAGTGGTTTCAGTTCTGGCTTGAGAACTAAAGCAAGGGCTAAAGAAAAGTTCTAAAGAGACCCACCTGTAGACAGGGGTTTATTTTCACAATCTGGGGGTGTGCAGCATCTTGCAGAGCCATTCATAAACACACCATAAACAGAATGTTCCCTCTCCCCTGCTGCCATCAGGCAGAAAGCAGAGATAATTAGTGCTGTACTATATCTAATCACAAATGTGTTAATTTTTAATGAACTTCATGCCCATGACACCTACTATGTCACAGGTAAAGGCTTGCCTGCGGTTGCAGATGCCTTTTTGCATTACCCAAGCTGACAAAGCTTGGGTTGATGCTGGGAGTCCTAAATGGAGAGATACAAGTGATACAAGTAACTGGATGTGCCAGATGCTCATGACACAGAATTCTGTTTATTGCATCGGGATTTAGTAATTGTGTGGGGTTTTCCCTCTAGTTGAAGTAAATGTACAGTTCAATCACACTGCATAACTACTGAAGAGATGAAGCCTCAGGCAAGAAAAGTAAAGGGTAGTTTGTAAAGAGGAAAAACTACAGTGAAAACATTTTCACCTTTAATGTGACCATCAAATGGTTTTTGCCCTCAACATTCCTGCAGCAATGCTGAAGGGCAGCATGCCCACCAAAGATGCCACAGATTTTAGCCTGCTCTAAAAGTACATTTAAAGGGAAGCCTGCCTTCTTAAGAAAAGGCTTTTTGAAAGAACTGTGCCGAAAATAGGAAGTTTCACAAGATTTGCAGTGTGAAATTCTCCTCCCTTTTTTTAAATCTCTGCAGCACTGTTGAAGCTTTGTCTTTTGACACCCATTTCCTTGGGGTTTGACATTGTTGAACACTGCCAGTGTCTTTCCTCTCTTCTGTTATCAAAGACCAAAAATTTCACAGCACTGTGTCAAAGGAGGGGGATTTTAGAAGGATGTTTTTAGCATGGGTTTGTAAGAATTTGCTTCTTCCATTGTTCATTTACACAGCTACTGAAGCCTCCCTGTCTTCAGGTTGTCATCTAGTGCTTCAATGAAAGCTTTCCACTGAGAATAGCATAGGAATCTGGGAAGCAATCAGAATTCTTGGGCAGCTGTGAACTGCCCATGGCTACTGTGCAATATTATTTTATAAGACTCTTCTAATATCTGTTGACATAGCTCTAAAGACACACATGAAAGCAAGAGGGAGTGCCATGTGTCTTGCAGGGGAGGAGGGATGTTGGGCAACAGAATGGGAGTGATATTAGTTCTCACCTTAGAATTAGCTTCCCTGGATGGCTTCCTATAGCCCTGGTTGCTTGGTTGTTGGTGAGACTAACTCCCTGCCTCAGAGGGTTTACAAGGCAGATGAAAGTCACCACTGAAGTCCAGGAGAAGCAAAGGATGGGGATGAAGAAATGAGGGTTTGCCTGATGAGTTGATTTTACAGAGGCATTTTGAGACCAGAAGAGAACAGAGAAAATGTACCTCACACCATGAGCCTTGGGGTAAAGTGCAGGAAACTGAGTAGAGTGTGGAGACCGGGGCAGCAAAGAAGGTAAATAGAGATTGCAGGGTTCAGGTACAGGTACATCCTGTTGGCTGGGAAGGAAGCATTTTGCTTGGACTCATACAGACAGAAGGAAGGCAGAGTTACTCCTTTTGTGTAAAGCTTTGATGTGAGAGAGAACCAGAGCACAGACACGGTGTTTGTTCATGGAGAGCAAAGTTGGCCAGGCTCTGCAGTGAGTTCTCATCCTCAAACAATGGCCATGTGAGATTAGCAATCCTTAGCAAAGGAACCACCAGCATGGGTCTGATCTCTTTATCTTCTGTATGTTTGTCATGCTGTTAATTTATATGAACAAGCTTAGCAAATAAAATTCACTCCACTGGTGGATCTTTTCCCAGGAATGAATATATTTGTTCTCAGGGCAACTCCACCAGCTAAACAGTGACAACTCACTGCAGAAGTCGTCACACTAAATCAGAATATGTCTCACATGGAAAGGCTTTTCTTTCAGAAAGGCATTGAACAAAATGTGAAATAAATCCTCAATACTCAAATACACTGTGGGGCAGAGTTTGTATCTACGGGCTGGCAGTATTCCCACAAAGGAATGCCTGTGTTCAGCAACATCTGGCATGTGTTCATATATACTGGCTAAGCTGAAGTCAGCATGGGAGCTGTGGGGGCTCAGGACCCTCAGTATTGAGGCCAGACATTTTGCCAGGTTGCCACAGTTACTGCAGAACAAAGTGGCCCTAAATAAGAGACTGGCAGTGAAACACAGAGTGAAAGCTCCTGGGTGTCTGTGCCCCCTTAACCTGAAGGAACATACTCTGTGTGCACTGGAGGGGGTCCAGGTCTGAGGCAGGTGGGGCAGGTAGGCAGTCTGAGATGAGATTCACCACACCAGAGCTGAGATCTTTACCTGGCAGGCAGCTCTGTGTCACAGCTAATTAGTGCAGCCTCCCTGTATAACCACTGGAAAGAAAAAGTCACCTTTCAGGAGCAATTAATCTGACTTACTTCATCTGACTCATCCAAAGATGACTGCTTTGGAATTCAACAAGTCGCAGGCTTAAGAAACCTGGGTCTCTTCTCTGACCTCAGAGCCCTGCTCAGATGTAGGCTTATTCACTTGATGCATCCCTCTGTTCTACCAAGTCTGTAAATTTAAAATTATTATTTCAAGCAGGTTGGCACAGCCAGGGTTGAGGAAGCGTTTCCTATCTACATGGTTTCACCTGGCTATCTAAATGGAATTGGACCAGATTTCAGCTGTTAATGAGGCCTTATGCTATTTTAGTCTTTCAGCCCTTTTTTGTAGGCATCTTGAAACCTGTATTCCATTAGAAAAGGACTAATGCTAACAGTGAAAGAAGCAAGAGGCCATTTGAAAACAGCTGACCTGGGAAGGAAGCGAGACAGTTGTTCTTCATAGGGCTAGCTGGACCTTAGAACTTGTCACTGAAATGCATTTCTGCCTCACTCATGGGCCAGAGACACTTATGGGGTGCAGATTCAGAGCATCCTGCTCCCAGCTTCCCCAGGTGACTAACATGGGATCCCAGCACACCACGGCTGTGTATGCCACTCACATCCACTCAGCTTTGCTTCTCTCCAAGAAATCAGATTAGGGCTTGTGATGACAGCAGCCTGCCTTGGCAGGAAGAGCTGAACAGAACCACACAAAATTAACCTCAGCAATTTATTTCTCTTGCACGTAATGGGCTGTGTTTCTCCATCCACAGGATGGTATGAAGGTATGTGGTGCTTCAACACTTTGCTCCAAGCAGGGAGTGAGGGAATCACCAGCTCTTGTCTCTCCCCTCTGAGAAGGGAGAAGGAGCAGACAGCCCTCTTTCTGCCCCATGGTGTGAAACTGGGGTTTGCAGGGACTGGGGGAAATGCACAAACAGATTATCAAACACATTAAATTTGCAGCCAGGGGAGAGGAAGAGAAGTGGCAGAATTTGCTCTCACCCAAGCTTCATCACACCTATTACCACCCAGGAGAAGTTGCTGGGGCAAAATTACATATCTTCAAATCACTCTGACCCTCTGCTCTTCCTTCATCCTGTTCAGAGCCCTCTGCACTGCAAAGAGGGCAGTGCCAGACCCCAGTTTGCCATGGAGCTTAATCATCCCAGGATACCTCAGGGAGCTGCCCTGAGATGTTTCAGCACCTTGGGGCGCTCCATCCACATTCTCATGGCTAGCTGTCCATGGCACATGGACATTCTCATTGCTGTCTCTTCCCAGAGCTCCCTGCAGCTGTGCTGTCTCCCTCACCCACTGCCAGTACCAGTACTGAGCCAGAAAATCCCTGAGTTTGTGCTACATATAAGGGGAGACAAAGAGCCATCTCCTGCTCATGTTATAGCTCCACACCTCTGTGCACTGCTGTGGGATGCTGTAGAACAACAACAAAAACCAGAATATAGAACCCACATAATCAAGCCAGTTCCACCAAGCTGCTTTCAGGGGCTCCTGTGAGCTGCTCTGTCTATAAAGTCCCTGCCATAGCCCAGATCTCTTTGCACAGCACGTGTTTTGCTGGTTGGTGTGCACCAGCTGTGTGTATGCTAAGCAGGAAGATCCCAAAAGCCGGCAGCCCTCCTCCCAGCCAGCCACAGCGTATAAATACAGCCACTCAGACCTTGTTTGTGCTGGAAGACAAGGCTCCCTGCAGACAATTTATTGCAGCCTTCCCAGGGTGGCCCCCTGCTCTGCTCACCCGGGGGAAGGTGTAATAAATTGCCTGCGGGGAGGCTGTGCTCCTCAGAGGCTCTTTAGAGATATGAGAAACTTCTGTCCAGTCAGAAGATTTACTCGTGTGAAAACCGACCTTTGCTTGAGGAAGGGAACTAATGGGGCTCTGCTACTTAGCACACAGCTCTGAGCTAAGCCATCCATTACACACACATCTTACTAGCAGTCTGGCTCTTGAGTCCCATAACATCATTTCTGTTTTCTGCTTAACTAGGAATATATTTGTATAAGTGAGCTGTGTTGAGAGAAGGGGATAAGTTGTTTTTCCTTTCCATTCAGCTACCCAAGGGGGCAGAAAAAGCAGCATTCTGAAAATTTGTTGTTTTGAGCCACATTTTAAATGTGTTGATGCTGGCAGCATTGTCTTGTCTAATTTTGGGAAGCATTTAGACTGCATGATAGGTACCATGCAGAAATTATGGATTCTGTCAGTGTAGGATTTGTAGCTAATTTGGACCAAGCTGCAGTAGCTGTGTCAGTGCCTACACACTGATTCTCTGACTGGGTCAAAGTCATGCAGACATTGTTTCTGTTTTCAGTGCAATTTGTGTGTTCATACCTTACACCGTGGGGGTGATGGGCTGTCAGTGCACAACAGGAAGGTCTGATACGAGGGGTCCTGTCACTGTGGCATTGACCAAGGGCTGAGTCAGTAAATAAGTGACCCTCATGCCAGCTTTGACAGACAAATTCTTCCTTCATGTGCTGCTGACAACACATGGGACAGCTGGAGGGATTTCTATTCCTAAAATGGTCTGAAATCCTCAGAAAAAAGGTGATGCTCTCTAGATGCTATGGGGTGGTGTTATGTGAGACAGTGCACCCAGCAAGTTACCTCTAATGGCCAAGATGTGACTCTTGGTAATGACCAAAGAGCAGGAAAGAGCTGTGCTGATGCTCAGGAGATTGAGGGGCAATTCCCCTTGTGAATGAGGGAAAAGAGGAGGAAGGCAGTGTGCTGCTGTGATCCAGTCACTGCCCTCACCTCACATTTGGGACAGATAAGCGCATCACTCCAAGGCAAGAGGGGCTGCAACAGCCCCAATTTTTTTGTACAAAAATACATGTTTTTGTGCAAAGATGCACTTCTCCTGCAAGCCAAGCTAAGCTCCAGGGGACATTGCAGTGATGGAGCAATTTACAGACTATGTTGAGCTGGGTTGCTGCTTTTATAGCTTGGGCAGGCCAGGTTCCCCATGTGGGTAGGGGGCAGAGGACTTACTATACTCAGGTCAGTGCCTTTGCTTGATGCTGTAATCAAATATGAGGGAGGAATGTAGCTGCACTTCCACCTTGATTCCTTCCCTTCTATGTTCATACTGGAGCACTTGGTATTTTGCAAAGACTCCCAGGATATACAGCCTAGAAGAGATGAAGAGAGTTGGTCTCTATATATTCCAGAGCAGATCCCTAAGTATTTTGTGCATGGAGACGATGAGGCATAGGAATGAGCAAATATCCCCAAAGCACATGGTTTTCCAGGGATTCAGTGGGCCAACATGTTAGAAGCACCAAGAAAAATTGATTTACAGAAGGTAAAGATGCAGAAAACTTATAATATACTGCAGCTGGTGAGAAAGAGAGAGGGGACAGGCTCATGTTAAAAAATATCCACAGCTTTTTATTTTGTTAGCTGCGATTCCCTGTATTTCTGGAATCAAATTCACCTCCAGTGTTATAGCTCCCCCTGCAATGAGGTAAAAGTCTCTCACAGGTCTCTCTTGCTGCCTCCTGTCCCCTGCATACCAATCCCAGGTGCTGGATGTGGTGGGGCCTGAGCATGGCACAGGCACAGGAGACATGACATGGGATCCAAAGCAAAATCAATGCAGAAGGGGAGGTAAACTGAGCTTTTTAGCTGATTTTCATTCCTGACCGATTACTTAACAGGCCAACTATTTAGCATAAGCATTGTCTGCTTCTAAGTGGCAGCACATAAAAGTGTGTAGCCATGACTATTAGCAGACAGGGCTGGAACATAAAATAAAAGGAGCTGTGCAGCCTGTGCTGGTCAGAATACTCATTTAGCATGAGACACTGGACATAATGACATCTGCATTTAAGTCCATTATACCAACACACATGATTTTTCTTTTCCTGGTTAGCAAATGGCCTCATATTTTTCAAATTATCCTCTGAGGTTCTGAATGACGTGGTGAGGGATAATGAGCCAGACCTCAGGATGGATGAGGCAGAAAAAGGGTGTTCTCCTTTACCCATTCCTTTGTAATAGTGAAATAAAGGGTAGTCCACTGAGAGGGTCACTGAGCTCTGCTGACAGCTCTGTCCTCCATCCCAACCAGATCAGAGTCAGCCACATGGGAAAGATGGGAATAGAAGTTTTTGGATTAGCTGGCTCCTACGAGACTCAAACCTCACAAGAATGAGGATGGTATCACTGCCTCAGGAAAGATAGACACCTGAAGTAGACAAGACATCATTTGCTGTAGTCATGTTTTGAAATACCATTGTGTTGAAGATCACAGTGAAATATTTTTACCATTTGGCAGGTTCTGCTTGGAAGTAGACACATGGGCTAGTGCTTTCAAATGCTATGACAGTCTATCTGCCCAGTCAGCAACTCAACTGCAGAGAGCCTGGTCCCTGCTAGGTGATAGATGGCCAAGTTCAGGCTGACAGGATATGTCTAAGGCTGAGTGTCAGAGGCAATGCTAAATATTTTGTATTTGATGGTTTCTTTTGTTGTATGGAGATCAGGAGTGCTGCTCATTTTTTTCTCTCACTGTGCACACAAGCACCCCACCAGCTCAGGTGCTTGGCAGTCCTGAATTCCTCTATTCCTACTGCAAGGACAGAGCACTAATGTTCAAACACCTTCCCAACACTGCTGAATTTGCCCACCTGCACACACACACCTGGGTTCACAGACAAGACTGGCAGCAGCAGTAAGGGATTCTCCACCTCCTGAAGAACCACTTATCAAACTGCTGAGTCCAGGACCAGTCAGGCATTTCTCTGAGCCATGAGTCAGAGGTGGATGAGCCTGTGTGTAATGCAGGGGAGAAATTGTGGTAGTACCAGTTTCCCCTCACTCAGGGATCGGGAGTTTCCACAAGCACCACTGTGAGGCTGTGCTTGGCTGGTCACGATGGGAATTGCCATTCATCACAGCTTGAGGGGGCTTAAGCTGTCTCAGAGAAAGTTGTCAGTTAACCAATGCTTAACAGAGAGCAATCTGATCAGTATGAGACATGTCCTCGCAGCTAAAAAGCCTTAAACATTTCAGATGCAGCAGCTTCTGAAGTATTCCAAGACACCTTCTGCAGTGCTCATTATTATTTCCCTGCTGCTGAGAGGGAGCAGCTAAGATAGGCACTTTGTGTTCATTATCCAGGATAATATTCACTGGTCTATTTAATTAATGCTTAGAAAATGTACTTGATGAATTACAAGTTACTGGGGGTGGGGAGGGAGGAGGAATGCAGAAATAGATTAACATTGGCTGATCTTTTAAATTTTCTCCAAAATTATTCCTTTGGTTTTACACTCCCCAAGTCTCATGGGGTGTTCCCCCTTCCTGCAGGCAGCTAATTTCTCACAGGCACAGTTGCTGGCTATCAAGGAACCTCTTGTAGGAGCTGCTGGAGGCAAAACTATTTGCTAAGTGTGTATTGCAAGAGATGCAGGTAGTGGAGCAGAGGTCTTGGACACATTGTATTGCCTATTTCCCTGTTCAACCTATCCATTATATCCCAGGCACATCAGCTTCACATCACAGGAAGGAATGCTGCTCTCTGGGGAGTCCTCAACAGAAATCTGAGAGCTGCCTCTCAAAACTGATGATCTTGAAACACGCCTTCAAGGCCCCTAAGCTTAGCAGGCAAAACAGACAGAGTGGGGCAGAGAAGGGAGGGGTGTTTCCTAAGCCCAGCTCAACAGCCCAAGCAGCTAAATGATTTTCTGAAGGTCACAAGAAACCTGTGTCCGAGTTGGGAATTCAACCCAGATTTTTGTTTGCCTGGTTCATTGCCTTAGCAGCTGGATGCTCCTGCCTGCCTCCTTAGTCATTGACATTGGTCATTGTAAAGTGTTGTTTCCTTCACTGTGCTCGTAAAAGATGGAAACAGGAGGAGATGGGACAGAAACTACTCATAAGTGCAAAAAAAAAAAAGTCTTTCCTTGCCCTTTTTGTTGTTACTGCACCAACTGTAAATTCAGGGCAATCTACTCCAGTTCAGGTTTTCTGAGCTTGCCACACAGAAAATCCCACAAGAGTTCCCTCTGCAAATCTGTTTTCCTTTAAGTAGCACCAGTTTCCTGGTGCACACGTTCCACATTTGTCTGGATGCCTGTGTGAGAGCCAGTAGCTTCCCAGCTCTCTCTCCACGCTGGAGATCACTTGAGAATTGGGGTTTCTTTGTGAGATGAAGTATCATGTGCAGGCTCTGTGCTCCCAGAGACTTAATTTTGTACAGAAAACGATCTATGTCCATGTGGAAAGCCTTGGGAAAGCTCCCTGCAGCCTTAAGAAATGCAATATTGCCCTCTAGTGATGGTGAGAACGGTGGCGTTTGAGCTGCTGAAACAAAAAGCTTTTGGGCTAACCTTCACTGGGATTCAAAATGGAAAAAATGTTCTCGTTTTCTTCTGACTTTGGAATAAGAAAACCTACCACCATAACCTGGAGAGCACTGGTAGCAGTGATGAGGAGAGAAGGTTGTTCAAGAACCACAGAATGTGTCAAATTAGCATTATTCTCCATTAATTCAGCAGATGGGAAGGCAGCTGCACTCAGAGAGTGGATCTAGTAAGGAAGTTCCTTTTTTAATGCATCCATTTTTGCATTTCTAAAGCCAAGTATTTTCTTTCTTTGCAAAGAGGCCACTTACAGTGAAACAGTGAAAATCAGAAAAAAATAAGAAAAAGTTTAATCTTTGTGCTTCATCATCACTACATTCAAATGTTTTTGGTGTTTTGTGGGTTTGATTGGTTGTTGGTGTTTTCTTGGGGTCTAATTTATTCTATCCAGGCTTTATTTTTATTTCTCTTCTGAAGGGGGAGAAGGAAGGCTAATACAGACAGGAGCCCTTCAGCAGATGAACAAAATGTTTCTCTCACTCTAATAAGCAAGGAGTTGGTTCTGCCTGTCAGGAAATAAAGTGTTTTGAGGAGCCTTCAGAAGACACTTAGGAGCACTACAAAGCTTTGACCTCTGCCCCTAAGAAGGCTGAATTTAAGGCCCTGGACTCTGCAAGTAGCTGGAAGTGGACAGTCCCTTCAGCACTTGGGTGAAGCCCCAGGAGTGTCTGCAGGTCTGTCTGCTCCCAGACAGCAAGGTCAGGGAGTGGGGTTTCTCTGTAACTAGACCCTATATGTCAACCCAGATTTCTAAGGAATTTGGGTTTTTAAAAGTCCCTGGTGCAGACACCATTTCCCTGGCACCTTCCCTATTCTAATTGCCTCTGACAAGGCACGATAGCACTGGAATTTATGTAAGGAATGTTGCTGTCACTGCACTGCAATTTGAAAATCACTACCAAACAGCATCGTGATCTATTTAATTTTCCTTACCTAAAACACTAAGTAAATGCAAAATTCACCTTAACATTCACTGAACATAGCCACACTTTCTTTGTTACTACAGGGACACACAACATACCTCTGTGGCATGATCAGTCATTAACATTGACAGTATCCAGAGCATTTTTTCCCCCAAAAAAGATCTCAAGGCAGAATTAAGGACATGAGTCAATTCTCACAAAGCTCTCACAAAGTTTATTGCCAAAGCATCAGACCTTCAGAGCAGGCAAGATATGGAGTACTGGATAAATTCACACATATCATGGGCTTTCCACATAATTGCAAATATTTGGGGCAGTAAGCCAATGCAAATCAGTGGGTTTTTCTGACACTGAGGGTTTGAGCTTTCTCCTGAGTTCTGAGAATCACTTCAACTCAAAAAAATTAGATTATGATCATTCCCTGTCATCCTTAACATTGTTATTCATGGTACTGGTAAACTGCAAGGTTAGTAACTACTGTCTTACTGTGAAACCATAGATATAATATGTAAAGAACCCTTTATAAAACTTGCTTTATGCAGAACTGAAGGGCACAGGGAAGGAATCCAGAAGTGCATTTTTGTAGATGAGTATTTTAAAAGATGCAGGTTAACAGCACAGAATTGTTGTGATGAGAAAGGAGTGATGAAGAAATGCTGATGGTGAAAATGTGATGGCAAACGAAGGTGAAGATTACAAGAAAACAGAATAAAGGTTTATTTTAAGTCTGAAAACAAAACAAAGGACTATTCAGAACCTAAATCATCCACTTGATGATCCAGGTCCTTTGGTATGGCTGAGGTGGTGGTGACTGATCACATCCTGGAGTGTGCACGAGCCTCCTTCATCACCTCAGCCTGGTGTAAGAGAAGAAAGTTCATTTTTAGCACATTCATCATGACTCCATTGACCACATTTTTCATTTAATAAGTGCATTTCCATGTTTTGCTCTAGTTCCCTTGTGTCTCACCCCTCTTGCTTTCTCTTTCAGGTTCTACATTGAAAGCATCTCCTATCTGAAGGACAATGCCACCATCGAGCTGTTCTTCTTGAATGCCAAGTCCTGCATCTACAAGGTGAGCACTTGGGGAGCTCAGAGTGGGCTGAGACGCCTGGATCTGCATTCTTTGCCCCAAAATTTACACCGGTCACACCTGGACTTCCAGATACAACCTTCATCTCCTCCTCCTCCTCCTCTCACGTTCCCTCACTCCTCTGTCTCCCGCTGCCACCACACTTGGCAGCAGCTTTCCTGTCAGAGACTGGTTCTGAGGTAAAACAGCCCTGGAAGTAATTCTTGTGGCTGGCAGGAAGGAATCTGCACTGCCAAAATTATTAACTGGCTTGTATTTAGTAGGAAATGTCCGGGTTTGTGCTTAAAAAGGCGCGCTGGGTCGAGTGGCTGCCGTGAGGGTGTCGGGCCCGCAGAGGGCGGCAATGTGGCGCGGGCGCCATCTTAGGGGAGGGGCGGCGGCGTGTGTGAGGGGGAGAGAGGGAGAGGGAACGATGGAGTGGCCTCAGTTGGAAGGGAACCGCAAGGATCGTCCAGTCCAGCTCTTGGCTCTGCACACATAAACCCCAAGAATCTCACCATGTTCCTGAGAGTGTTGTCCAAAGGCATCTTGAACTCTGTCAGGCTCAGTGCTGTGACCACTTTCCTGGGGAGCCTGTCCCAGTGCCCAGCCACCTTCTGGGTGAAGAAGCTTTTCCTGATATCCAACCATGTGTCAGTTTCGTGTCACTCCCTCGGCATGTCACTGTTCTCCAGATTAGAGTTCAGTGCCTGTCCCTCATTTCCTTTTGAGGATGTTGCAGATCACCATGAGGTCTCCCCTCACTCAGCCTCTTCTCCAGGCTGAACCAGCCAAGTGACCTCAGGTTTGTGGGACAGGATGAGTTTATGAGATTATATATGAGTGGGGTGAAGGTGTCTGTGGATATGCACCAAAGATCACCTTGTAGAGGAACAAGCCATGCACTGAGAAATGTTTTTGAGTGATTGCCCTCCCTGGTCTGCTCCTGGAAGACCAGGGTGCTGTCCCTGGCACTGCCCCTCAGAGCAGCCCCTTGCCAGGTACTCTGTGGCAGAGATAAGGCATCCTGGCACACCCTCAGCTTGGAGGGGTGCCCACAGCAGAGCCATGAAGCTGATCCCTCTCATGCCCCAAGCCAGCTATATGAGGCACGGTCTGGAAAATCAACCAGCCCCAGACCCTGCTGTGGTGGAGATTGGCAGTGTGCAGACTCAGCCAGGTGGGCTGGGTGTCTGGGACTGGGAGAGGTTTGTCAGCAGCTGGGATTCCCTGGGAGGATCCCTCCTACCTCCCTCTGTGCTGGCAGAGGCCATTCCTGTGACTCACCTCCATCTGGCAGAGAGGAAGTGGTAGGAAAAGACAGATGTAGTCAGGGAGAGATTGTTCCGCCATCCCAAAACCCTCAGCACGTTTGTCACCTGCTAAGCCAAGTAGATTACACCAAATCTGGAGCCTCACTTGACATTTTTATGTCCTAAAATACATGGACACTAGCTTTCTATTTTCTAAAATTCAGGGCAGAAGCCAGAAAATTCCTTTTTTTCAGTGCCCAGGAACTAGGCAGGGCTGCTGAGCTGAGCTGTGCAGTGCTTTGCTCTCCGGCAAGGCTGCAATTAGATGTGCTTAGTCAGCCCTCTCCAGCAACAAGCTCAGTGAGCATCACGTTCTGGTTCCTGGGGAAAGTTCCTTTTTGAAGTACTGCCAGGAAAAGCTTACACTGTTGTTCTTTTTTTGGAGGAAGCTTAATAAGAAAAAGAGGAGAACAAAATAAAGAAAACAAAGTGCCTACAGATCTAAGTTGGTCTATTTTAGTCTGACCTCTCCTGAAACCATTACTTTGCACATTCAAGCTGAGCATCTCTATCCAAAAATAGCCCTGCTGAAGTCCCAATCTCCCTGCAGATCCTTCCCCATTTGACTTCCAGGCACAGTAAGCCATGCTGTGCTATTGAAAAAAGGCACCGAATTTGAAAGTTGGGTGCAAAGTGTCTTCTAAGGCTCAGGGCAAGCACGCAGCCTGGCAGATTTCTCTTAATGTAATGTTGTGGGGGATTTGGTGTCTAAGTACAGCCAGTGCTTGTCATTCCTGCCGCTAGCACATGATGTCGCATGCTGCCAAAGCTTGAGAGCTTCCTTGTTGCGCCAAAAGTTTCCTTAATGGACTTCCCAAGGATACCTCCAGCCCTGGCTCCCCTGCAGCCCAGAAAGACCAATGTGTATGAAACAGGGAAAGGTCTGCGGTGCTAGCACAGTGTTAGGAGCTAACACTGTGGATTCTCCAGACACACGTCCTCAAACATCCCCTTGCTCAGGGTGGGAAAGAATAAAACTGAGGCCTAATTTGGGGCTGCTGGTCACTGGGTTGCCAGCTGGCCCTGTGTTGTGTGCTGTGCTCCTCTGCCTGTGCCCATTGCCCCACTCAGCAACCCTGCTGAGTAGTGAGACAGTCATGAACCCACACACTCAAACCCTTGCACAGGACCAGCAAGCCACTTTTGCCAGAAAGGCCAAGCCACATTTGTACTACCAAAGCAGGCAGGGCTTGGCATCAGGCACTGTCCGTTGATCAGAGAGGCTGTTTAATGACTCGCACGTTCTGGCGTGGGTTTTGGCCTGTGCCAGCTGGCTCTGCCCCAGGCAGAGATCAAGGCACTGATCAAGCATGCACACCTGTTCCAAATAGGCAGCCCAGTGGTGGAAACCCCATCTGGGACTGGGGGAGACAGGGCGAGTGTTTAGTCATGAGCTGTGCTGCACCCCAGGTACCCTTGGGGCCAGAGAATGGGCTCTGGCACACTTCACCTGCCAGTACAGACTTGCCATAGCATCGACACTTGGTTGCACAGGCTGGTTTGTCCATGCCATGCCTGATGCCTCCAGACAGGGGGAAGAGCAGGTGCTCTGGTTCTACTCTGCATTGCCCTTTGCTATGGGATTGCCTGGTAGCCCCAGCCCAGCCCTGCCTGCAGCTGAATCAACCTCTTGCACCAGCCGCTTCCCTTGGCACGGGCTCATCACTGATGCAGGTGCCTGCGTGACTCAGGCAGCTCAGCTGAGAGGGGAAAGGCGTGTTTATCGCCCCTAGCAGAGCTGCTCTTCACTCCCCAAGGAGCTGTTATGAAAGGGGTGAACTTATTTTAAAAAGCTGGCACTAGTGAAAGCCGAGGACACCTGGATCTTATCCTGCGTTTTTGTTCCCTTTGTTTTTGATTTTGCCAGAGACAAGCCAATGCAGCAATTGTGGCTTGTAAATGAGGTGTGGCCATGAGTTGGCTGGAGCATGGATCACAGCAATGATCTATATTTAGATCACTCATTTCTTGCCAGATGAAGTAAAATATTAAAAACAGCAGCTTAAATAAATACAGCAGAAAAACCACTACAGGAATGAGCTGAACAGTGACCCAGTTTACTGGGCCATGTCCATAGGACACAATGTAGGAGTTCTAGTTGCAGAATAGAGACCTAAACATTATCTCAGTAAAAGCCCACTAGCTTCCCAAAGGCAGGGACCAGAGAGTCAGAAATAGCATGCTTGGCCTCCAGAGTAATTCTTGTGCCTCCCATCTCAAGCATCTTTGATGCTTGGACTGCATTCTGCACATTCAGTCAGAGCAGTGCCTGGCTCAGCAGAGGAATCCTGAGAGGATCTGTTGGAATCATCAGTGTTCTTCATGTGACCATAGTGTCCAAGTAAAACCCTCCAAGATTGCTTTCACCAGTGGCAGGATCCTATAAAATGGAGCAAGGAAGATCTACCAAAAGACTTGCTGTCACAGCTCATTCTCAAACCACCCCCTGCCTCAGTGCTCTTGCGGGATGAAAAGGACAAAACCAGGGCTCAAATCATGCAAGAGCAAATATGGTTCATTTTCCATTGAGTTTACTTTTTGCAAGGGCCAGAGGAGTCTAGTGGGAGCTTTGATACCACCTCAGTGTGTCGAAGACAAATTCTCATTCCCTGCTTCTGTGAGCCAAGGACAAAGCTGTGTTGCTTGAACCATGATCACATCTGAGGGCAAAAAAAATCTATATGCTAGACTGCTTTTCACTAAATCACACAAGAGAGTAAAATGTACCCCGATCCTACCCCTTCCACCTGCCTTCTCCTCACTCCTCCCCCAGGAATCCCTTCATGCCACATCCAGTTATGCTTCATTAACCAGTGCCTTACACTGAATATTTGGCTTTTTCCATATCTGAGTGAGCAGGTTCTCCCTCCCTTTTGTCTCCAGGAGCACAGGGAATACTTTGAAGCCTAGCCAAGGGAGAAAACTGGCACTGCATGCTTCACCATGCAGTAGTCAGGAGGAGATGTATGTCCTTCTTACAGCAGCTCAACTCTCTTTTTCTTTCTTGTTTTCTTCACCTTTCAAGGAACTCATTGAGGTTGACAGTGAAGTGGTGTTTGAACTGGCTGCATACATCTTGCAGGTAAGCATCCACCTTCTCTCACTTGGTGCTTCCTCATGCTGCATTAAATGTTTTGATTTACCAAATCCACAATGGCTGTGTGGAAGTGTAGGAGTTCCCCCAAGCTGCAGGGAAAAGATGTCTTTGCACAGTTTTCATTGTTTCTGTCAAAATGGGTACAGAAGGCTCTCAAACTAGACCTCCCCACTCAGGGAGCAGGTACTACTGCTCAACATTTTGCATACAGAAATGCTGTTATGTTTGCACCAGTACAGATATCCAAGATCTAGGGTATGATGTACAGCCAGAGAAAATCTAAGTGATGAATGCAAATTCCTAGGTGAAATCCATATGCAATGTTGGTTTTTTTACTTGCATTTGTTTTCCCAGTGGGGCTTGGTCCTCTGATGAGCTACCTAAGCTTCTACATATGCAACTCTCTGTATTCTCCAACATGGGCAGAATGGTTAAAGACCTTTCTAAATATTGTCTTTCAAAGTTCCGCTCTTCAAGAAGAGGGAAAAGGGTCAGAGAGCAAATGACCAAGCAGTGTTTGGTAAATGTCTGGTTCCCAGAAGGGAACCTTTTCAGGGTAGAGAGAGGGTGGGTTTTGTGAAAGTTCTCTTTTTAGAACTATGACTGTGGGAGCAGATCAGACGTAATGGTCAGATGATCCTTGTTTCCCCTCTCTTACGGTCTGCAGTTTTAATTTTGTTCCCATCAGCCATGAAGCTATGAGGAGCTATGTGAACAGACAAACCAGCTCTTCAGACTGCACTAATAAATAACAATGCACTGCACTTCTAGAGCACTTGCCATGTTAAAGAAGCAATTAATGTGTAGGGATTTGAACCTTCATTAAAATCATTTTATGCAACAAGAATGGAGCAAGAGAGTCAGGATGGAGGACTCAATTAGCAGCACATTATAGAAATCACATATTGGCTGTTGGGGGAATACACATCAAACAACGGGCTCATTGTGAGGAGCAGCAGTGGGGTTATGAATCTATTGTCTGCTCATCCTAGTGAATAACTTAGTGCTTAGTAATTGTACAGCCAGACCCAGAGCTGTAACTAACCCTTGTTGCTGGGATTGTTTCTTGCCACAAACACAGGATGTTACGCTTATTCCTGTAGTAGTTTGATGTGTAACTTAATGAAAACAGTCAAAACAAGCCACACCTTGGCTGCCTGTAACCAGAAACCACTACAACCCGTGTTTGTGACAGGATCCAAGCAAAACAAAAGGAATCATACTGCATTTTGTTCTACTTCTTGCTGCAGCATTTAGGTCAAAGCACTGAATTATGAAGAATATACCCTACAAAATTGTTTTTTAAATTCAGTGTGCTCACACCCATGCAGGCAAGAGTGTATCCTTTGGGCTTTGTTCTGTGTTGAACTGTAATCATGACATGCTCAAAGACTCCTTCCTATGAACCAGAGAAGTGCTTGTCTGCCCTTCACTTCACTCAGAGGGAAATGGAAAGATAGTAAAGGTCTGTCAGAACTCAAGTGATTTATTCTGCAGCCCTATTTCAAATTGTTTTATTACCAGAACAAATTAAAGTACCACCAGAGCTCTGAACTTTACCCCAGCCTCAGGACTGAAACACCACTGGACGTGGGCTGGCAGGTTTTGCGGGTAGATGAATGGATGTAAAGACAAAAGACCTGAACACAAAGCCCAGTCCTTTTGGCAGTGGAAACTCCCTCACTGCACAAATTACATTCTTGCACTGTGCTTTCTGTGTAGCTGGTGGCAAATGAGGTGCTTCAGCGTGAATCATATGAAAGGCATATTGTCTGTGGTAAATGGAAAATGCAAAATGTGTGCTAAATCTATTGCAGAGGGTGCTCACCAAATTCTGAGGATTCTCCAGGTGTGCAGTAAGACTAACTATTGTAGTGGAACATTATCCAACCCTTTAACATCAGGCTGTGATGGTAATAAATAGAAGTATCTAGATGTACAAGTAAGGGAGCTAAATATCCCCCAAACACCCAGCAAGGAATCAGAGAAACCTGCATCTTGCATCCCCTTGAAAGCTGACAGTGAGCAAGTTTTTTGAAAGTCTGGGTACTAGAAAATGGCCAGAATACTTGTAAAAAAGTAGGGGAGTTGCAGTCTCAGAGGCTGCAAAGCCACTGAGACTTCAGAGATTTTCTAGTAATGTAGCACCCAGAATTTCTTATTTACTGGCATTATTTCCTGTAGCATCTTAGGTATCCATAGCAGAATGAGGAATCATCTGGCCCTATATTAGATCTTTTGTTTGTTAATCTGCCCAACTCACTCTATCATGGCACTTGACATTAGATACTGGTTCCAAAACCTGCATGAGGAATCAATTACAACAGGAAATTGCTGCTAAATGAATTTTGCAAATGGAAAATCTTGAACAGCCTTCTCTTCTCTTTTTTTTCCTGTTTTTAATTACATATTTTTTATTTCTCTTCCTTGTTTTACAGGAGGCAAAGGGAGATTTTTCAAGGTAGGTGAACTTAAAAAGTTTTTGCCATTGTGTGATGTGAGAATAAATCTGGTAAAATTCCTGTGTGAGACATGCAACTCAGTTGTAGCTGTGCAGCAACAGGATTGCCTCTGTTAGCAATGAAACTATGTGAGCATGGCTAACATAGGCATCATGTTTCCTGACATAATTTCTTCACCAAACACAACCTTTGGCCAGAGCGTGCCTTGCAAACAGCATTGTTTGTGATTTTGTTGTTGACAAATCTCATTATGTGGTCATGAAGTTCAGGAAATAGACTAGTCTTTGGAAGGAAATTGCTATGGAAATGACTCTAAAATCACTGTTATATCACAGATCCTGCCAGAGGCAGCATTAAAATTCCATCACTAATTGATATTTCAGTTTGAATTTGGACAGTTCTCAAAATCGCTGATTCGATAATTGGGTTTGTTGAACATCTGCTATCCCTTGAGCCAAATCTTCAGACTTACTGTAAGAAACTCAATGAGGTCACTGTACTTGGTGTTTCAGAAGTCTGTTAATGAAATGCCCAAGAGTTTTCCTGTAAGTCGACCGTGTCTGTGATTTATGCATTAGCCGAAGGTCAGATGGTTGGTTGGTGTCTCGTGTGAGAAACATGGAAGTTCTTAGTGTGAAGCTCAGGAGAGCTGACGATGCTAAAAATTTCTTATAGTCTGGAGGACTATAATATCCATTAAAGTTAGTTTCAGAGAAGAAAAGAAATGGGCATTGGGGTTGAATTTTCAGGTGAGCCCAAAAATTGTCTTAATTTTGTCAGCATTGTGATACACTGAAACATGACTGTAATGATAGGAGGCCATGAGGAACAGGCAGGTTCCACTTTCTGGTGGATTGGAACTTCCAGCCAGCTAAAATGGTGACAAATCAGGGAAAAGGAACTGCATTGTAGATATCTCCTGCCCATCATGGAATCTGAGATGACATAAGGTAGCCCTTGCTAAAAGGAAGTTTAAGCTCTGCCTTGTCATTTCTCAAAACTTTAATGAACTTGTGAAATCCTGACATGCATCTGACCACAGAGACACAAACCCAGTCTTCCTTCATTTTTCAGTTCTGCACAAGTTGGAATAACTTGTCTATCAGCACTGTTTATTTAGGGGGTACTGGAGTGCACATGGCTCTGACTTTTTAGTCTGGTTTTCAATGCACTGCCGAGCACTCAGTCCAGAAGAGTTATGCCAACCAAAGTTTTGCCATTTCAACCTGTGATAAAGCACTGGTTTTGCTAAGAGGAGCAGTATTTGTTTGCCAGAATGTCTTGGTTATGGTGAAAACACACTCAGAAAGTGTACATTCAGACTATGAAATGCAGAACAGAAAGGAACCAGATAGCTCAGAGTAATAGGACTGAAAGCATTTTATCTTCAAGTACCTGTTTCCAGACCAGAAATGGAAACAGCTGGTGGAAAGTATCCACCTGCTAAAAGTTGTGTGATGTCCCTTGTAAAAGGAATGGTTGAGTTTATCACAGTGTGTTTCTCTAGGCCACAGAGAAATGAGGAATCTTCTCTGAGGGCACAGAAGATACCTCAAGCCATGATGTTAACTGCTCCCACCACATCAGTCTGGCTGTCATCACCAGGCCCATTAAAACAGCTCTGAGTTCCTTCCCCTGTGGATCACAGTGGTTTGAAGTGGAAGGGGGATTCCTTACGTCCAAGTCAGGCAGAGGAGGGGTGTCATAATAACAATTTGAGGGCACTGCCAGGGATCTTAATTTATAAATGGACTTTGGAGACAAAGCAATCTGCCAGTTTGAAGGCTGTTCTTGGAGGAAGGTATAAGAATGATACCCTGATCCTCTATGGTCTAGAAGACTTGGGATGTCTGTCCAGCAGCTCTCATCTAATGTGCACTGACACAGGTTTATGTGCTGGGTGAGATCCAGGTGCTACTGAAGTCAACATGAGGTTTATGTGGTCAAGATTTTTGCCTGCTGAGATTTGTGGTTATTGTATCAGCAGTGTAAAATCTGGCAGGCAAACCAAGCCTCAGGCCGGCCAGAGGAACTGCAGGTGAAGGCAAATATTCTGACTTCTCTTAGGGATCAAGTTAGCTTCAGTGTCTGAAATTAGTTGATGTTGAAATACTCTTTAAAGTAGAAGTGCCTACTCTTTGAGACAGAGAGGCTTTGCTGTTGTGATTGTCTTGCTGCTGAGATTTAAAGATTATATGTTGTGCATGGCAACATATGTTGTGTGAAGGCTGAACTCTTGAACTCTTTGTTTTTGAAGAAATAATTTAATTCTAAAGGGTTGCATGCTTGGAACGCAGACTGCAGCTTTCCCACACCTGTCCTGTCTACTGCCACCATCAGATTTATAGCCTGTGAGAGTAGGAGTTTCTCTCTGGCCCCCATCCAGAAACGTGCATAAACTCTGGCTCGTTGGTGGTGATGGGAGAATTGCTGTTCCCCATGGGAGCCCTCCTGTGAGTCACTGCCGATCACCTCAGGTGCTGGGACAGTCAAAGCCAAAGTGTCACAGCTCCAGCTGCGTGTTGGCACCTGCCCATGGTGGCCAGAGTGGGATTACCTCCAAACCTCACTGCAGCCACGTGGAGGATCTGCAGCTGGCTCAGGACTCTTGAATGCAGTTGCAAGTCTGCTCTTTGGGACTTGTGGGAACTGAAAAAACAGAATCAATCCTACAAACTCTAACAGTCAGCTTTCTACCTCTGTGAACTGATACATCCTCAGTTACAGCAGTTCCCACTGCTGCTTTTGAGGAAATCATCCCATACCTCAGAATAATCACTGTGCTCAGACTACTCCTTTTTCCCTTTCCGAAAAGCAGCTTGTGTCATTTCAAACACGACCCTTTGGTAGGGCATTACCGTGCCTGTTATCACTGCTTCTTGTCACCTTGGGTATCACAGTGATTCCCAGGTTTTGCTAAGCCTGGGGAACACAGTCCAGGTCATCCTCACCTGTCTTGAAGTAAAATGCCACAACAGCCCTGACAGATGAGTTTAGAAGCTATAGTGACCAATTCTTTTAAGTCCTTTTCCATTTCTAATGTGTGTTTCATTTCAAAAACAAGCTCATCAGAAACCCTGAGTTCCTGATCCTGTTTAGATCAACTAAGTATTTCTAAATATTTGCTGTGAGTGGCCTCCATCTCTTAGTTGATAAAGATTCAGGCAGACTGAGGTTTAAAATAAAAAGCTTTTCTTCTTAAGAAGTTCCTACTCCTCTGCACTAAAGAAGAGCATTTTCACATTACTGAAAGAGAATGCCCAAATGCTTCAGATGACAAGACTTAAATATGTTTACTTTTAGTCTGGAACATACCATTGAATTTCGAACAATCGAGTTTCCTTGTTCAGCTGGTTTTCAGGTGGAACTGGGCACTTAAGATTGGATCTGTGCTTTTCAATATTAGCTGCAAACATTTTGACTTCAAAGGCACAGAATTGCATGCATAAAGGTCCTAAACTAGTACCCTGCAGACAGATCTAAAGGTTATTAGCTCAAACTAATCTTGTTTCTAGTTGGGAGCTGAGTCACGCTTGGTTGGCAGAGCATGGGCAGGACGAATTTCAGTTCCTTAGATGGACACAAATCCCACAGGTGTGACTCTCTTTAGGCCTACATAAAGGAACTGCCAAGGCTGCCCTGGCTAATTTGTGGGGGAATACAGCATATTGTTAAAATAATTGGGATTTTTTCCCCCAATTTAATCCTAGATTGAGAGTCCAGTCCCAAAATCTCTGGGAAACTCACACCAGCTTTGCTTTTAAATGTTAATAATCCAGGTCTTCAGCCTTAAACAGCTTGTATGTCAAAACAGGAAGAAATGGCATATACAGATCATTTGTCCCTCAGTTTGGGGATGGGAAAGAAAAACCTCTGAGTAAAACAAAATCCTGAACCACTGCAGCTAGTTCCTCATTGCTACATTTCTTCCAGTTAAAAAGTATGAGACATTTCCATTGAACTCCAAGTGTCTCCCAGCAATACATGAAAGAATAACAAGAGAGGAAAGCTAACAGCCAGTTTCCTGCTAGGCAGAATTTCACAATAATTTCAACGTTTGGGCAGATGGTAATCTAACATAGTTTTAGGCTTACTTTTCTTTCTGTGTAACCAAGTGACATTTAACCAATTAGAATGTATTAAAGGGTTAGAAAACCTGGGCTGCATTCTTGCAGCCTAATGGTAAAATCCTAAACACTGTATTTTGAAAAGTACCATCTAATCTGAGAATCTCTGAGTATGCATTTCCTCCTGCATTCAACAGAGTGAATTACCATGCTGAGAAGAGTTGGTAACTTTAACCTGCAGTTTTGTTTTGTTCCTGATCATTGTTATTACACATGCTGGAAAATGTATGGATTTCCTGAGACAACTGCATATGTAATCTTGCTCAAATTTATTTTAGACAGTATGCAAAAACTTGTTTTTCACAAAAAGTTTATGAAGTTCTAGGTAGGCCTTTTGCCCCCATGCGTAGATAAAGGTACTAAGAGGTAGTGACTAATTTATTTGGACAAGACTTATTAAACAGGCAGTACCAGAACAAAACCAAGAAAAAGGAGTTCTGTTTTCTAGGTCCATTGTTAGTCAACCTTACTACAGCTTTCTAACCAGCTTTCAGGAACCCATGCAGATGGCTTTTCCAGTTCAGTTTTCATATTGTTATTCAGTCCTTTAAATATTACCATTTCCACCATAGGAGAAAAAAGAAATAAAGTGGTCTAGGGGACACAGAGAAAGTGTCTTTGGAGCCTTTCCCCTGCATATTAATAAATCTGTGTCCTAAACACCCTTCTGTATATATCAGCCCTAGAGGCTGGACACTTCCAAATGTAAAATAAATGCAGCACAAGTGACCGGATTAAACAAACACTTTTAAATACAGTAATAAAACAAACACACTGAGATATTTCACTAGAAAAAGCATGAAAGGCAATAAGTAAAAAACCACTTGTGATCCTGCTGGAAACATTTTAAAAATTGAGGGGTTCAGTGTTTTAAAAGGAGCCAAGAGGAAAGTGACCCCATGACCACTAGTTCAAATGCAACCCGAGTCATTATTTTTTTTCCTTTTATTGATTTGATATCTTTTTGGGAGTCTAAATTAATTTGTCTTGAGATGAGTCTTGCCAGAAGGCTTAGTGAATGCATGGACCACAGAATGAAATACCTTTTTGTTCCTGGAAGTGATTACCTGACTTTTGAGGTGCTTTGAGGCTGAGGCACTATCCGTACAATATTTTCTAGGTGCTGAGCAGAAATGTTAATCCTGCCCAACATCACTAAAAATGTCTTTTTCTCTGATTCTTAAAAGACCTTGTCACAGCACAGGCAAACTTTGTGCCTCACTGACAGAAAAAACAGAGCTGACTGATGTTAGCCCTTTCTTTTATAGGAGCCATTACTGACTCAAGAGTTTCCCAGACTCTCAGGGATCGTTAGTCACCACTAATCTTACCCTATTTGATAGATTTCTGGGCTCAGAAAGTCCCTGTTTGGAACTCACGCTGTGCTTTCCCAGAAAAGTTTTGGAAATCTCTCAACTTCCTTCTCTGAGCCGCCAGCCTCAAAAAATCTTCATTTGGGGGCAGTTACTTCTGCTTGTACTCTGATTGTCCCAAGTTCTATTCTTTACTCCCAGTTTCTTTCAAAATGTCAAAAACTTCAGTAAGAGCTGAGTATGCACATGCTGTGGAGGAGACAGCTCTTGGCAATAAACTCTAAAAAGCAGCAACTTGTTTTCTAGGCTGTCAGTCACAGAACAGAGCTTCCAGATCAGCAGATAACACAGTGCAGAGCAGCTTCATGTTCAGGCTTGTGCAGATATTTACCTGCCATGGAAGAATAAATCTGAATAGGTTTTGAGCATTTGCACTTAGAAGAGAAGAGCTCTCTGATGGCCAAGTGACCATGGGATTTGGGCAGGAGTGGGTGTTCAAACACTGTTTGTCAAGAGCCTTTTGGCTTGGCATAGGAGGTGTTACAGAGTGGTTTTCCATGTGCTTAGCATGGCAGCAGTTGCCTCAGTTCTTGTCTTCTATTCAGCACATCTTCACTCTGCAAAATTTCAGCCTCATTGAGACTTGGCCATCTCTCACAGATTTGTCCTGACTAGAAGTTTGGTCCTGTTTTGAAACTACTTAATTGATTGTCAAGGAACTGCCATAATAATAAATAACGAATGTCTGTAGACATGCCCAAAATGCCTGCTCCAGGATTTATGTCAGTGGTTTACCCTATGGCCCAACCTAGCAATTAACCTGCAGACTCCAATTAAGACAAACCCACCTAGGTCTCAGGCAGAGCCTGCTCCTGGGATGTGCAAATGGAGAAATGCTGTGGGAAGATTTTTACAACTGAAGCAGTGTCACTTCTCTACAAGTCAACACACAGACTGTCCCAGAGGCAAGGATGAAACCCAGGGTGATCTGAGATGTCCAAGAGCTCCTTGAGTATTTAGCAGATGTCAGAATCTTGGTCTACAGCCAGGTCAAGACTACCTGTCTGCCTGTCTACCAGCCTCATGGGAGAAGCCAGTGGGCTGGGGGATCTGGAGCTCTGGAAGAGATATCTCTCTCTGCAGCTCCAGGACAGCTACACATTTGGGTAGGATAAAGGGATGGGTAAAAGACAGCAGAAAAACTTGCTGGAACAAAGTAAGCCAATAAACATGAATTCTTTGGCACTCCTCCGTGTCCTGTCTGGCCCTCTTGGCTGTGTATTTCTACAATTTTAAAAATTAATAGCAGCACTGCCTTCCTTCCCAAGCCTTTGAGGCTTTTTTTTTTTCTACGTACACACAATTCCATGTGTGTTTAAAAGTGGGAAGGGAGGCATTTGGGGTTTGTAGGAGAAAATCCCACAGTTTCATCTGTGAGAATCTGCCTCCCATTTGATGAGCTCTCCCTGCTCTCTGCTGCACAGTGATGCTGCTCCAGCTGGCCATTGTGGCCACTGGAGGTTGCAGGGAGAAGAATGTTTGTGAGGTGGTTGTGTAGAAAGGTTTTGTGTAGCAGGACCCAAATTCAAATTGGAGTCTTATCAGTGAAGATGTTATGCAAAGGAGAGGTCACTGGGCAACTGGTTAAGAACAACCTGTGATGCTAAGAAAGCAAATTATTACTTTTTGCAGCAGTTTGTTAGGCATTAAATAAAGATGTATAATTGCAGCTGAAAGCATCATTTTCTCTCCCCCTTGTATTTTTTCCCTATATGAACATGTCCATGACACCCTGCTCAGTGACATGTGACATGGTGGCTTTTGTGTCCAGTCACTGGTAGGAAGTGGTTCAACATAACCATCTGGGAGAGCTTCTCTCCAATTTTGATAATAGAGGGAAAAGTTAACTGGGCTGCCATAAAACAAATAAAGAGAGGAAAAAAAGGAAACCCCAGTGCCTTTTGTTAAGAAGGAACAGATGTAGAGCCATAGTAGCCTGCCAGCTAGGTCAAGTCATATCAAATATTGTGGTTGTTTTCTTGTAGCCTGATCCTCCTTTTGAACTCTCTTTCAGCAATGAAGTTGTAAGGAATGAATTAAAGAAGCTGCCAGCCCTTCCAACACCAGCGCTGAAGGAGCATCCTTCCCTCGCTTACTGGTAATGTATCACTCCCCACAGTCCCTGTGCAGGACCTGGCTCTGGCAGTGTGGTCTGAGAGTGGAACTGGGATGCAGAGATTCCTGCCCTCTGCCTCTGGATCTGTCACTGACTCACTGCATGACTTAACACAAGTAGAGCTACCATCCTGGGCCTCAGTTTCCCCATCTGCCAAATGCCTGGCCAAAAATCCACACTAAGTGTGCAAATGTCCCGATGAAATCCAGAGGCCTAATGTGCCATTTACTTTCACAGCACTTTGCATTTGTGAAAGAGTTTTCCCAGTTGGAAATGTCAATCTTTTGCACTGCCTTATTTTGAGTGATTCAGTTTCCTCTTGTAAATCCTCTCTGTATGGCACAGCTGAACTCATCTCCTTTTACATGAACTCAGTGTTTGGAGGTGGATGGTTGTTTGCTCTGTTTTTATTGCGCTGAAAAACAAGCTCCATGTAGGAGCAGGGTCACATTTAGATTTTGCATGCCACACACATAGATTCTTTGTGCCACCCTGCATATCCCTTTTATCTGTGCAAATAGGAAAGAATTTGGGGAAAGACTATTCATTAAAGGGGAGATACTTTCACTCCATTTTCTGCTTGTTGCTCTTTCATGTTTGCCTTTAAAGCATTAGGCTGCAAGCCTGGGGGTTGGATTGAGCTTCTTTATCTGCTACTCTTTTCATTTCTGCATTTTGGTAATCTTGAGGATGGCAGGGGAAAACAAATCAGTTTGTAGGCTATGATGTCAGTCCTTTTCTTTGCCAAAAAGGTCATCCTCTTCTCCTAGCATGGCTACAACAGTGGAATTAACTGTACCTAATGTCAAGTCATAGGCAAGCTCATCATGAGGTCTCCTAATCCCTTTCTGAGAATATAAGGAGAGATTCAGAGTCTCCAGCTGAAATTAGGATCACTGACACAATAACTGTGGATCATCACAATCTCCTGATATTTCTCTCTAAGAACCAAATCAAATCTTCATGAAAAATGATAAATGTAGGCTGCCATCTCATTGGAGAAGAATGGTCTTCCTCTTAGGAGCATATCTTTTTCCAGAAACTACTCCACACACTCAAAAGCAGTACATTTCCCGGTGGCCTGGCTGACTGACACACTGGAAGCTCAAGCTGAAAGCCGTCTCAAGAGGAGGAGTGGGAACAAGTAGGCACTGACAGGGAAGGCAAATCTGACCCTTCAGCAACAACACGGCCTAAGGTCTTCATAAAGTGCCACATAGTGAGAAGAGCCATGTAAAATCCTCATGCTCAGAATATGAGTATTTGCATTTATACACAAGGTACAGCACTTGCAGCTGTACTTAATTTTGTGGAGGGTCTCATGTGACTGAGAACAGGTCACAGGTTGGGAAGGTGGTGTTGCCAATGGAGTAATAAAATCAGAGGCTACAGTCCTGTGACTCCCTTGTGATTTCATGTCAGTAAGCAGCTCTAAAAGACCTCTTTAACATTAGTAGTTCATTATTTTTTAATGATGGCTTTTTTCTAAACATCCTCTGAAACACTTAATGCTCTCAGGAAGCGTCTGTTGGTGAATCAGACAAAAAGCCTTAAAATTACAGATCAAACTTCAGTGATCTAAGGGAGCAGATTTTTAAAACTGTGTTCTCTGACACTTCTTCGCATCGCATGCAGATTATGTACCAGATGCAGATTTCATCCAAATCTTTTCTGTGAGCAGTCAGTTTTATTCTGCAGTTCTTCAGCGTGAGTGCAAGCAGTCACAAGTGAATATCCAATCCTGGAAAGAAACTTTTAAAACATTAAAGATGGGATGAGCAATGGCTCTAATTAGTTTAAAACAGGCAAACAAAAGAACTTTGTACTATATTTTTATCAGCTGAAGTTGATTAAGAGATAAAATAGATAATCAAGTAAATGCTGTGATACCTTTGGCAAGATGCTGTAATAGATCTTCATAGAATAATACATTTCCATCGCACACCCTTAAAAAGCATCAGCTATTGCACCTACCAAATGTAGCAACACCTGTGGGATGAGTCCTGGATTCTTAGATCAGCACAGTTTGTGCCTCTGATTCCACCTTCATGGAGTCTTGTGGTTCCATACCCTTGGAGCCTTTCCCTTCACTGTAATCTCTTGCAGCTTTCTCCAGGTTCAGAATAATCAGTTGCACATCTTGTTCTCAGGCATCTTTTGGCATCTCTGATTACTGGTGAAGAAAGAAGGGGCTTTTTGGTGGGTTTGTTTCTATTTCTTTTAAATGAAAGCTGAGCTTCTGGTCCTCCCACACAATCCAGGAGTTGAGGGCCTGAGATTTGATTTCTCTTGGCCATGCATGGAAACAGACACAAAACCAATCACAGAGACTGGAGAGAACCTTTAGAAATGTGTTAACTCACAGTGCTCCTTTCCAGACACGTGTCATTGCATTTTATCTCATTTCAGATCCTCCCTAACAAACCAGCCCCGTACTCAGTTGTCAGTAATGAGGCCAATATGAGGTGCAACAACACAAAAGTGAATGCTAGACTGGGATTTTCAACAGACCAGACTTCTCCCAGGTTCCCACAGACTTTGAATGCAAGCTTGTTTTTAGCAATCCAAAGCATCAGTGTTGCCAGAATACCCACCTCTGAAAATTTCAGCTGAAAATCACTATTTAGTGATTTTCTCTGGTTCAACACAGACCTGAGGCCCTGGTCCAGCTCTTGGTCCCTTGGCCTAAGAGGTGCTGGTGGCTTCAGAAGCACAGCATATGACTACAAATAAAGACATTATTTGTTCAACAGTGTAATCAAAATGGGAAAGTCAGGTTAGAAACAGAATAACACTAAGGAACAGCAATGAATGGACAGCTATTTAAAACAGCTCAGTGTGCTGGGAAGAGAGGGAGGGAACAACTCACTTTGAAAATCTGGATCTGATGATGAGAAACTCAAGGCCTGCATTTGCTTGCAAGTTGTCTGCTGTCCAGTTCTATAAGCTGCTGGGGCAGGAGGGATTTCTTGTTACTTCTAAAGATCTTTATCAGAGTTGTCTGCTGCAGAATATCATCCATGTATTAATTTCTGCAGCTTTGGGGGGAATGTTTTATGAGCTGGCAAACAGACAGCAGTGCTTAGGCAGCCTCTGTGTCTCTGTCTCCACATTGGTTAAGCATCCTCTGCCAGCCCTGCACTGTGAATGAGTTTCTGTGTCACCAACAGGGCAATAAAGGCAGAGCAGGGGGGAGAGGAGATGTCAGCTGGTGGTCCCATCAGTGTCCCAGCACTCTCCCAGCTGTCAATAGCTGCATGGCAGCTGCCTGGAGATGAACAGCTGAAATGATAGGGGAGCATGTTTACAGGCTCTGCTAATGCTCCTTCTGACCCGTGAATGATTTTGCTTGTTTTCCCTGGCATGTGCTGGGCTTAACCCTCCAACCCAGAGCTGGAGGCAGAAAGCAACCTCTGTGCTGGATGATCCTTCTTGCACAGGGCAGTGGAAGGAAAAGGAAGTTCAGAGAATTGTTAGAGATAGGACTGTCACACAGATTGTTGTGACTGTGAATGTTTTTCCAGTGTGGACATTGCTATCTGAGCTAGGTGCCCTCAGCTCCCTTTGCTGTCAGCAGAGAGAAGCAGCAGTACCCTCCTCCCAAGGAATCTGTCTAAAATAGATTGGATGAATTGTACTCTGGAGTACATGTTTCTTTCCCCAGTGACAAGGCCAGTGCTGCAGGAAGGTGAAAGGCCACAGATCCCACTCTTAAATATGGCTTGATTGATATTTCAGGCTTTATATTTTTTGTTCAAAGGAAAGAAGAAACAAAGGTGATACTTGCCTGGCACTTAACATCTGTAGACCACAAAACATTTTACTAAGAAAAATCATCAGTACCCTAACAGAACAATGGGGGTATAGCATTGCCTGCATTTGCTTAGAAGAACTGGGTAGAGCCTGAACTATCCCATATTTCTAGCATGGGTTAAAAACACAACTCTTTGTCCTGCTGTTCAGGAAGGCTCCTTGACATCTGATCTGTTCTTTTGAAGGAAATGGGGCATCAATTGGCTTCCCTGCCAAAGGAGTATGGTCTAGGAACATATCAATTGTTTTATAATAAGAATTTGTAAGAAAGCAGAGCACATCCGGAATCACATTAAGTAATCAGCATGTCCAGGTACATCTACCCTTCCCTTGAATGGCAGCAATATGAGAGCTTGATCTGTGTAATAAACTGCACAGAGTGGAAAATAAAACTAGGAGTGTTTTCCAGTGGAAAAACTCACATTATTTTCTGAGAAGTCACTCCTGGTTTGTTCCTGTCTGAGACAGAGGAATTGCATCCACATGTAATCATGGTTTTAAGAGGTAATTTCAAAGGGCTGTAAGCCCTCTCTGTCTATCTTTTTTATTAAGAATGATGTTTTTTGGAGATCTTCCAATACTGAACACTCATGTAATTCAGTTATTGCTCCAAAAGTAATCCTGTTTATGATAATCATGGCAGGAGACCCCAGCTCTGCCTTCATGTGCACACCCATAACATCTGTGGTACTTACTTGGATCAGTGTGCTGAATATGTTTCATAGCTGTAGAATTTAGAGATCATTTTCTAAGCATTAAAATGATTCTGAGGGATTTCATGGGAGATCTGGACCATTCCTTTATCCTGTAATGTGTCACTGGCTCAGTCAGCACCCTGTTCCTGCTGTGGCCTGCTGATGGGACAGCTCTGAAAAGGGCTCTTTTATTTTTGTTGGGTGAATGGGGGAAGCCACTTGGTGAGTGAGTAAGGAAAGCAGTTAAATAACCTCTCAGATAAACAACAGGCTTGTGAGGGAAAAGCTGGCCCTGCTGACAATCTGACACTGTCTCTGAATTGCTCTTTGCTGCTTCACTGATGTTTCTGGTTCTCCTTTCTCTCTTCATTATTAGGGCTGCACAATCCTCAGCTTCCCTGTGCCTCTTCTTTCTAAAAGATGTTGTGGCCCTGGAGATTCTGACTCTCTTTCTAAAAGAGGTTCCATCCTCTCTGGCACAGGGGTGCAAATGGGAAAGGCAGCAATGAGAAGAAGATGCAGTCCTGTTAAGTTGGGCTGGTGAAATCTCCACAAAAGCCCCCGTGGGCATCTCTGAGCAGCCGTGGTGAGGTCATCCAGCATCATCCCACCCTGCTGTGCTCCTTCACACTGCCCAGCAATACAGCTGGCTTCAGTTCTGCCTGGGGAAGGATTACCACATGATGGGCAGCTGAAAGGCCCCATTAGGGGGTCCTGCTGGATCCAGGAAATGCAGGGAAGGAGGAATGCCAGTTCACATTGCCCTAAATCACATGGAGCATGGAGGCATGGGACAGACACAGACACAGATGGAAGCTCATGCAGGGCCAGGTGGGGAGGGCACTAAGGTGGCATGAAGGTAGTTTAGGTTTCCCTCCTCTTGGTCTGGCAAGTTCTGTACAGAATCTCCAGGGGACTCTAACAGATTCCCTGTCCTTGGGAATCAAAAATAAAATACAAAATAAAGAGCAAGTAATTGGTTTTAAAACCTGAGGACTTCAGTGTTCTGTCATGCTAGTGTAGCAGAGCAGGTCCTGTGTGCATTACATTGCATCCTTAGCTTACCCTTTGCCATGCTGTGACCTTGCTGGCACAGCTGCTTGCATGCATCAAATAGCTCTGCTGCCCATTCACTGGAGAAGAATGAGTGAAATTCTTTAAAAGTGAACTTACATGTGTCTCTCAACCTGTCATTTGGGTCATGCTGATCTCTCCTGGATGCTCCATCTCTACTGCTTACTGGCACATACTCAGAATTGTTGTCTGACACAGATGCCCACTGGTGTGGAACAGCCTCCATGGTTCACCTTGGAACACATGATGACATGGTTCATGTCTGCCTAAAACAGAAAATGATCTTAGTCTCCAAGGAGCTGTTGGAAATGGACCCCAGCTCATGCCAGCTCCCAGTGCTCAGCCAGAAGTTGCCTGGGGGAGTGCAAGTTAGTATAACTCTAAAGTAAGCAAAGGCACATGAATACTTTAGGAGTAAAGAAACTCAAGTTTGAGTGCCCTGGAAATATCCCCTATCACTGCTGGTTTTGTTGCCTCTGTGTACACTAGGAATTCCTGCTGAGAGATTGCTCCAGAGTACTTCCAATAGTGCACCTGCAGTTATGCAGTTGCAGTGAGGAGGAATCTGTCAGTCTTAGGGCTGTGACTGGCCACCAATTTCTGACAGTTCTGCCCATCTTTCAGAGGACATGTTGGGCTTGAAAAGAAGTTACAGCAGTTAGGACAAAGCAGATCTTGAGCAGCTCCAATACAAATCTGTTTGCCCTCAGTGTAGTATTGTGGGTATCATTTGTAAGTAAGGAAAGGAATGCAGAGAGGAAAAAGTCTGTACAAGTAGGTATCATGTTTGTGAAGAAAAAGGGCTCTTCCAGAGACCCAACTCTTAGAAAACCTTTTTTATTCTCAGTCTGACTCCCCCTTTGTTTACCCTGCTCTGCACCAAATCCCCTCATCTAATGGTTTTGCTTGGCATCTTTTGATTCCATCAGTCAGTAGCTGTGTTAACAGATGTATCGCTTCAGCTTTTGACAAGATTTTTATATTACATATTTATATAATGATAATGCCATTATTTAAAACATCCAATTTTTTTTTCCTTTCCAGTGAGGATCGAGTCATTGAGCATTACAAGAAACTAAATGGTCAGACAAGAGGTCAAGCAATTGTGAAGTAAGTGAAACAAGAATGATTTCTTTGTGACCTTTGTTTTATTATGAAGTATTTCTGCAGAACTGTAAATACAGTATGTAACTATGCTTCCCATCTCATGCAGTGCTTCATTTTAAAGTATTTCTTGGCTTAATTATTTATTTATCAAAGTTTTTTTTCAGATCATCCTCTCAGCTTCTCAGATGTGTTATTCTCCTCTGTGTTGTTTTGCAGTTACATGAGCATTGTAGAGTCCCTCCCAACGTACGGAGTGCATTATTACGCAGTAAAGGTACGTGCTACAAGAAGGTCCTTCCCGGAATTAAACTCTTGTTGGAGAGGGAGGGAGAGAGGTACAAATGGCCATCCTGCTCTCAGAATACAATACACTGCTACTAAAGTCTTGTTTCACTTCCTGAGGTAGGATAAACTTATTTCAGCTGTGTGTGCATGTTTAGTAAATACAGTTCTAAAGAGGAAAATCCTGTTCTTGGAGATAAAACTCCTGCAGTCCTATTGTGCTGGAGTGTTCAGCTCAGTCAGCAGCATGGCAATGCCCGTGAACCACCAGCAAAGGGACAAGCCAGACACATCTCTGGCAGACAATCCTTTCTGTAGCTCCAAGAGGTCAGATCTCTCCCAGATGGCAGATCCATGAACACCTATTTAGGGCCAGCCATGACCAGCATACTGTAGCTCCCCTGACATGAGATATGTAGATGGATACAGAGATTGTACATCTTTTTAATGCCAGAACAGTCTTGTACTCTAGAGATAGGTAGCACATTCTCATCCCCAAACAGCTCTCCACTTCTGTGTGGACTTCATGCAGCTATTCATGAAGTTCCTCGTTTTTGTCTAATGATTTATCACAAAAATTTCCAGCCTCATATTATTATTATTATTACTTCTCTGCCTGACCAGCTGTGTAGGTTTGGGTTTTTTTAAGTAGAGAAATCAATAAACATGGAAAGAAAGCTAGAGCCACATTCCCCAGAGCATATTCCCCCATTTATCACCCCTGAAGTTTTGATATGTTTCATCATTATCTCTGTGCACAGATCATATGGTTTTTCATACATCTGTAATGTCTTGTACACATGGAGTACAATAAAAACACAAATATCTGACTGTACCTATCTCAGGAGATGTGTTTCTAGTCTATTCCTGCTAATAGGATGTAATAATAAAGTCGTTGTTACTATTATTTTGCAAAAAGCATTAGCCTCATATTTTCTCAGAGGACAGGATCTCTCCAGCACCCTTTGCATCCAGATCTCTTGGACTACTCTAGATCAAGAAAAATCTAGTGGATTGGGCTGGATGTTCAATACTGCAAAGATTTGAGAGCTATTCTAGTGAGCTCCCCATGGTCAATAAGCAGCAGCGAGCACCAATGAGGCAGCAAATATTGCACATAATAGGGTTTGCTTCTGCCTGATGTGGGGGTTTGGTTTTGCTGTGTTTTACCCTGCCATTCTCTATCACATTAACAGAACAGATGTAATTTCATTGAGGACTTCAGCTCAGTAAATTGCAGAGACTGGGATCAGATATCAGCCATTACTCCATAAGGACATTTTATTGCACACTCAGACACAAAGCAGTTGGGTCCGAGCCTGTCAGACCTTATCACTTGGTAGCTCTCAGATCCCATTACGGCTGCATTTTCAAGACTAATGCTAAAATCCCTCCACATAATTCAAGTCAGCTGGGTGACTCGCTTTCCTTCCTCTCCAATCTCTGAGTGTTCAGACTGAATAATTTACAGGGAAGAGAAAGAGGATGCACCGCTGCACAAGGGACCCATGTCAAACCTCCTCAGCACCCCTGACAGCATTTTGAGTAACTTGATCACATGTGATGTATTTTAAATTGTTTTATATGTCATGGCCAAAAGTGAAACAGATCTCTTCTAAACACTGTGGAGCTTTGTGACTTGCAGGAACTCGGCAGGGGGAAATTTAACAACACCCATTCAAAGATACTACTTAGAAACAAATCTTCATCTTGAACAACAACACAGGAAATCTCCAGCATTTCCCCATCGTATTCAATGTAACTCCCTCTGTTTTCTATTTCAGGACAAGCAGGGAATTCCATGGTGGTTAGGACTTAGCTACAAGGGGATTTTTCAATATGACTACCATGATAAAGTGAAACCAAGAAAGGTAAGTGTTTACTTTTCTACCAAGGTCTGGGCTTGCCACACATGTCATAGCTTGAGTCAAGGGTGTGATGTACACCAAATGCTGGCATTGATTCATGTGATTTTTGAAGGATGTTTGTTTTCTCCCAAACTTGTCTCAGTGTCTGCAAAGAATTAATGGACAAAAGTAGCTCATAATTTATTAAAAGTTGTGGGCTTTGGAGGAAATAAGTGTCACTTAATCTTGCAATTTATGGGGTTTTTTTGTGTGTTTCATAAGACATAGATGGTAACTCAAGGGCTGATCCTCTCAGGTGCTGGAGGCCTTCCATTCACTGGCAATGGTGGACTGGAGGTGCTGAGCCAACCCTTGATATTGTATTGTCAAGCCATAAATGATCTGAGAGAAAGGGATGAAGAGACAGGAAAACTGCTTCCATTTATTACAAAAAGAAAATTGCATGATTTTCTCAGGACCAGCATTACATTTGATAAGCAACAATTTTCCTAACTGAAGAGTTAATGTCAAGGTAGCAAGGAAAGCTGACTTTCAACACATATATTAAAAAAAGGCATGGGAAGTTTTAATTCTTGAGCTCAGCCTATGAGGGACACCCATGTGTTCTGATTTTCCCAACTAGAATGCCATCTAATGTAAAAAACCTCATCCCTGAGCACAAGCCCTGCAGGTGGGAATCTAGAGCCTGTTAGCCAAGTGTTTGTTGCACTGCAGACCTGTGGAGACACCAGGAGGCAAGGCTTCAGGCTGGCTTGCAGGCTGCAGAATTGGATGATTTGGAGCACCTAGGCAGCTCTTCTGTGGATGCAAAAGCTTCCACAGTGAATTAAGTTCTGTATTTGTCTTTGCATGGTCTCTGTACCAATTCTTCTTTCACCTCCTCTGGTCACATTCAAGTTGGACACTGCCTGGTGCTCACAGAGAGCATCTTGTATTAAAATGAACTAGAATCAAGGTTTTGGTAGAAAACTGAACTGCTAAGGAGGCAGCAAGAGACAAGAGGTGCATCAATTAGCCTTTTTTCACTGAAGGCTGTTAATGGGATTTTATTCATTAAAAGGAAGGACAAGGAGAGTAAGGAGGTCTTCACAAAGACTAAAAGACACATCTATTTGGGATCAATCATTACCTGCAGGGCAAGCCATCCTCACACATGGTAGCTTAGAACATGCCTAGGCTAGGTGTTTGCACCCACATATCTCCAGTAGTGCCAACCCCCCAGGGAAGACATGTACTTAAAAGATGCCTTCAAAAGTCTTAGGAATACAAACGTTTCTTTGGAAGAAATTACCGCCCTGCCATGACAGGACTCAGCCTTTCTCACGTTATAGCAATTACTGTCATCCTTCTTGGGATGAGAGGGTTGGTGGAGAGCATCAGAAGGAAGGATTGGAGAGATCAGGTGCTCTGACTGCATTAGAGGAGACATATTTCCACCAGAAGGGTCAAGCTTCCTTTCTCAGCTTTTCTACTTTCTTTTCTCAGCTGTTCAGGATGATCTACTCTGTAGCATTGGTTTTGGAGCCTGATTAAATCTTCACCAGCCTCTCTGTGTCCCCACTAGCCTACCTCTAGCACTCACACTGCACCTCAAATCAGGGGCTTTAGGCACCTCTGATCCTTCTTCTCCAAGTGTAACCCTAAAAAAATAGGGTGCTGGTTTTCTTTTTTTGGGGAATTAGTTTTTTTGGTCTCAGCAAATCATGTATGTAATCCAGGAGACCCAAAACAATGGTGCTGCCTTATGTATAAACCACTAAGAACTGTGGCAGAAGTAGTCATTTATCTATGAGGAAAGGTTGGGTGGGAAGGGAAAGCAGGAATTTCCAGGCTTGGATCTGTCCATTGTGACAATCCAGAGACCACAGCAGTGAAAAGACAGCCTAGATGAGCATTTCTCTGCTACATGATGCTTGCAAACTCCATCTGTTGGCAGATCTATTCCAAAATGAACAGCCTAAATCAGGGATGGGACTTGAACAGAGTGACTGAGGCTTCGTTATTTCTCCATGGAGTGATTTTACCTTCTGTCGAGCAAGCAAAAAGACTTCTTACCCTACACAGGTGGTAAAAGCCCTCTGGCAAGAGCACATCAACTGCCTCAGTGAGGCATAGTGTTTAATCCTCTTGCTAATTAGATTGTAAAATTGCACTCGATAACCCTGGTATCTGGGAGCAGCCTGCCACAGTATCTGATTCATTTCACTGCACCAGCATGTGCTGGTTCAAGTCTTTGCTGTGCAGATGGGAGGGGTAAACTTTACTGAACTTTCTGCAAGGTAAAATTAGTGGGGGAGGTGGAAAGAGATTATGGCTTTTCTGATCTTTCATATTTTGTTCCTGCACATTGCCAATGCCAGAAACAAATTGAAAACTTACAATGGAGAAATAAGTCTCCCTGGAAAAAACACAAGCAGAAAATTTTAGCAAGAAACCAGCTGAAATCAAGACATTTATATTAAGTGCCTATAAAAACCTTGCTTGTCTTATGAAGGAGATTGTAATGTTTTCCTATATGTCATCCTAGATAGATTTCCATGTTTCTTGTGCTTGTGAGTAAAACTGTAACACACACTAAGCAGCTGAACCTATCTCGGGCAATCCCATTAGCAGTCACTCAAAACCATGATTTCATTAAATTGCTGGAGTAAATCAGCCATGTGTCTCTAGAAAACTAACCAGGTTTGTCAGCAAGTTAGATGATACTGGAGAGGGGAATTGAGGCTGATGCAGGGCCAGAACCTCATCCTGCTTGCACTGTTCTCGCTCAGGCATCAAGTTCTCCAGCATTACGGGGGATGCAGCTGAGATGGGTATCTGGCACCTAGTCCTGGGTGGTTCAGGTGGGAATGCAGGGCTATTAAACTGGAATGCAGTTGTACCTAGACTGCAGAGACTAATGTGTCTCTGTGTTTCTATTTTTATGTTCCTTCCTGCCTATACTTGAATTTTGTGGAAGCCCTGAATCTACCCAAAGCCATCACTTCGAGGGTCATCCTTTTTCTTCTGTCTGTTGAGGACCAGCTCACAGACTCAGCAAGCCCTGTCAAAGGCTTTCCCTTGAATGTTGCCTGTTGTAGTGCAAAGTTGGTCCTATGAGTTATAATCTGCTGGCTGTTCATTCTTGGGTATGAAATAATTGCAAAAGTTTTGGTATACTACACAAAATCCAATGCTCCAGCTGAACAAGAGGAAGGGAGTATCAAGTGTGGGAAGGTGGCTGCTGTCCTGCCAGCCATGTATTGAAGCATTCTGGATGCTGGGCTTGCAGAACCAGTGTCATTTGTGTAGAACCAGCCTACAGCTTCCAGGGTGGACAGAATCTATTTCCCTCTATGTTAAACTTAGCTTCTACAAATGCTTTCTTGTGAAAAGACCAAACCCATCATTTTCAGTGAAGGGTCATTAGAGGGTTTTTTGCTTGAATTTCAGAGCAACTGGAAAGAAAGCCAAGGCACTGCAGCAGCCCAATGTGAGCATTTGTCTGTGAGTGCTGTGTGTCCATTTTAACCAGCACACAGGGATGGGACTCCACTCCATCCCCAGAGACTGTACACAAAGAACAGCAGTGTAGCCTGGAGCTGTGAGATCTGTACACCCAAGTAGTAGCACCAGGCATATCTCTGTTGTTCTAGTGAGATATTCCCACTGATTTAAGAGCCCAAAGGCATTTTTTAGTGCAAACAGCTTAACAGTTAGTAAACAATTAACTCCAAACTGAAGAGTGAATGATTAACAAAGTCAGCCAAAGGACTTCCATATGGCAGATAAAAAGACAGAGAAAATGTTTAACTTATCACCAAAAATTAAATTACCTTAAAGGAGAGTCTGGTAATGTTTAGTTGCTTTGTAAGAGATACGTCTATATAGTGTTATCTCATTTTCTTCTATAGAAAGCTAGTGGCAATGAAACCTAAAGTGAGCCTTTTTTCTCAGACTCATAAATATTATCATTGCTTACATTATCTGGTTACTGAAGAGAACCCAAAAGGAATAAACGTTTTCATAAATAAGATAAAATGTGAGGCATCACAAAATTCAGCCATTAATATAACTTGACAAAAAATTTCCTTGTTACAGCTACCAGTTTCTGCCATTTCTTCTCAGCATTACCCTTTCTCTGAGATTAAATGAAGCATACTGTGAGAATGCTCTGTTGCTTTCCATAAGGTCTATGCAACAGTCTTTGGGTTCTCATGACAAAGAATTTGATTTTTAGTTTATAGTGTTGTCATGAATCCAAAGCAAAAGTTGGGTTGACTTCCCATTTAAACATGTGAAAACAAGAGGCCAGTTGGACCCATCCTATCAAGCAATGCAGAGCACAAATAAATTCAGTAGTTTTAAGTGTCTGATCAGAGAAAAATCATCAGCTTGTCAAAAGCATGAGCAAAGTAATCAGTACACTAATTGTGTCCAGAAAGTGAAAGATTGCTGCCCAGTGCCACTTGGCCTTGTCCAAACAACAAGAGATAGAGTGAACTTTCCCAATTCCAGAGGCAAAATGAGATATTTACACAAGAGGAGCAATAGCCTAATTAAGAGCTGCTTTATTGCAGAACAAATAGATCCTCTCTGCTTTAGGGCATAATGAAGCATTGTCAAGTCAGTAATTGCATTGATGGAGTGGTTAAACTTGTGCTTCCTGTGGTGAAGGAATGACAGACCAGTAACTTACAAAAACGTAAAGTAAGGATTGATGTGAAATGTACAGAAAGTAGTGAATGATGGGGAGGAGGAAGCTGACAAATTGCTCTCTGACCTAAGTGATCATAGAACACAGGGAGAGTCAAAAAGGCAAAAGAAACATGAAATTCAAATTAGTTACAGGGAGCCCAATTCACTTGCACAGCTCCTTGCCACATGATACCATAGAGACAAAGAGCTGAGAAGGATTGAAGATAGCGCTAAAAGTGTGACCTTCCATCCAGGGTTTGAACATTGGGTTGGTGATTTTCAAAGAGGATTTTGGGACGGGTTATAAATCCTCCTGTTCAAGGAGGGCGTTTGATTTGACACCAAGTTGGTTTCTGTTGTCAGAGGTATGGAGCATGTGTCTCACTCCTCTCACTGGCATGCTGCTGAGCCACAGGGTGTATCCAGAACAGGTTGGACTTCCTCTAGGGCTTCCAGAATCAAGTGAGGTCAGAAAATGTATTGGACTCATGTTTCATTGGGCTCCTCATCATTTCCTAGGACCTTTGCAAACACCTGTGCATTGCAGACAGGGATAGCAGATTTCAAATTTACAAATGATAAAAAATGAGCAGAAACCATTTCCAGGAAATACTGGTTTAAAAGCTCGTGGAGTCTCAGTGGCACTGCTGTAATAAATTATTCAGTGTGATTAGCAGGCTGTTAAGGACTACCTGCTGACTCCTTCTGCTCTGTGCTTTCATTTCTCTTCCCCTTGCTGATCCCTTGTGCTTCTTGGGTTATGGACTTGGCTGTAAACTGAACCAGTCTTCAGGTCACGGTGGGTTCAATTCATTTTATAGTGCAGTAATTCAGTCTTGGTTTAGTATTTGGAAATGTGGAGCATGGAAGGAAGGAGACATATACAAAGCAAGGTTCCTTACCATAGAGAGAGATTGCTCACCCAATTTCTTTCCTTTCCAGACCTGCTAACACTGAAAAGCAGGCACAGTTTAAAGCCTTTCCCTGCAGAAATGCCCTATTCCATCCCTATAAGACAGGGGACCATGTTCTCACCAGCACCTTTTTTCCTGCTGTTTCCCCTCAGTTTGGGTTTCTGCCATCCAGCACCGGGCACTTCCCCTTTCAGCACCCACTACTCCATGCCTTACCACTGTGCCAAAGAGCTGCCAAACACACTGGGAGCTGAATAAATGACATCAAAGCACACTGGGCTGGAAAGCAGGATTATGTCCCTGACACTGAGAACTTCCACAGGATTTGGCTGGACATGCCACTGGGCTGTGATTCAGTGAACATTTCTTTTGGCAGCAGTATCAGCTGAAGTGGCCTTCAGCACTCTCCTCCCCCATCACAATCCTGCCCCCACTGCTCACTTCCTCCCCTGGGCCCCCTCCTCAGCCATCCTGGTATAGCTGTGCATTTGGGAAGGAAACTGCTCCAGAGAAGGGATTGACTGGCTTAGCACCACCCAGCCATAAAAAGTGGTCACTCTTAACCTCAATCACCATCTGACCCACAATCCCACTCACCATCTGACCCACAATCAGTATGCTACAGCAAAGCTGTAGGAGCTGGATATGGATACAGGCTGCATAAATCACTGCAGCCAGAGAAAGAAGCAGCCATTAACCTACACAGTAACTTTGTGGAGCGAGACAAGAGCTTCAGAGCTCTGAACAAGTTGGAAGGAGTTCAAATGCATTGAATTTGCCATGGTTGAACCAGGATGAATTAACTGTTGGGTATAAGGTCATCATCCCCACTTTTTTCTCCTCATAAAAGTTGGTTAAAATTTGCTTTGGTGTGTCTCCCAAACAGGGCTGATTTCAGACAGGTGAGTAGATTGTCTAGGTAAATTAACTTTTTAGAATCATGCAGTCATGCTCAGTTTCCATTATGTAGGTAAATAAGTAGTTTTATCAACTACAATGTTTGCAAACATTAATACATAGTCTTAGGCACTGCTGCTTTATAAAGAAACCAGCACTATTCTGGTGGTTTTGTGTGCTGTGGTGATACCATTAGACATATAGTTCCCAGGGTTTTCTGTGAGAATTTAAATTCAGAAAGGCTAGAGCATGACGTCCCATCCCATGATCTAGCCAAGTCAAGCCCATGGTTACCATTAAATATAGGAGTAGTCCCATCAAAATAAAACTCCCTTCTCTAAGCCCTTTGTCGTATTCAGGTCTTAAAGAGTGATTCTGTGTAAAAGCAGCAGCCAAGTCTTAAATGATTCTGCAGCACACAGCAGGAACTTCAACAAGATGCAAAGACAAATCACTCTGACAGCACGAAGTGAAACAAATTGGACCTCAGAGCCCTGGAGTTAGGGTGGAGATCTGGAGAGAGATTGAAACCTCCTTGAGCACTTATGCTTGGCTCTGAAGTGGTAGCAGGCTCCTCCACACCCCACCCTGCTCAGATGCTGTCTCTTAGCTCACAAGGGCTGCTCCAAAGGCCTGGGCACTTTTACCATCAGATGAACCCAGGCAGAGGTCCCATTACTCTGTGGCTGTGGCTATGAGGCACCTTTGGTCAGGGGTCTGGGCAGGAGGCTCAGAAGATTCACTGCAGCAATCACCATGAGAGTGGGATTGCTCCCTGTGCAGACACCCAGAATCATGGGAGTATTTTTAGTTACACAAACTACTGTGCAATGCCACAGCAACATGGGATGGGAATGTTGATTCCTGAATTTTGGTTCCAAGACAGAGGTACTTTGGCCAAGCCACTGGGCAAGACATGAGGATCTTTAGGAGAGAGAGTAGCAGTAATCATCTGTGGGCAGCATAAACCGTTCTAGGGCACAACAGCTGATTCATAGGCTACAGACTGGGCATCCTTTTTCTAATACATGGTGCCAGAAAGGAGCTCTTCAATACAGAAAGATCCAGTCCCTTTGATGTCCTTTCAGAGAATAAAAGGGAGAAAGTTTAACTTAAACCAATCAGGGAAAAAAGGTTCTTTGTAGATCTATTGATTTAGACACACACAGCATGGTGACAGCAATGCACAGTCTAACAGCAGCTCCCAGATGTATATGTGCAGTGAAAGTGGATTTGGTTGTATATAAAGTCAAAGTCTAATCTCCCAGTCTGTGTACAGTTACAGACACAAATATCAAGTTGCATTTATTTAGACAAATAATGCTTTGTCCAAATAGCAGCTCTTCCCTCTCTGATCTGATGCTCTGCTGTCTCTCTGAGCCAATAAGCCACTTTGAAATTTAATAGGGAATTGTGTTTCCATAATGGAAATTAATGCAGAGTGGTTGTTATATAGACCTAGATGCAATTTGTGTTTGTTCAAACCAGAAACGTTTGCTGGGGTGGTGTGGTCCCACAAGAACAGCACACAGCAAAAGGGATCTCAGATTGGACCAGAAATTGTTTGTCTATTTGGCAAAAAAAGAGGCCTGAAGCCTGAGGCGAAGAAGTAATTAGATAGTGAGCTGGGATTGCTGACAGACCACTGAAAGTCCCACTTAGCCAAGCCATTCTCTCATTCCATGAGGGAAGGGAGGACAGCAAGCCTCTGGGAAGATCATTGGTAGGGCTTTTCCCACATCAAATCACTCAGGAAATATTTTCTTTTTTTTTTCCTTGTTCTGAGAAGCGAAAGAAAAAAAAAATACCCCAAACTAATAAAAATAAAGGAATGAATGGAAGTGTGGCAGGCTGGAGGACTAAGTTATGGTGCAGTGGCATCCCCATCTCGTGACCCAGGGGCACCCTCAGCAGTGGGTCACACTAATTCAAAGGTGACAGCCCATGGAAATCTCTTGGTAAATCTGCCCCTGAAACAAGAGCCCATTTGTTTGAGCTAAGATGGTGCTGTTCTGCCTGGACCAAGTCCTTCCTCCTTCACTCTAACTAGTTTGACAGAGGTATGATTGATGGGAGCAGGGTTGGCTTGAGGCAGAACACAAATCCATACCCGGAAACCATGGCCCCACTGAAATCACTGGGACAAAACTGCCATTGACTTCGCTGGAGCTGTGATTTCCATAGAGTTTAAGGCCAAAAGGGACCTCTCACAACCTCCACTCTGACCTCCTGCATAACTCAGCTCCTAGAATTTAGCTTGCTGGTTTGTTCAGTGGAGGAAATTACATTTCCAAGGAGGAATTTTTTTTTGTTATGTTTGTTTTGTCTTTAAGCTGCAGGACGAAAGACTTGGGAGTTTGTAGCTTCACTCATGCAAACTCCTGTGAAAATACTGTCATTGTTTTAGTTCCATTGTTTAATACCAGTTTTAGTATTGGGATGTCATCCAGTGCTGGCTCTTGCTCATAGTGTAGGCAAGGGAAGGGGTTACATTTGGGCTGTTAGAAATGCTCCACTTTATTTCTCTGCCTTTCCTAGAAGCCATTCAGAGTAGCCAGTCCGAGTGGTAGTCCATGCATTTGGAGGCATGATTGCTCCTTCTGCATAGTGTGATTTAACAAGGCATTAATCATCTAGGAAGTGGCAAGACTTGAAGGACTGGGAGGTGCCATACGGGTCAACAAGTCCAACAGCAATTACAGTTGGTCATTTATTAGATCTTTAGAATCAAAGAAAGATATGGGTCAGAAAGGCCTCTGGAGGTCTCTAGTCCTGCTAAAAGTTGAGCCACCTTCAGAGTTTAGCTCCTGCTAAAAGTTGAGCCGCCTTCAGAGTTTGATCTGGTTACTCATGACCCTAGTGTTTGACCACTTGCACTGATTGTTTTGGGACTTGGGGTTTTAATTTATATATCTTCTAATAATTTCCCTTGCTGCAACCCTGCAGCCTGTATCTATTGCCTCTTTCACTGGGCACCTCTGAGCAAAGTCTGTCTCCATCTTCTTTGTAAATCCCTTTTGGGTCATAAAGCAGAGCTAACAGCAGGTTGATCCTCTATAGATTTCTGCAGATGATTTGATTCTGAACAGGCACCAAGCATGCTATCTGGAACCCTTGAGAGTGTGTGCATTCAGCCTGTGCCTCATGTCAGGTGATTCAGCACACAGAAAAGAGAAAGAAAATGAGACTCCTGGGCTTTTATATTTGTTTTTTAAGAGACCAAATGCAAAATGTCTTGCACTGTGTCCCCACAGCATGCCCAGCCATAGTGCACATTCCCCAGTTCAGTACCGAGTCTGCCTCTCCTGGGCACAGCAGGCAGAAAACATATCAGGAGCCCCATATCCCAACCTCAGGATTTGGAATTATTCCAAAAGGTACCATTTGGGCATGTTTCTCTAAGTGCCATAGTCAGAGAGCACTGCACACCAACCTCCAGTGCTAGCCTTCAGCAAACCCCTCTGTCCTGTGCCTGAGCTGAAGCGCAACACAGAGCAAGCAACAGCCTCATTACTGCCAGGGGCTCCCAAATAAATGGCAAGTACTTCCACTGAAAACTCTGACAAGGCTCCCTGAGCACAAAGGGACAGAGCACAGCCCAGAGCCTAACACTAACTCAGGTCTCCGTACCTCTCCAAAAGTGCAGGTCACCCAGGCCATGAGTGACAAAGCCAGAAGCAATCCCTGATATTTCATTCACAAAAAAACCATTTCCTTCTTTATCGTGAACCTCCAGCATTTTTCAAATACTCTGACACTGACCCTACCTCCTGGCATGGGCAAACTCCTCAGTACCAGCATGGACAATAAAAATGGTAAAAAATCCTTCAGACCCACATGGCTGAAATGCATGCAGATCCCTGGGCCCCCTCTCCTCCAGGCTCAGCTTAATTACGGACCAGCCAGCAAACCACAAGTGTGCTCACAAAAGAAGATTGCGTCTGAAGGGTTTTGACTGCAGCTCTTTGTAAGTAGTCACAAACATCTGGTGCCTGGCAAGCTTGCCAGCCTCTTGGAAGGGGTTTCCAGTGAGAAAATTCCTGTAGCTTGCACCTGAATTCTCCACAGCGCACCATGCAGCACTCGGATCTCTCTCCTTACTCCTCTTCTAAGGTGCCAGCTTTGTAGAAGCCATTTCTGGCAGTGGTTTCCCCATCACGGCCTCTCCACCCACCCCAACACATTTTAAACAGTGCATGTGGTCTGATGGGGAGCAGTTATTCCCTTGAATGTTCACAAGTTGATAAGCAGTTTTCAAATTCAAGTGATAGTGTCAGTTCCAGTTTTATTGGCATGATGAAACAGGGATCATGGTGGGGACAGGCCCCTCCGGAGGAGGAGGGAATAAGGGTAATTATTTTCTTAATATCTTAATTTCTCATTTTCAAAGGGTAATTATTTTATTAATAAGAGTAATTATTTTCTCCTCTTTTACTAGCCCCTTTCACATGCAAGTGTGTGTGTGCAGCTATGCTCAAAAGCCAGTCTCATGGATACTTCCTTAAGTATCTGTTGAAGATTAAATCATCTCATATGCAGCCTGTAATGATGGCCACTACCAAAAATTGTTCACATCTGAAATCTGCCCAATGCCACATGATTCAAAAGGAGCTGCTGACCTCAGAAGAGAATCCATCAGGCAAACCACCACATCACAGACTTGGCCCTCTGCAGCACTGCTATTTGTCCCCTTGTCTGCAGGCACTGAGTGAAGGCAGCTACTCAAGGGCAGGGGAACTGTGCTCCAAGCTTGTGTTAATGATTGACTTTCTCCTAAGCTCCAGTTCCAGTGTGTTTGGGGAGATGCTGTCCCAGTCCCTGCTGAGGTACTTTTTGTCAAAGGGTCATTGCACCTCTGATGTAATCCCAGTAAAACCAATACAAATTGTCCCACCCACATGTGCAGGCATTGGATTCGGCCCAGGAAATTAACTAAAGACAATCATAAGCCAAATAACCCAAAACCAGACCCAACCTCAGTGCAGGGAGAGGCAAACCTGCCATGAACATGGATGCTTTGACTCAAACCAGCCTCAAAACCAGCATGCATCTGTTGTCACTGCATTTCCACAAGATCCTGTTGAAATTACAACCCGCTCCCTGCTGGGGCTCTATTCCCCAGTGAAAGCTGCAAGCACCAGCGTGGTAAAAGGATCTTGATGGGTAAAAATTATGCTTCCATTTAGGAAGAGCTACTAATGGCACCTTATGCATCTGTCACTGCATTAACAACATCAATTTGAGACCATACATAAGGCGGGCAACTGGTGAAGGGAGCAGCTTGCTTACATTAGGACGTCTGGCTGAAGGGGCACCTTTGGCTTTGTTTCTCTGGAGGGATTGTGATCAGCTCACAGGAAAGTGGATACTTTCTTGGGGGTATTCACATTTTTGCAGATTGGTTTCCTTTTCTATAGGAAGGGGGAGACCTCTCAGATCAATGTGGGAAAAAGGAGTGGGACACTGTAGAATAATACTTGGGGAGCAAATGGAGCACAACTACAGCAATGATAAAACACACATGTACGTTTGGGAGAGCAGAGCTATGGAATAAGAGACACAAACTTAGGTTGTGGGGTCACTTCCACCCCCTCCCTCCCAAGAGTCTGGATTTGACTCCTTCTGCCAAGGAAAACAACAAAGCTAAATATAAAAATGCAGCAATCTGGGGAGCTGCTCCAGTGCCCAAAACGTAGGTGTCTAATGCTGTTTTAGGCACTGCTGGTGATCCAAGACATCTGCGTGGGGCTGGCAGATACAGCACCGGACCTATGTCAGGCTGCCTCCCACCCGGGGCAGCAGCCAGAGGCCAGGCAGGGAACCCTGGGGCATGGAAAAGGGCACTCCATGCCTACATTTGGGCATCTGAACAGCTTCCCCAGAGCCCTGTGTGTTTGGACAGTTGGAGTTAATCATAGAAGAGAAACGAGAAACAGAACTTCCCTTAGCAAACAGCACTGTGAGATTTGGTAGCAGAGAGGGTAAAATAGAAAAGGATCTGAGCACAGGGAACAGTCCAGCAGAGACAGAGGAGGAGGATGGGCAGGACAGCATCCAAACAGAGCAGCTGCCAGCAGCTCAGGAAAGTTTTAAATTCCTTCTGCACCACGCCGAAGTTTAGTCATAAATGACAACAGGGGACCTGGGGACAGAGGGGTATTTTCTGAAGGGTGTGATCTGCTGGCTTTTTAGACTCTTATGTGTTCCACATGTCTGAACGCCTCCCAAACACGTCCTGTGCACATGCCGTGCCGCATAGCCGCCTTGTCCTCCCCGCCTTGCAGATGGGCATCTGGAAGCACGGAGGGATGTTTTCAGCTTGACCCCAGTTGTTGTCTGTGGGAGTTAAGGCCCCAAACTTCCTTTTCATGCCTTTGAAGCCAGGCACTTAAAGAGGAGTCAGACTTCAGCTCCTGGCTTAACCCTTTTACCCTGTGTCTGTCCTCCCACAGTGGGTAAAATAATGGGCGTTTCTGTGCTTTGTTTGGTGTTTACAAGTTTTATGCAGCAATTAATATTTCCACTGGAGGAATAAAATAATCCCCTAAGGACAATGTAATTCAGCCTTTCAGACTTCCCATCTCTCCTGGCTCCCTTCGTCCCCTACCCCCTCGGCAATGTGGACAGCCCTAGAATATGGGGTAGCTCAGTGCCCTTCTTAATCCCTACCCTTCCTTCCATAAGCACCCTGTTATAGAAAGAAAAAAAAATGGAAGAAAAAAAACCCCAACCTTGCTTGGAAACTTTAACAAATATTTTCAAATTTGCTGCTCCTGAAATACCAGCAAGGAGAAAATTTTGGGTCCTCTCCGAGGTTTGTTTTATTCTCAAGATTTCAGCTCCACCAGCAGCTATATCAGTGCAAATCAAATTACGCCTCCTGTTTACTTATCTCCAGAGCGCTGACACTGGCAGCCGAGGCTTATCTCGGCGTGTCAGGAGCCAGCGCCTTACTCGGGGGTAGGACAGGAACTCCACAGAAGCTGCTTGGAGTGGGAGAGGGAGTGTGAATCAGGGAAAGCGCTGCTGCCTGTGCTTCCCAGCAGCGGGGCTACGTTCCCCAGCTCTGCTGCTTGCTAGGGGCGATGCAGGGAAGCCGAAGTCAAAGATGCCAAGGGGGGTGGAGGCTGTCTCCTCCCTGTGGATTGGCAGCCTGGAAGCCAGGGTTTGGATTCTAGCTTACTCATTTGTGAGGAAGAGGCAGTGGTGGAGCTGCCCGCAGTGGTGACGGTGTGATAGTTTGCGGAGCTGGCACTATTTCGATGTCGCCGCGTCCTTCTCGCTGTCCTGAGGTCGGTCCGCCCTCCTGCCTGGGAGATGGGTGTTATTTCACTGAGAAGTGTGGGCACAGGGGCCGTGTAAGCGCATCCCGCTGCCCAGGAGCACGCAGAGCCCTCCAGGGCTGACTCAGGGGCGAGGGCACGCCGCGTTTCACCCCCATGAAAAGCTTCGTGCCTCAGTTTCCCCCTTGGTGGTAGTGTTGGCTTTGTCCCAAAGCTGCTCTGAGATATCCCGGCAGGGCAGCCTGTAAAACAGAGGCTGAGATACGACCTGCTCATTGCCGTGTTTTGTACCGCCGGGAGCACCTGGAGCCTTGGGCATTGCCACCACGAGTCTGACAGCACCTGGGACAGATAAACTCCACTCGGCTTATGCTCCTGCTAGTTTTACGTGGATAAAAGCAGAACTGGGTATTGGCACTGGGGTGGAGCGGGGGATCTCATCTCCTTCACCCCAGGGAGAGCCTGCTATATCAGAGGCCGATGCACCACTCCAGGTGCCAGCCCTCCAAGGAAAATATAGAATCCCGGTTTGCCCCGAGTTTGTGTGTCTTCCACACATTTGGCCCCGCGAAGTGAAAGCGGAGCCCTTCCCCGTCTGCCCCGAGCACCGAGCCCGCCGCGGGCAGCGGGGCCGGCGGGCGGGAGGGAGGGAGAGAAGGAAGAAGGGAGGGAGGGAGGAAGGGAGGGAGGGACGGAGGCCGCCACCCGCCCCCGGGGCTGCCCCCGGGTGCCGGCGGGCGGGCCGCGGGGCCGGGGCGGAGCACAGCGGGGCATTCCCGCCGCAGCGCCGGCAGCAGGGCTGGGCTGGGCCGGGCCAGGGAGCGCGCGGAGGCGCCTCATCCCCTTCTTCTCCTTGCAGATCTTCCAATGGAGGCAGCTGGAGAACCTCTATTTCCGCGAGAAGAAGTTCTCGGTGGAGGTGCACGATCCGCGCAGGTGAGCCACGAGACGGGCTGGGCTGAGCCGGGCTGTGCAGTGCCGAGCCGGGCTGTGCGCTGCCGAGCCGGGCTGAGCCGGGCTGTGCGGTGCCGAGCCGGGCTGTGCGGTGCCGAGCCGGGCTGTGCAGTGCCGAGCCGGACTGAGCCGGGCTGTGCGGTGCCGAGCCGGGCTGTGCGGCGGCCGGACGAGCGGGCTGTGCGGGGTGCCGGGCGAGCCGGGCTGTGCGGTGCCGAGCCGGGCTGTGCAGTGCCGAGCCGGACTGAGCCGGACTGTGCGGTGCCGAGCCGGGCTGTGCGGTGCCGAGCCGGGCTGTGCGGTGCCGAGCCGGGCTGTGCAGTGCCGAGCCGGACTGAGCCGGGTTGTGCGGTGCTGAGCCGGGTTGTGCGGTGCTGAGCCGGGCTGTGCGGTGCCGAGCCGGGCTGAGCCGGGTGCTGCTCCCGCTGCTGCGCGCGGCTCGCTGTGCTTGGTGGCTGGGGAACACGCAGGAGAGAGGCAGTGGGTACCAAGCCGGGGGCTGCTGCTTCCTTTCAGCGGGACATTTCGGGTTCTGGTGTGCCTTTTTGAGGATGTGTTTCCCCTCGGCTCCCAGCGGGTTTTTTTTCCCCTTCCCTCTGTTCTGGCACCTTGTGACCCCTGGGACTCTATGGCTCCGGTGCCTCGGCTGCAGTGCTGGCCGCCCTCGTGTGTGAAAGGGGGGTTTGCCTTGTCCCCGTGTTTCGCTCAGAGCCCGGAGATGAGCGCCAGATTTTGTACTCACACGCTTCTTTGTAAATAAATATTCAGTAGTGCAACTGAAAGCAGTGGCACAGAACCAGAGGTTTACCACCAGCAGCCTGGATGAAAGCCCATCAGTCTTTTTGGCACAGGAGCCTTTTTTCCTAACTTTGGAATCCTAATGTGAGAGTTCAAGAGACTGTGCTGCATCCCATCAGTGCGTTCAGCACCCCTGGTGTGTTTGCATTACTGGATGGCTGCTGCACACAGTGAGTGTATGGCTCTGAAAGTTGTTCTGACTAAAAGTGATGTCTCGTTTGGGCTGTAAGTATGATACCACTGATGGAAATCATCTCTCTGCCCAGATTGATTTGATGTGTTGCTGGTAGTAGTGTGTTGCAGTGATCAGTCAGCTGTGATCCGGTTTCACCTGTTTCCCATACCTATCTGTGTATTAATATATTTACTTTTATTAGGGGAATTTTGCATGCAGTTTCTATCCGTATTTACCCTGATAAGAGCACAGCCACGCCAGTACAACGGTGCCTGTCTGCATAGGTGCATTTGTTAAAACAAACACTGAGTAGAGCAGCTCATGTCATTGTGCAGCTCCAGGTCAGCAGAACCTCAAAGCATCTGCTTAATATTAAGCATGTAAACAGTCACATGAAATCTAGCAGAGTGAATTCCCAAAGTCGAGAATACACTGGGAGATATTCCAGCAGCAGGAGCTGGGGGTAGTGCACTCCTTCCCCCACCGAGGCTCCAGCAGCTGGAGAGGTGTCAGAAACGTGTGCTGGGAGCAACCAGCAGCCCCTAAATGCCCTAAGTTCTGCCTGTTCCCTGAAGGAGCAGTTGCAAGAAAAAGAAAAGAAATAGCTCTGAGACCTTAAAATCATGGTGACATTTGCAACTCGATGTCGTGCATGAAATGTGACCACACAGAGCAGCCTCTTCTCTCTCATTTGTATTTAGATTATAGGAATTAGTGACACAGAAGAGCTTCCGTTCTTTATTCCGTTGCTCTGTTTCTCTGACTCAACACCAGGAGGACAAAGCCCTGTCCCCGGTTGTCAGCCTGGTACTTTCTTGCTACAAAGGAATTAATTTGGTTGGATTTTGTATAATTTTGATTGGTTTTTGTATCCAGAGTGGCACCATCCAGGTGGAACTGCTGCTCAGGCTGTAAAGCAGCGCAGCACGCTGCAGTGGCATGGTGGGAAGACAGCTCTGGCTGTAGTCTCCCAGCCATGTGGGATGGACTCCTGCAAGGAGTTGTTCAGCGTGTGGAGGCGGAGGAGTAGCCAACACAGTGCTCTCTCCACATTCCTCTCCTCCTCGCCAAACCAGAGCCTGAGTCAGCGAAGCCACAGTCAGGAGAGCGAGCACAGCTCCGTGGTTGTGGCTAGGGCTGGGCAGCACAATGTATGTTTTTAAGCCCTGCCTCTGCCCATGGCTTCCTGTCCCCGACAAGCCATTTAACCTCCTTTCACTGCACTTACTTATCCCGTAAAGGAGGAAAATGATACATTTTAGGGGCTATCAACAGGATTAATTCCATAGTGCATGTAGCATGCATGGAGGAAGTCGTGGAAAAAACACCCGTGATCCATATCTCTCAGGTCTTCAAACACAGCTGTGAAAAACAAGTCCACAGCTCTGACCAACAGTCTACAGACATTCTAATAGAGTCTGCTGTTTTGATGAGAAACATGAACAGATTCCAAAAAGGAAAAAAATTAGAAATCACTGTTTCTACAGTGAAAAGATGAGTGATTTGCAGAATATGTTTCTAGGAATTCAGGAGTAACTGTTTGAACTGAATAGGATGACACCAGAATTAAGGCTGCAGCCCGTGTCTGAGTGCCTTAATTTCCTTAGAGCTTTATGTGGCAGTGTACTGTGGTGGTCTGTGTCCTTAGACCAATATAAAGTATCCAGAGCTGGATCCACTCTCCAGTCTCAACTTCAAGAACACCTCCCAGCACAGCCTTCATTCCCTGTCCAGTGACAGAAATTAGGCAGCCCAGCACCATCAATTGCATCCATGGAGACTTCTCACAAGAACAATACTGGTAATAGGACAAGGTCTCTAGCACCATTCACAAGGAAAGAACTCAGCACAGGGTAACACTGAAATACAAGATCCCACTTGTCTCAGACCTTGTTTGCATTGGCCATGGCTGCTTTCTCAGAAATTTCACTCTGATTAGTAGCTCCATAATTTGACTTTAACACATTTTGAAGCACTGAAAAAGCCCTGATGCAGTGGCTGTCAGCCCTCTCCCAGACTGAACATTGCCAGTAATTCTCATTCTGCTGCAGAGTTCTGGTTTTCTTTCATTCTTGGCTCTATCACAACTTTCTTCAATTGTTCACCCCTCCATGTTCACCTCCAACTTTGGACAAGGCAGTGGCCCACAGGCACCAGAAGAGAGGTGGCCAGTGCAGGTACAGGTGCAGGAGGGAACCTTAGCAGGCTTGAGGGCTTGTGAGTGCTGGTGAAAGAGCTGACTCTCCCTTGCATGGCACAGTAGAGCTCCTGGGCTGTCCTGCAGTGCCACCTCCACACCTGCATGGCTCAGAATCCCTGCTGGCTGTGGACTCTGGCACCCCTCTGTAGCACACCCCAGGCTGTCTCTTGCACTGGTCCCTCTTCGCCATCCATGTCCCTAAAAGTGTCACATTTCTGAGCGAGCCTCTGTAGCCATGTCACATCATTTCATAATCCTACTCTACCACAAGACCCATTTAACAGACTGGAGAGGAGGCCCTCATTTATTTGGGGCTCTGTAGGTCAGTGGTGTGGTTTGTTCCAGCCAGAGCTTCATCCCTGCAGTGGGACGAGTTGCAGAGATTCAGGCTGAGAGCCTGAATGTGCACTCTGCTGGTGTCAGGGGCTCTGCTGGTGGGGTTGCTTTTGAGGGATGGGGAGGAATAATCAAGCAGGTTTGTACAGCTGTGAAAGCAAGGGGAAACCTAACCTGTGTTTTTTTGCTAATGTTTGAGAACAACTGGGAGTCCCAGAGAGGAAATATTTAGCTCTTATTTTTCCTGTTTTTAAATTCACTCAGCTAATCACTGGGTCCCATTCTTCTCTCCAGGGCACTAGGCAGCCCCCTCTGAGCCTCACAACTCCCTGCCCCCATGCCGTGTGGCAAATCCTGCTACAACTGTTTATGAGTGGGGAAATCATGATCCATGAAGAGTTCCTCTCACACTCCCTAAAACAACCTTTGATCCTGTGAATCTTTAGTTGTTACCTGGATCCTGATATTTGGGAAGCAGTGGAGGGTGTGAGGACTTGGGCTCAGATGTCTCTGCATGTGGTGAGACACAGAGGATTCATGCAGGCTTTGGCCTTGGTGGCTCCCCTGGGATATGCAGCAAGTGACCATCAACCAAACCCAGGGGCACAGTCTGAGCTGGGCAAACTGGATGATCTTTACTCTTAGTCCTTTGAAGATTGCAGTTTTGAGGAGATATTTGAACTAAATGCTCTCCTGGCTTGATTAGATCTTTACTGCTGGTTTCTAAGCATTTTTTCCCATTAACACAAGGGTGTACACAGTAAAGACAGCAGCTTTTAATATGAGATCTGTGGCAGGTTCTGCCACAGCAAGCAATCTGGTGAAACCTTTGTGTAACCCCGGTTCATTCTTTTCTCCTCTCCAGGGCATCTGTGACCAGGAGGACTTTTGGGCATAGTGGCATTGCTGTGCACACGTGGTACGCCTGTCCAGCATTAATAAAGTCCATCTGGGCTATGGCCATTAGTCAACATCAGTTCTACCTGGACAGGAAGCAAAGCAAGGTAAGCATGGCAAGTGCCAGTTGTGGTGGGTGAGTCCTTCTCACTCCCCACAGTCCCAGCCACATCAAGTCCAGATGGTGGCTTCTTTCCTGCCCTCCCTTTCTGCTCAAGATCCAGAAAAAAGGCATATTGACTGAAAATATTTTCTAGTCCTGACCAGATTGAGAAAATTTGTATTCGAATTCATGCCTATGGGAGTAAGGATTGAGGAAAAGGTTGTATTGAACTGTGGCCAAATTGAAGGAGCCAAAGTTAGCAAGCAGATGGGGTCAACATCCCTGTCTGGATGGTTTCCACATCTTTCACGTCTGTCATAAAGTTAGGGCAGCTTCCAATAACTGAGTTCAAAGTAGCTTCACAACCTACAACTGTCTCTGGATTCTTCTTGCTGTGCCTTGATTTTTACTATTGTGTTTTCCTAGAAAGGAGGGGTAGGGATATTATTTTAGCAGGGGGGGCAGGAGGCTTGACAGCCCGGCTGTACAAGGAGCTGTCACAAACTGGTGCTGCACAAAGGGCCACACAGTACACAAAAGAAACCACCTTGAAACCAGAGGAGTATGTGTTCTTCCTCTTAATTCTTTTCATCAGTAATTTTAGGCATACCCAGAGCAGCAGGAGATTGCTTTGATCACTTTGAGATTACTTTGATACAGAGAAAAGACTTCTCAGGCAGACTTCCTTCTCCATATGAGCACACTGGTATAAAGCTTCACAGAGAAGATGGAGCCTGTACTGAGTGGGTACCTGCATTGGTCCTCATCTCTGGTGAAATGGCAGAATGTGCAGGTGGTGATCCTCCAAACGCCTGAAACAATCTTAACATCTTGCTATTGTTGAAATCTGTGTGTGCATTTTCAGGCTGGGGGTGTGTCCTTCCTTGCTCAGGCCCTGGCCCTATCAGGTCCCTTCACGAGCCAGTTCAGCCCACTAAACTGGCAGAAAAATAATTCCTTTTTCTGCTTTTCTTCAGTGCATTATTTTTTTCTGCCAGTTAAATGAATCGAGTTGGCTTTCTGGAATTATGTGGAGAGCCATGAGTGTGCTGTTAGTCTCACTTGCTCTAAGCCTTTCTGACATTGCTTTCCCCATCATAAGCTCTGTGACTTTATTTTAGAGGGGGTAGGGCTTTTGGATGCCTTGGGCATGGTTGCACTCACTTTGGCCATGTCTCATCTAATGCAAAAATCCAGGTTTCACCATAGTTGTTGTAAGCTGTATTGAATTTAGGGAGGTAGCCCTGCCTAAGTGCCAGCTGTAATATGGACAAAATTGAATACTCACTGATACCAAGACAAGCTATCCTGTCCCCCTTGTCTGCTCAGGACCATCAGGGCAGTGCATAGTCCTCTCTGTCATCTCAAGGATAAATTTCAAGCAAATAGAAATTTATTTTTCTTTACTTTTAGCCAGATGGATGTGCTGATCTAGCTGCAAGGTATTTAGGTCACAAGCAACCAACAAACAAAAGGAGATTCCCTCCTCCTCCCATTTCTTTGGTAAGAAACTGGGTCTCTGAAACACCCAGGACTTCCCTTCAGTGACTCCTTTTGTTGTTGGCAGATTGTGTTTCAATTTTATCTCCCCTCTCTCACACTCCTACAGGCAGCACCACCCACCAGCTCTCATTTGTCAACGTGTCACGTCTGTGACCATGTCAGCATGCTTTGTCACAATAATCCCAGTGGTCATGCTGAGGCTTTGAAGTTAAGGCATACAAATATTTTTGTCCCCTTCTCTTAAGGGAACCGATATTTTCATCTGTTGTGCTCATCTCTGACACAACACTGTCAATATTGATAGATCCATCAATTTTAATTGATCTGTTCATCCTGCTGGTCCCTTCAAGGACACAGTGCTCATATGAGCTTCACTTTGGGAAACTAGTAATCATACCCCAGAGTGGGGTGATGTGAAATGTCTTTGGTTCAGCTCTCAGGGGCCTAGACAAACATTTATTGAGTTTCAGGTCGCATGGGTTTGCAGCCCCTTAAATCTCGGGCCCCACTTCAATTGAATCCTCAACTTCAAAGCAAAACTTAGATATTCCTTCCTTTCATGTCCAAACTTGGCATTTCATATCATTTTGACAAAAGAAAGGAAAATAAAAACAAACTTAGAGGAAAAAGCCTGCTGGAGCTCACTGTACAGCTGAGCCTTTGCTCCAGTGATGTAGATTAGATGCTGGGAGATGTGACATCGTGATAAAGAAAGCTTGAACTCTACTCCTCACATAACTGGGCACCAGTTGGATTTGGACCAACAGCTCCACTGGAAAGAAAACCCTTCACTTGATTTTAAAAAGAAATAAAATCCTCTTTGCCTGGATTGTGACCCTTTTGCAAGTGAGGTCCCAGCCTCACTCCACGCTGAACTCCTGCCTGCTCCCTGGGTTCCCAGCGTCTGCTCCCTGCTGATCTGTCTCTCTCTCCCTGCAATCCAAGCGTAACGTGGGGACTGAAAAGATCCCCAGCTTCCCAAGTGAGCTTGTCAGCATGCAGAACTCCTGTCAGCTTCCCTTTTTTTCAGGAGACAGATGCAGCAGGACTTGAAGGCATGTCTTTGCTCTGTTGACTGCACTGAGTCAATCAAACACTTGGCCTAGAAACCTTGAGAAGTCCCATTTTGTGGGAATTTTCAACACCACATTCCTCCAAGTGCAAGGCTTTTTGGCTGAATGAACTGGTAGAAAATAGGCCAAGGGTTTCAAAAAACCACCTCCAGCAAAGCCCCATCACTGCAGCAAGAGGGATAAATTCATCCCTAGTGTCCATCTTCTTCCTCATTTCACTTAAGGATTTTTCTTCACCCTCTGACCCTGTCAGAACAGCACTGGGGATCAGTTTGGCCCCATGCTTTGAAATGACTCATGAATGAGCCAGTCTTCCTCCATGTAAATGAGACTTGGCAGGTCTGTGCTAAGTGCTTTCAAATTTGTGAGCCCAGAGGGACTGTGGGGCTCGGGGGAGCACTAATGGGGTGTAACCCAGCTTTGCAGTGCTGTGCTGCAGCACATAGCCTGCATGGGCCAGAGCTGGCTGCTGCTCAGTGGCCTGTGTGAAATGAGCTGTTGCTCTGATTCCTGCTGCTGCTGCTGCTGAGAGCCTGTCCAATGTACGAGCCCACCCAATGCTGACTGGCATTGCTGTAGGCAGCAGAGGCAGCAGGGACTGAGCAGCAAGGAAAGTTAACCCCATTCCTTTCAGGAGATGTTTCATCTGCAGTGTTCAGTGCAGGGCACCATTATCACAACTGCAATATTGGATCTAAAACCTTCTCCTATGGTTTCAGCAGGCTTGAATTGTTCCCTCTGCAGAGGAAGCTCGCTCTGCTTGCTGATCCTGTCAGCTGGTTTGTTTTTCCTCTCTCCTGGCTCCAGGGATACCAGGCTTTGGTCTTGTATCACTTTTTCCTTTGCCCTATATAGGGTACACTTCCAGCCACTGCTCCTTGGCCAGGACTACAGCAGCACCCAGCAGCCACATTGCCCTCACTCAGCACTTTGGTTGGTGCCCAGTCAGACAGGTAGGGCCAGAGTGTGCCCTAATTTGCATTCTGAAAATTAGTGGAAATAAACTACAGGGCTGCTTGCTGTAACTGTCTAAATAAAACAGGAAAACCACTGCTTCATGGGGCAGGAGGGATGGATCTGTCCATGCAGACCTGGGGTTTGTGCCTTTCTGAGGCATCCACTGCCAGGACTCAGTGTGTTGGGTCAGGCAGACACTGGGTTTGATCAACATAGCTGTTCCTGGGGTTATACAAAGTACACATAACCCTGCAGATACATAGGGTTATACAGCATATATACACACCTGCAGGGGATTTATCAGCAGGGCAAAGGCAGTTGGAAGGCTTGTTACCTCCAAAGGTCTGGCATTGCAGCAAGACAGCAGTTCATGCTTATGCTCCCTATCAAGACTTCAGTAGAAGGAAATCTCATTAGATAAAAGCAGTGATTTTCCTCTTCACCTGAAACTAACTTTCCAGAACTATTTGAACAAGATGTTTCACAGGCCTTCTTTCTGACCAGAAATGTCTGATCCAAGAAGCTAAAGAGTGCTGTCCTTCTCCTGGGGCTGATTTTAGGGAGGAACTGCTGGAAATGAGAAGTGTCTAACTGGTTACAACATTAGTTGAAGAGGGCCAGTAGTGGTTGACTGCTCTGCTCTGATATCTTGTCAGGTAATTCAGCCTCTGCACTCACAAGGACTGCACTGTTCACTCTTGCAAACAAGTGAAACACATGCCCTTTTATTGGGGTTGTTGAGGAAATAAGCTTGTGAGGCATCTGAGTACCTGAGAATGGCAGTGATGGAGCCTATAAATACCCAAGAATATTAAATTATGATAACCCTTCTGAGGGTGTTTTCAGTGTAAGGCTTTCCCAGTGCTGTCTTCATTTGCAGTCTTAAATTAATCTTAAAAATACAGTGTGCTACAGGGAGACATTTTCCTTCCCTTATTATTTCACTGACATACAAACAGAGGTGGGGATCACTAAGAACTTAACCTTAAATGTCTTACCCAAAGCCCCACAGCACATCAGTAACAGAACTAAGAAGCTCAGTGGTGAACACTCAGCCATCAGTTCAGGCTTAGTTCTTGTTGGAATGGTTTCTTCTTCCTAAGGATGTGTAGTAACACTGAAGATCCCATCATGACCAGCATTCCTTGTTGTCCTGTTTCATGTTACTTCCAGTGGGAACAGATCACACCCTGCTGTGTGGACATCAGTCAGCTTTGATTTGTTAGCACAGTAATGATATGCCCATCTCCTGAGCTGTATGGCCAGGGCTGAGTCTCTTCTGGCCTTGAGAAGGTGCAGAGGTGAATGCTCAAGTGATCTTGAGTTGGGGCTTCACCCCTTTTTGGATAAAACTCTGCTTGCAGTTGGAGAGTCTTGGCAAAATGTGCCAACAGCTTTCTGTGTTCTGGGAAATTAAAATTGCAAGTCAGTGGCCCTGCAAGGACAGATTAATTGAAGCTCAAAAGCACAGGGCTTGTAAGATTTGAGCAATGGGCTGAGATGACTGTTGGAAGTCCATTCCAGCTGAAATATTCTATTCTATTCTATTCTATTCTATTCTATTCTATTCTATTCTATTCTATTCTCTAGGTTTATGTACTGTGCATTATTTACTTTCTTGTAATTACAAATTACAACAATCTTGTTGACATTTGGTGGGGAACAATGGCCATGTCCTAATGTGGCCAGTTAGTGAGCTGGGCTGGCTGTTGTTTCCTCTAGAAGAGGTCCCTCACAGTAGGGGCGTTGCATGCAGTTTGTTAGTCTGGACAATAACCTAAATGTTTTCCTGTCAGTATTTTCTTCCAGCTTCTCATGACAGCCCATTTAAGGCATGTCCTCACTGTGTCTTGTTCCAAAGCTTATTGATGTTTTGTGAAGGCCCCTTCTGGCTTCCTTTAGATGCTAGAGATGGTCTTTAGGCTTTGAGCTTTTCAGCAGGTTATTACGATGGTATTTCTGAAGGTTTCTTATTGTATGTGGTAAAACAGTGACTCCATATATCCTTTGTTTAAGAGAGAAAAATGTGCATGGCAAAGCAGAGAAAAACCCAAACAGGAAGCGATGCCAGAATTGTACCCACTTAAGAATGTAAAAAGTACAGCAGTGAATGCTGTGCCAGATTGCTTCTATTCTTGTAAAATAATCCAAGTTTGCTGTGGAGGCCTGTTTCCTGCCACAGCAAAAGGTCTTTTTCTTTCTGTGAGCTTTCAAAAGGCGTTAAATCATTACTAACTGCTGTGTCCACCTCCAGTCCAAGATTCATGCTGCAAGAAGCCTGAGTGAGATTGCAATTGACCTGACTGAAACTGGAACCCTCAAGACCTCAAAGCTGGCCAACATGGGGAGTAAAGGCAAAATTATCAGTGGAAGCAGCGGGAGTCTTCTGTCATCAGGTAGGTGCTTTGTCCTGTAACTGGAGGGAGTATGGTGGGAAGGGCCATGGCCATGGTAAATGGGGAGCAGCCAGAAGCTGCACTGCAGAAATGAAAGTCACTTCCCTTTAGCCTTTCTGTCTGTCCAGGTGGCCATCCATCTCTCAGCACATTGCTCCACAAATAGCACAGGCAGCAGCCTCCCCCTCTCTCTTCATCACCACTTGTTTCCTCCTTGACTCCAGGATGTCATCTCCAACCTCTCAATTTCCAGCCAAAACCTGGTCTCTCTTCACAATTTCTACTCTAACCATCCCTTGGTATCCAGCTTATCCTGAGGTAGATGGGTTTGTGAAGGAGTGCCCAGTGGGGAAGCAATCACCCAGTGCAGCTCACAAGTGAAACTGAGGCTGGGAACTGGTGATGTTCTTCAGCATTGTTGAAAAAGGGTGTCTTCTTCACTGAGTGCACATCTGCTTTGTCTCTCTGTTGCTGAGATTTGGCTGCTGTCCCAGGCTCAACAGAACTGTTCCCTAGCACTCTGCCAAACTAGTGCCAGGGTCCTGAAGGTTTCTTGTTGTGGCTTAGAGCACTATGCTGTGTGAGGAAGATGTCATGTGTGAGAGAAACCCAAGGGAAGGTGATGCAGAGGAGAGCTAGAGCAGCAGGAGAGAAGGACTGGAGAGGGCAGGTCAGGAGGTTGTGACTCTTTGATACTTTTCTGTCAGTCTGAACCAGTCAAGCTGTGTGTAAAACAGTGAGAAACATCACAGCAGGTGATATTTAGCAAAGAGCTTGAAGCTGCTTAGGTGAGCTTTCCAGGAGGGCAAGGTTTCTCATATCACCATAATTAACAATTTCAGACAATTAAATACCTTCTGTTAAGCATCACAACAATTTATCAAAACCAAACGTGTTGAGATGTGTAACAGCAGAAAATAACCTTCTCAGGCTTGGACAAAGGAAGAGCCTATCTAAGAATGCAAAGGCTTTAAAACTGAACCCACACAGATGTAGTAGATTAGCTTTGCATCACTGTATCCCTCATGTCTCTTAAAACCCTGCTTGGAAAATGTTCAGCAAGGGGTTAAAATGTACAGTGCTTCCAGAGCTGCTTGCTGTGCAATTCCTTGCCTTGCCTGCAAACAGAGTTGCCTTTCTGCTCCTGAGCTCTTCCTGACAAAGTGTACAATCCACTGTCTGTGCCTCCCATCGCTTGGGGAGTTGCAGTAGCTCAGCAGCTCTCAGATTGGTGTCAGGTTGTTGGAAGTCTTTGTTTGTTTGGCATTTTTTCCAGCTCTCCTGCTGGAAAGTAAATAACGTTAAGTACCCCAAGAAAGCTCTTAAGGTCTTTCCAAGATCTCAGCCTCCTGGGCACCATTCCTAAATTTGTGAGAGCTACTTGGTAGTAATCCTGTTTCCATGTTAATACATGGACTTTTTGTATTCCTGGGAAAAACAAAAACAAAAACACTGGGGTCTGCTTCTGCTCTTATACCTGGAGAGAGTAGTAGCCATGTGAAAGCCAGCAAAAAATCAGGCCCAGAAAAGCTGGTGTAGGCCCAGCATCTCTCAGGGTTAAGTGTATGGAAATTCCAAACTGGGAGCTGCCCATGCTTTTATTTCTGAACTTTTTGTGCTCCTTTCTGGCTGAGCACAGAGTTTGTAGACTCACCAGAATTGCACTAGTGACTAGACCCACCCAGAGCTCACTGACCAGGTGAGTCATTTCTTCAGTCCTGGGGAGGTGGATCTGCCTGCCTGGGTGCCTTCATGGGACTATGTGAACCTCTGTCCCTGTCAAGGTACTGCTGGTGGGCCAGGCAGGCACAGCTGCCTCTGTGTTCCTTAATTCAGAGCTGCCAGCTCTGAGGACAGGGCTCTTCCCAAAATGTTCAGGAGAGCTGCAGAGTTTGCTGCTACAAGCAGCTACAAGAAGGTATTTAGAGAAAATGTCTGGCACAGGTCAGGTATCAGGGAATTGGAAACCCTGGATTGTTTCCACACTCAGACCTCTCTGCTCCAAGATCCCCCTCCCTCGAGCCTGGCTGGTGGAGGTGGCCCATCCCTGTCCCACTGGATGGGAGGGGGCATTCAATGTCTGTCCCACTGGGCACAGTCACTGGCTCTGTCCCAGGCTTTGTGTTTCCTCCCATTGTGCCAAAGATTATCGGCACACAACCACAACAATGATGGGTTATCGCAGTACAGCCTGCACACTGGAGAGAATAAGTGCAAATGATTAAGTGGCCACAGCAGACTTCCAGGCTATAAATACCTCAAGTGACTCGAAATCACAAGGTCAGGAATGAATCTCTGTTTGCCCCCACTTCCCTACTATTCTCAGTCCTTTTTTTCCTGAAAATTATTGTAGTCATTTCCTCCCTCCATCTCACTCCTCCTCACTGGGGGGGGCTGTCAGAGCCATGAGGAGCATGCCGAAAGTGGCATGTCTCCCCTGGGCTTGCAGCAAGTCTGCAAGGAAAAGTTTGTTGTTGCTTCCAGCTGTCACACTGTCTGGAGAAGATCCTGCTGTGCAGTACAAGGCAGTCACTGCTCCACATCACTTACAGTCTCAGGAGACAGCAGAGGGGAGATGGAGTCTTACACACTTGGAAGTGGCTTCCTCTTGATCACAGGAATTCAAGACCAAAGCCTCAGCTCCTCCATTTTTCCCACACCCTTGATCTCAGGCTGTCCAGTGCAGATTTGTAATTTTGATGCCTAAGTCCATTTCTGACAAGCTGACTCCGACTTTTGTCCTCATTTTGGATCTGAAGCAGCCTCCGTAGGACAGTGGGCTGCTGTGATTTAGCTCAGAGATCTGCTCAGGATCTGTGGGCCATCCCTGGACATCTGGGGAGAGATTTGCCTGTGAGTGAAATCTCTGCTTTTACATGGGCAGAAACCAAATCAAAGCCAGCAGAACAAAACCAGGTTGGTTCTAAGATGGATTTTTGCTTTGGAGTCTGTGCCATAAGAGCTCTGCAGGTCTCCAAGCTAGTGAGGAGCCCTGTATTCTCTGGGTTATGGTTGTGTGAGAGATAACTGCTCACTTTGAAAATTTAAAAAGGTTTATTAAACCTTAACAAAAATACAACAAAGGACTACATAAGGAAAAAGCTGCAGTGCTGGGAACTGCCCCTCGTGCACACCACACAGTCAGTTCATCTTCAAGATGGATGCTCAGCCTTTTATACCCCTGGGGGCTGCATCAGCCAGCCCTGGCCCCTCCCAAAGTCTGTCAGTCAGCTCTTCTGTGCCATTTATCAGTGGAAACTGCTTCCTTGTGACTTGATTGGAGATCAGGTGTTGCCATGCCTCACCCCATAAGCACCAAGCTTTTCCATTCCCAACTCCCCCATGCAAGGGACACATGTGCAGCCTTCTTCTACCTGTCCTAGACAGCCCTGGCTGTCTGATGGCAACAGTACGGGGTGGGGGAAGGGAATTATGGGGAGAACAGAGGACATCTAAACTACAATAACATAACTATACATCACTAAAGCTTTTCTTAATATTCACACAATAGTTATCTTTTAATTGCGAGAGCCAGTCATCTCATTATCCATCTACAACAGTTGGTCTGAACTCCAGACTACCTTCCATGTCTGTGGGCAGAGGAGACACCCCAGAGGAGCATCTCAGCTTTAGCTCCACAGGCACACTCAAAGAGCCTCCAGCCCGAGCCCCATTCCTTGTGCAGCAGTGGGGGTTTCCTGTGCAGGAGCTGTTCATGTTTGCAAACACCACAGCAGAGTCCAGGCAGGCAGTTCCCAGCGCTGCCGCTGCATCCAGCGGGGCTGTGTCCCAGCTGGAGCGGATACAGCAGATACACAGCACCCACGAGGAGTGAGTGAGTGCAGGGCTGGTGAAGGAGAGACCCCACAGGGTATCTGAGCTCATCCTGTGTGGAGCAGCTCCAGCTGAGCTCCCACAGTGTCGCCACATTTCTCTTCACAGAGAAAAGCAAGGCACAATTTTTCCAAAGAAGATTTCTGGGTTTCACATTCTCTGAACGTCAGAGAAAGAAAAACAATTCTTATCATTTGCTGTGCCTGTGTTTGTGCCAAAGTAGCATGCAATATGGAGGTTGTTTACCCAGAGTGATGGTGTTTTGTTTCCTTGGCCTGTCAGGGCCAAGAGTGTGTGTGTGTGTGTGTGTGTGTGTGTGTCGGGACTGTTGGCTGACAGTCACAAGATTAGGGCAGTTGAGTGCTTGGCAGATTCAGTTTAGATGTAGTATAGTATAGAATAATATAGTATAAAAAAGTAATTAATTAGCCTTCTGATAAGTTGGAGTCCTCCTCATCATTTCTCCCTGCCACAGAGGTCATCCTGTTTCAATACCACGCCGCAGAGGAAATCCATGTGTTGGGCAGGGAGCAGAGATGGGGGCTGTCTGGGGCTGCTGCTGGTTGTGTGCTGACATCCTGGGGCAGTGAGTCAGCCTGGACTCTGGCACAGAGTGAGCGTGGGGGAAACTTCCCTCCCTGCTCAGGGGACCTTCACAGGGACCTGAGCCAAATGCCAGCGAGCTGGAGCCAGCAGCCGGATGTAGTGTGAAGGGTTTGCCATATTTAGATGTGTTTTTCCTGGAGCAGGAGACTTGGAGAATGAGACAGAGAAGAGATGCCTGGGTGGTTTTGCCTTGCTGCTGCTGCTCAGCCACCTTGTTGCATCTCCTCTCCCCTCACAGCTGGTGTCACCAAGAGTTGGCTCTCTCTGCTCTTCAGCATCCCATCTGTCCTCCCTGCTTGTTTTCATCCTTCTCGTTCATCCCTTTTACAAGTTGACTCCACTCTGCTACAACAGATGGAGGAAATACAACCAGTGAGTCACTGGTAGGACTCTTCTCCCTAAAGCGGTGTCTGCTCTCACCCCTTTGGCGGGCTTTAAAGCAAAGCTTGTCCTGGACCCCAGCAGGCCTGTACCTGCATAACAACTGACCAGATCCTTCAGGAGTGTGACCCATGTGCTGCATGTCCCCTTCAACATCCCCAAGACTGTCCTGACCTCACCAGTATGGAAGTGAGCAGAACCCAGCCTGTTAGCATTGGTGAAGTTCAGCCATGAATTCTGCTGGAGAAGGAGTTGGACAGGGAGGACCATGTTCCCCCTGTATTTCTCAGCTCATGTTCTCCTGAATGTCAGTGGATAAAGAAATCACCCAGAGAGGCCATGTGGGTATCAGAAGATGAGTGCTGTTTCTACAAATTAGTATGGCACATTTAGGTCACCAAGGCCTGTGTCCCATCCTGTATGCTGAGAAAGAAAGGGCACATCCACATAAAGCCAGCCCCCAGTTCAGCAGCTTCCTGGTGCCCACCAGAGAGAAGGCCCTGTGCCTGCTGCCTGGTGTATTTTCACAAACCCTTTTGGTTTAGGGACATCAAATGGTTCTGCAGAAGAGTGTGTTAAAATGCAGAGTTTGGTAAATCCTTGCACTGCAAATGGGAAGGAGGCTGAAAAATAATTTTCACAAAAAGGTTCAAATGCCATATAGGAAAATTATGTATTTCAGCAACATTTCCATTTACTGCATTAGGAATTAACCCTGATTGTGGGAGATAAAACACCTGAGAAAGCCTCCCAGTCAACCATTTCTGTTGCAGCAGGAGCCTCTTGAGTTAGGACTGATCTCTCAGGACTGATTTTTCTCTGTTGCTGATCCCTTTTGGAAGGCACTGGGCAGCCATGACTCAGTGACCATATCTAATAAGGCTGATTTAAGGTAGTAGCTGCTTGATTGGTTTGATTTGTGCTGGTCTTTGTTTATTTCTTGGTTGTTTTTACGGTATTTTGATTTGTCATGACATTTTTGGGTCAGTTGCCACTGGGTTTAGAAGTGGATCTCTGATCACAGCCTTATTCAAGGTAGGATTGATACGTATTTATAAATAAAATGCCTCTAATGGAAGCCATAGGCACCCAGCAATACAAAGCATTGTTCTCTGCTCATTTACAGTCATCTCATACAGTGGTGGTTCTCTTGACTGATCAAGTTACCAATTCCTTTTCACCCATGAGAACAAGCAGAGAATCCACCCAATAAAAATCTAATAATACACTGCAAAATAATTCAGCTTTTAAATAAAAATTCAAAACCAGACATTAGTGCCAGCGAGTGAATGACTTTGGTTTCAGCAGTAATCCCATTGCTTCACTCAGAATGTGACAGCGTGCTTCCAGGTCCCCTCCAGTTCCTTTGTTTTGTGAGAGCAGTGAAAAAGATGGCAAAATGGGCACTCAGTGGACAAAATGTGCACCAGTTGTGTCAGGGTTGAGATTAGCATGGTTCTCACGCAGGGAAAGCACAGCTGGAGCAGATGCTGTGAGCTGTCTGGGCTTGATTTGGGTCCCTACCAGCTCAGCCAGAAGCCTTTTGTTTCCTTCTTGTGGGCGTACCCCAAATCAGCACAGGGGTCTGGCCAGATGCTTGTAAATGTTTCTGTGTAGCTGCTGTGGCAACCCACACAGCAAAAAGGAATAGCTTTTAAAAATAAATCTGAGGCTGCCGTGGAGGTATGGAGCAGACAGAGGAAGGAAAGGGGAAGAGCAGTTGAAAGGAAAACATAGGTCATTAAAGTTGTCAGAAAAGAAAAAAATAAAAAGGTTCAAAACATCTGCTGGAATCGTGAGCAACTTTTTACCAGGACTCTGCAGTTTGTTGACAAGTCCATGAAAAACAATCAGCAGTTCAGTTTTGCTAGTAACTGCTCACTAGGGTTACTGTTAAGAATTACTGAGTGCTGGAGAGGAGTTTCCCTGCCAGTGCAAATACAGGGCTCCTCTAGAAGGTTCCACCAAGTTCTTCCAGCACAGAAGTGTCTGCAGAGTTGAGTTTTGTTGCTTTATGAGGGCAAACACAAATAAAACAATGATGACTACAGCAATTACACAAACATCTTACTGTGAGGTTCTCCTCCTTTGTCTGATAATGCTCAGGCTGGCTGACCTTAAGAGAGATCTCCTCTACCAGCCCCACTTCAGGACAGCCTAGTAAAAGGTGTAAGTAAGGTGTTTCATTGAATAAATGCCAGCTATCTTCCTTCATGAAAACTGGTGGAAAAGATCTGTGAGATTCTCTGCTCCCCCTGAGCCAATGCAGAACTGTCTTGTGGCAATTTTTGCCTCAATCCCCTTTCGATTTAGCTTTAATGGTCTGCTGGAATAGTAGCAATGAAAGATGAAGCTGAAAGCACAAATTTCACTGTTTTGCTGCCAAAATAAAGAATTGTTCCAGATTCCTTCCAAAGCTCTGTGAAATTACAGCTTTTTCAATCCCCTTGGGCTGAGTGTTTTTGCTGAATGCTTGGAGGCCCGTCTAACCCCCATCTGATAACAGGTGCACAGAAAATTTCATGTAGCATCCTATTGTATCTGACTCCTACAGATAATAAAGGTCTGCTTGCTCTGTGCCATTGCCCAGGAGGGGCAGGGAACAGGTCACTGCTGAAAAAAAATGTTTCTATTGATACACCAGCAGCAAAAGGAGGGATAAGGAGAATATCCATCCTTTATTGTGTGGGGGGGAAACATAGTGACAAAGGATGAGGTTACTTCATCAAAAAGCTCCCCTGAAGAGCTGAAATTACAAATGTTGTCATGACATCTGAGCAACAGAGTCTGACTTAATACACAGATCTCCTTCAGTGGGAGTTGCTGGTAATTGCCACTTGAAAAGCCAAGCCATTTGGACATGCAGTTAAATATCTCGACCTACATCTTCACAAGAAACAGCTACTACCCCAGAAGGAGCTATGGTTGGGGTTTTTTGGTGTATTTTACAGGAATCTTCCTAGGTAGTTTTGTTCCATTACAGTTTTTCATAGAACAGGCCCTGTAAGTGGATTGAATTACATGTTTGCTACTGGGATAATTGCAGTTCTTAAGAAGTAGGCTGTATTGTCAAATGGTTTCTCCTAGACTTAATTTCCAAAAAATGCATCTCCAGGGTTTTGTAAACTGTACTTTGCCATTGGGAGCTTTCCTGGGAATTGTATGTGGGTTTCCTCTAAGATCTTTAGATGAATAATTTTGCTGCTTTTATTTTTCCAGATAATGGTTACAAATGTCTTTATGTGCTCCACTGTTGAATCTCTGACTGTTAGCTTAAACATTAAGGATTTGCTGTAAACAGAAGTGCCTGGGTAACACCTGCTTCATGTCACAGTCCCATTTCTTTTTGGAAGGGCTGCGTCCAGGCTGTGGTAAAATTACAGGCACTCCAGATGTGTGTTCTGCTGTCAGCTGGCCTAGTGAAATCATTGTTTATTGACAGGTTCCCAAGAGTCAGACAGCTCTCAGTCTGCCAAGAAAGACATGCTGGCTGCACTGAAGTCCAGGCAAGAAGCTTTGGAAGAGACGCTGCGCCAGCGCTTGGAGGAGCTGAAGAAACTGTGCCTGCGGGAAGCGGTGGGTGCTGGACACTTTATAACCTGGAACACTTCTGTTTTGCTTTGTTACAGCTCCTTGTTTGGAGCTGGGGTGGGGCCAGGAGAGGAGATTCCTTCCACAGTCACCTCTTACAAAAGCCATTGTACAATGGCCTCAGGGAGATCCAGCTGTTTCAACCCCAGATTGCAAAGTCCGGGGCTTTTTTCCCCACGTCAGCTGGGTGCCCCGTTGGCTTGGGGCAAGGAGGGTGCTCAGCATCCATGTTTGCTCTCTGAAATTGTGAATAAATTGCATGCAGCCAGGCTTCTTATTAACTTTGATAAGAATATCCTGCTATTTAAATGCCATAGGAAGGCTGTTGTATGTGCTGGTTGTCACATCTCAGAGACTTTTTCCTCCATTAGCAAAAATAGCCCCGAGGCTGGCACACTTTCTTCTTGGAGCAGGCCCAACTTTACATGCTTTTTTTTCTTCTCCAAGCATGCTCTGCCATACAGCACACAAGGTCTTATCTGCTCCGTGTAGATTGCCTTCATCCAGTCAGCTCTGGCACTGCTGGAAAGGAATGCCAGTGTGGAGGCAGACCTTGCAAAGAGGAAACACTGTGGTCATCTCAGGTCATGGAGGACAGCTCAGGAACTCATAACCTTCCCACTCAACTGCCAGCTCATTTTGGAGTACATAGGAGGCCATTTAATGATCAATTTAATGTTTGGGAAATCACAGCTCTGCTGCAGCTGTGTGTGGAGATTTAGCAGTGTACTCAGGTCATTCAGCAATCCTCCCATGTTTACCAGGCCTGTGTATCTGATTTTAGTAACAAATTGTGACATGTAACACAACAGGAAGCTGGCTGCAGACAGTGGCACAGAGATCTTCCAGTTCTTGCTTAATGTTTGATGTGTATCTACCTTTTGACAAAAATGGTAGATACACAGAAATGGGTCACTGATTCAGGTCTCATTGCACTTTGTTTCAATTAATGTATAGTTTTAATGCCAGAAAGAACAAGTTGGGGAAAGAACATCAGCAGAAATCTCTCCTGCCCCTGTTCCCATTCTTTACTCCATGGGAGCAATCCCTTCTCACCTGAGAAGTCCTGGTGATTTCGGCAAACAACTTGTGCTGTGAGAAAGGTCACAGGATCAGATCCAATCTCTAAGTCCATGGAGCTGAGATCATCCACAGGAAAAAAATCACAGCTCTTCAGGGGCTGACAGTCAAGGTCTGGAGGCTCTACTAGGCACAGAGGAATTTACTACCCTGAGCTAACCCTGAGCCTGACTGCTGATGACTAATCCTTGCAGCAGCACCGGAGGCAGGGAAGATGCGCCTGTGCCACAGCTACAGGAGCTCACAGCCCAGTGCCTTCCCTTTAACACCAGCCCTGGTTCTGGTGCAGCCTCAGGCACTTCAGGAGCAAGCAGGATGCAGGCAAAAGCTCCCACTGGGGCAGGGAGCTGGGGAGGAGGAGCAATAACTCCTTAATGTGCTGTGGCAAGGCTGGCCAGAGCCCATCTGTCAGCACATTAAGAGCTGGTAGAAAGTGTTCGTGCTTTCCAGAGGTGATTTGAGAGAGGCAGTTAATGGACAGTTGGAATCTGACCCCATCTTGCAACCCTTCAGCTCATCCATCAGCAGCTGCTAGTTGAAAGCTTCCTCTGAAGCTGCCCTTCTTCCTTTCTGTTTGGCACGGAAATGGCCAAAACAGAGGAAGAAGGTGGCAAACCAGGAGATAAAAAAGAGTTAAAAGTGAGGGCATAATTAAGAAAGCATGGCCAGAACCATTCATAATTCTGGCATCAGGTTACTTTGGGCCGTCACTACTCCAGTTACTTATTAATTTAGATTACATTTCATGATCGTGCCTTTGAATACTTTTTAGCTTGTGGAGGCAGCATGGTAACCCATATTCATTTTGTTCTGCTCTGATCTTTACAGATTTTACAGAAGATTAACTCTTTACCTACTGCCCTGCTTCATATCACATTAGAAGTTATAAAGAAAATATCCCTGTTGCCCTCAGGCTACAGGAATCTGTCTTGGTGCAGTGCTTAGAGCCACAGTACAAAGAACACATTTTGAAAGAAAAACTGAAATAACCCCACAGAGCTGGAGGGGCAATGCAGAGTGGGACTCTGAGACATTGCAGCCATGCCTCTTGCAATAGGGGGCTGTGCACGTCAATACAGAGCTCTGCCACAAACCCAATTTGCTGGGAATTGCTTAAAGGGAGGATTTGAAAACTCCAGGTTCTTGTTTCCAAGTGACCTGAAAAGAGTAGAAAGAAAAAAACCCCATTAGGGAGTGGGGGAGAGGCCAGGGCAGGCAGGGACTGGGCTGTGCACCCACACTTGCATTAAGGTCAGCTGCTGTTCTTTGGGATTCAGATGATTTAGGTTACTCTGCCAGCTGGATCCTCTCAGCACTGATGCTAAGGAGCACAAAAGCCTTTTGTCCTTCATGGGGAGACTTTGAGTACAAGGAGTCTGGGCTGTGCTGGCAGTCAGGCTTCTGCCTTTTTCTCTAGGCAGTTCAATGCCTTCAGTTCAGATGTGTGTGCCTGTATTGTGTAGCCTGGGGAAAAACCCCCACAGCATTAACATCAGCAGTGGTGCTGCTTCCTGTTGTCCACATATTCTGAAATTCTGTGAGGTTTGCTTCAGATTTTGAACATATCTTTGCAAATAACCCCATCAGTCTGACAGAGTATCAGCTAATAATTGCTCCAAAGCTGCTCATGACATCATTGGGGTTTGGAAAGCATTCTAATACATGAAGTGTTATCAGACAGGTAATGAGGTACCAGGCACTGCTTTTAGTGAGCATTTCCATTGCATTCCTCTCAGACACATCATGAATCAGGTGGGAATGTTTTTCTGTGCAGGTCATAACCTGTGTGGCTGTTACCATTGCAGCTTTCTGACTCAGCAGACCTGCATCCTGCAGGAAGGCTCTCGGGTCTGCTCACCCCTCTCAGAAGCAGGACAGAGCAGATAGGAGCTCTTGGTTCCTGCTCACCCTGCAGCAGAGATGAAAGCTTGTGTGCTGCAAGCCTGCTCAGCCTCAGGCCCTGACACCCTGGGGCTGGGCACCACTTAAGAGACCTGCCCAGGGCAGGCCACAAAGCTCTGTATTCATGCACAGGTCAGAGAGGAGGTCCCCACCCTCAGTGCTAGGTTCTGAGTTTGCAGGGCTGGGTGCTCTCCTGTGTGTTTATCAGCTGGCTGAACTGGATATGTTGTTAATGGGTACCTGTCATTTTAGGGTCACACAGGAGTGGTGGTGTGCTTTGCTGTGCTGCAGGACTTCCCAGAGCACTAACAGCATTTTCTGCTTACAGGAGCTCACAGGAAAGCTGCCACGAGAATACCCTCTGGATCCTGGGGAGGAGCCACCTATTGTAAGGAGAAGAATAGGAACTGCCTTTAAACTGGATGAGCAGAAAATCCTGCCTAAGGGAGAGGTGAGGCTGTGCCCTTCCCTTCCAGACACGTGTCCCCACCTCAGGACTCTAAGATGTCCAGTGAGCATCACACAGGAACCATCAGTCCCATGGTTGTTTTTGTTTAAATTACTGTAATTTGTCACAGTACCCATTTGGGGGTTTTTATATCCATCAGAATGGGGAAGGAGTGAGAGGGTTGGGGACTTTAGCGAGAGTTGGGGAAGGAGTGAGAGAGTTGGGGACTTTAGAGAGAGTTGGGGAAGGAGTGAGAGAGTTGGGGACCAACTGGACTATGGCAGTGCAAGTGCTCTGGTGACAAAGTGCAGTGATTTGTGTGAGCAGGGAGCACATCAGGAGCCCCCCAAGCCATCTGAGCCCTGCTTCTGCCTGTCTTGTTTTTGCAAGCAGCCTCTTGCTTTCCACTCCAGTAGCAATCCAAATTCAAGCCTCCTCTAACCAGGGAGAAAAGCATCACCATTATCCATCTCAGCCCTGCCACAGCGAGATAAAAGCATTTTGCTCCCCAGTCCTTAAACAAAAGAGCCTTCATCCCTACCTATGGGGAGCTGGAGTTACATTTTTCTAAGTTTGCCAGGGAGTGTTTGTTCCCTTCCTTGCTCCCACAATGTGCTGGGTCAGTGCCCTGAACCGTGGCTGTGAAAACAGGCCTGCAGCAGCTGTAGGGCAGGACCAGATTCACAGAACAACTATTGTCTGTGGAGGCACATTTGTCTCAAGACACTTGTGTATATTCCAGTCTTGAGTTTCCTTTTTATTTTTGTAGGAGGAGAGACTGAAGCTGGTTGTGACTGTGTGGTTTGAGGCTCGGTTCAGCCAGGGAATTAACTGTTTGTTGTTTTGTTGGCATTTTCCTTCTGCTGAAAAAAATAAACAGCTGGAGCTCTTTAGTTTTGTTCTCAATGGAGCCTGGGAGAGGAATTCCACCGCAGTCAAATATTCATGAACTAGCACATTTAATTAAGCTTTTCAAAGGGAAGCATGTCTTAGCTGAATTACTCCTAAAACCCCTGCAGTCTGTTGGCTGCTCAGTTATAACCTGATCTCCAACTTCCCCAGCTCCTGTTGCTACAGGGCAGCTTTTGGGGCCGCTGGGTGAGGAATCTCCTTACTCCAGTGGCAGGATTAGGTGTGGAGAGCAGGAAGGTGAAGCAGCTCCTCCCCAGTGCAGGCACTCAGAAACCCAAACATGCTGACTCAGCTTTTTCTCTGCCTCTCTCTTCATCTGTCAGATTATAAGGCTGTGTTGAAAACCATAAATTTCTGTTCTCGAAGAATGATGTTGAGCTGTGTTTGGCTGCCAGTTTGAAAGCGTTTAAGGAGGGTAGCAATTGTTTTCGTGCACTTTTCAGCAAGTGCAAACACTGGAAAATCAATTCTAAAAAAAGGTGAAATATTCTCTCAACCACACAAATCCAGGACTGAAATTACTAGCTGTGACAAGGACCTGAAGCAAGGCACTTCCATCTGAAGGCAGATGATAGCTCTCATTTCCTAGGGCTTTATTTATAGGGGCCTCACTGGAGGAAAATAGACAATTATGGACAGGAAGAAAATTAATATATTTTTCCTAGGATATACTGAATGATTTAGAGCTGAATCTGTGAAGATCTAAAATGACAGCTCTCACATCAAGCTTTCCAAACCTTTAGCAAGACCTTTGTCAGATCAAGACTTGCAGGGAAGGGTTCTGGTTTTTTTCTTGGTAATCACCTTTACCTGGTCTGTAATCCCTGACTCTAGGAAGGCTTTTACCAGAAGATGATGAATCAGATTCCAGGCCTTAAAACCCCATCATGTCAAGTTCACTTTTAATAAGTCTGGCACTAACAGAGTTTATAAGGTCTTCAAAGCAAAAAGGGATCTGTTAAAAAGACAAAGGTGGGTTCGTTCTTCAGTGAAGTGAGGGAAATTATAATTATAGTTCTAAGGCAATGCTGACTCACCACTGATAGCAAAAGTATATTTTTTAAGCCAGAAGCCCAGAATAAAAACTTCAGAGAATGCTGCAGTCTGATTAAATCCCGCAGCATCAGCTCTTACACTGCTGCTGAACAAAGAGAGGATTTGAACTTGGTAACGGGGATCTCCAGGAATATATGACTGTCTCACCGTTCACTAAAAGTAGAAAAACTTGTCTTTTTTTTTGTTAATTTGCAATGTACTGGGTTCCTTTCTCTAGCAGACTAATTCCATTGAGCTGGGGGAGGTAGCCAGATCCCTTGCAGATTAGCAAGGCCCTTTGAAGCTCACAGCCTGGGGTCCTGGTGCAGGCTGGGAAGCTCTGTATCAGCTTATGCTTTGGCATAACTTGTCCTAAGTCCCTTGACTTTGGAGGATAACCAGAAATGGCTAGGTACCTTTCAGGGTACACCTGATTGCGTTTAAAAACTCAGCTGAGGCCCTGCAAGGGCTAACTCTGAGGGCACTGGTTGTTTCTGGCATACAGAGAGCTTGTTGTTGTGCACTGCAGGCTCTCAGATCACCCTCCTGGCTGGTAACTCGAGGAGACAATTTTCTGGTGCCATCAGTTGCAGCAGCCCATAATTACTTCAGCTCATATTTACCCCAAAGTGTTTGGTGGGTGCCAAGCAAACCTGTCAAGGAGGTTAAAGCTGTGGCTTTGCATCAATACATAACAGTGAATTCAAATGGGGCTTAAATGTGGAGATAGAAACAGGGAGAAGGAGCGGGTGGGAGGCAGGTGTAACCCAGAGATGGATGTAAAAGGATGAATGTGAATTTGGCCATATTGAACTGCTTGAAAAGTCAATCAGCACATCAGGGTTAAGCTGGAGCAGGCATGTCCTCCTTGTGTGGGTCATCCCTTCCACCAGCTGGGCTTCCAGGCACTTCTGAGGGCAGGTGAAGGCAAGATGGGTGTGCTCAGAGAGGCCCTGAGGGCAGCAGCATGACTGTGGATCCTTTGCTGATGGAGAACCTTTGTGGGAGGCCGCTCCAGGTTCTGGAGGTCATCCACGTAGGTGGACTCAGAGAGTTTGGTGGTAACCAGAATCCACTGGCCTTTCACCAGGAGGCAGAGCTGGAGCGCCTGGAGAGGGAATTTGCCATTCAGTCCCAGATCACGGAGGCTGCGCGGCGCCTGGCCAGCGACCCCAACGTCAGCAAAAAGCTGAAGAAGCAGAGGAAGACATCCTACCTGAATGCCCTGAAGAAACTACAGGAGATTGAGAACGCCATCAACGAGTACCGCATCAAATCCGGGAAGAAGCCAACGCAGAGAGCCTCCCTGATCATAGATGGTAAGTGGGACTTGGTGCCCACAGCATCACTGTGGAGGGCAGGGAGCAAAATTCTTACCAAATTTCCCCTCCCTCCTGCTCCCTGTCCTGCCTGGAGGGCCCCAGGGGTGCTATCAGAGGGTGCTGTGTCTTAGGGATGTGCTGGGTCACAGCAGCAAAGCTGTGGTGTGCTGTGGATGATCAGGGTGTCAGCAGAGCAGGCTGTGACTCCTTTGTTCACCTGTGAAATTGCTCTCCTGGTATCTCCTCCAGAGCACTGCAGTACAAATGTAATTAATGTTAGCAGATAGGGGATGAGCTCTCTAGCTCAAAGGCATCTGTAAAATCAAAGTGGGAGCAGTCTCATTGCTGTGTTCAAATATTTCTTTTCATTTTCTTTTTTTAACAATGTAATTCTCAGGGCACTTTATGGTTTACTGGGTTGTTGATTGATTTTTCATGAAATCCATAACTTTCTGCCGTGGTTCTTTCTCCCTTGCGGATTTTCCCCTTTCCCTTTGACTTGCAGAGATTTTCTCTGTGCTTTTGTGCAGGAACTGAGATTAGAGCTGCTGTATTTGTGAGCTGGGTACCAAATTGCATCTCAGTCTGAGATAACAGACAGCCATGAGGACACAGGCTGGGGGAGGCAGCTCAAATATCTGCATGCCAACAACCTGAGAGCTTTCCCTGCTGCTGCAGAGGATGCTCCAAAAACATTTCCTTGAATTCCACAGAACTTGTACTTAGAATGAGCCTTTAGTTAGCAGCAGGATGATCATTTTAAGATGGATCAAACCCAGAGTCCTTAATGGCCAAGATGTAAATCTCACTAATGGCACTGTGCCAGTTTGCATCCTCTGGGGATCTCAGCTCTCTGTTGTGACTCAGTCTTAATCCCCAGTTATTGAAAAGAGTTAGCAGCTCCTTGAAAGGCAGCCTGCTATTGAGAGGCCTGACCTGCAGCTCTGCCCTCCCAGACTGAAAGTGGGCTGAGTCAACCATTCATAGGAATTTTGCCTCTTGCTCTGGGGGGAGGAAGGCGTGGGTGACTGCTTAAGGCTGAGACTCAGTGGACAAAGATCATGGTGCAGTTCAGCACTCAGACACTGCAAATCTTGGGACCATCTGACCATCTTTGTGTTTTATCTCTTCAGAAGGAAACATTGCCAGTGAAGACAGCTCCCTCTCGGATGCCCTTGTTCTCGAGGATGGTATGTTGGCTGCTGTATGTTCTAGAGAGTGGGAAGGGATGTGTGAACTCCTGATTGACACTCAAAATGGAATTACTGTTCTGTGTAATAGTCCACAGATAGATCCCAGAAGAAAAAAAAAACTTGGTTTCCCCTAATGATTTGACTCTGACTCTACTTCAAGCCAACTAGGACTAATAATAGTTACAATCAAACCAAACCTCCCTGTACTAGCCTTCCTCCACATCTCAACCCACGCGTTCTTCAAAGCCATGCTCTTCTTATGCTCAGGCTCCATCATTCACAGCCTAAATGGCGAACAAGATATCCAAAAAATAGGAGGGCTCCAAAAAATACTACCCACAACCACTGCATGCCTTACCATCAGCAACCTTGCCCTAACAGGATCACCATTCCTAGCAGGGTTCTACTCAAAAGACCAAATCACCGAAAGTCATCATTATGGTTTCCCCATAATGTCTGACTCTTAATCTTGTAGTCAGACATGAGGCCTGGAGCAGTGAGTATTGCTGTGGTTACTGCTCTGAATTATTTCAAAAGACAGTCCTAGAATGGCCCCTTATTTTCCCTTAAGTTTCAGTTGTTTTAAGGCATCACACACTCTTGCTGGCCATTCTCTCCCAAAATGAGAATGTCAGCCAGTGCCCTTCTGAAAGTCAGATCTTCAGGGTGTCCCTGAGCACAGCCAGGGGAATCAGGGGAAGGAAGCAGACTCTGGAGGTGCAATGGCATCTCTTTGGGCTATGCTGCCATTGCAGGTGTCCCACAGCTATCACCTCTCTCCCTTCTCTCCACAGAGGACTCTCAGGTCACCAGCACAATCTCCCCCCTGCAGTCCCCACACAAAGGCCTCCCTCCACGGCCGCCGCTGCACAGCCGGCCGCCGCCGCCGAAGTCGCTGGAGGGGCTGCGCCAGATGCATTTCCACCGCAGCGACTACGACAAGTCCCCCATCAAACCCAAGATGTGGAGCGAGTCATCCTTGGATGAGCCCTATGAGAAGGTCAAGAAGCGCTCCTCGCACAGCCATTCCAGGTGAGCCAGATCTATCGAAGCTCTGGTGTAGGAGCGTTGGGGGTAGGACGGTTGGGACAGACAGAGACGAGAGATTTCTGAAGCCAGGTTGTGGAACTTGGGGTTTATTTTAAAGGGCCTGGGTGCAAGGCCCTGCTGGGAGCTGCCAGCCACAGCTCGGAGCAGACCCGAGAGAAGAGAGGGGCAGAGAGGATGAGAGGGTAAGAGAGTAAGAGGGTAAGAGTGTAAGGGAGTAAAAAAGGTAAGAGCGTAAAAGAGTAAGAGAGTAAAAGGGTAAGAGAGTGAGGTTCCTGTTACAATACAATAAATCTTCTTCTGTGTTGAATATTCTAATTCTCACTAACCAATCTACTACAATATACAAATCCTATAGCATTTACATACAGCCTATAAGAATCACTACATTACCATACTGTGTTACATTTTAAACCCTTAAAACTCCTCTTTGGACCCCTTCTGCCAAGCTAGTAGGGTCTGCTCTGACCCTTGGACCTGTCTGCAAGCAGAGGGTATTGTTTCATCAAAAGGGGATTACCTTCAGCTGGCCACACCATTGTTTTCCAGTTGTTCAGTAACTAAGGTATCTCAAAGCTTGCTTTCATTTCGATCTCGCTTATAGTTTCTATATTCTCAAAATCTTTTGCCAGACAATCATATTTATAAGGCTTTCCTGTTTCATCTTCCCCAACACTCCAGCACAGAGATGTTCCCTGCTTTCAAGAGGGACAGGTGGGAGCCATTTCAAAATTTACAAAGTTGTCCCTTACTAAAGGGAGAGTTTTGGCCAATAGGCAGGTCATCAAAACAGGCTACAGCCACATGATTGCTGTTTGGTATCTCAGTGTTATTCTACAAAACATTTAGAAGGGTTGGATGGTGGATCATCCGAGGGCTTTGACAGGACTTGGCCTTGACCTCTGGCACCACAAGGGCTGGAACACAAGCTCAGAACAGCAGCTGACCCAACTCCCACTCACCCCTGCAAGATCCCAGGCACGTGCCTGAGATCTGGAAGGGTGCATGGGAGCCACTTGCCCAGATTCCTGTGGGAGAGCTGAAGCAGGGTGTTTCCTCTGCAGCAGCCACAAGCGGTTCCCCAGCAGCGGGAGCTGTGCTGAGGCGGGAGGCAGCAGCTCGCTGCAGAACAGCCCCATCCGGAGCCTTCCCCACTGGAATTCCCAGTCCAGCATGCCGTCGACGCCGGATCTGCGGGTGCGCAGCCCGCACTACGTCCACTCCACGCGGTAAGTCATCCCAGCTCCAGCCTCACCTTGCTTACCCTGAAATAAATTGGCCTTGCTTTATCCTTCCCTCAGGCTATGGATTAATTCCCAGTTCAGGAAAGGACACTAACCAGTCCTGTTCACGTAAGAGGCTCATGTGCTCGTGCCAGTAGAGAGTCTCTCCTGAACTGACATCCTGAAATCCCTTCAGATAACGCGATTCTGCCCCTCATCCCTCCTCTGAAGTGATCAAGCTTTTCTTCTGCTGGGACCTTTCATCTCAGACTGCTTATAGGCTCTACAGGCCACTTTTGAAATGGATTTGGTGCTACTGCTAAGTTCTGCAGTAAATTCCTCCATGGATCCAGCTGGAGAGAACATGTTGCTTCCAGTCTGATACAAAATGTTGAATAATGTTAATTTTCCCTCATGGATAAAATGTTTGCATGTGTGTGATGTTACACAGAGATCAAGATCAATCCAGCCAGGGACTCAGGTGGCAGTGGAATTTAGCCCAGGGTTGACAGAGGAAAGAGCTGAAGTGTATAAGGGATGTGATTGGATGTGTGGGGTCAAACTTGACTGTGATTTTCAGCAGGATTTTTACAAACTGTTTAGCTTCATTGCTCTTTTGCTTTTGTGGCAAGCACCGTGGACACTGCAGGGAGCAGAACTGATCCAGAGCTGTGTTCTGGTCTGTGTCCTGCCCTAAGGGGAAGTGCTACCATCATTTAGCTCAGAATTAATCAAGAGTTATGCCAACACATCAGCCTCGGCAATGAGACAATACAAGGCATTAAAGCTCTGGGTTAAATTTGTTACAAACTTCTGGCAGAGGGTACCTTTCAATGGTGCAATGTCTGTTAACCCTGGAGCCAAGCTGTATGAGAAATGAGCCTGGCACAGGGCTTGAAAAGTGGCCTTAACTGAGTAGAGGACATTTGGGTTTTTGAAACAACCATTGCTCAGTCTGTAGCTCATTCATGAGCTGCCTGCCCTGGCCTTAGCCATCCATCATGTGGATTTGTTTCTGCTTCTTGAATAGATGGGTGGAGCTCTTCAAACAGCTGGGGTGAATAGAGACCTCCCAGACTTGGCCATGAATCAAGTCTTGTAAACTGTGATTTGGGGGCTGCCTGAAGGGCTGTCACCAATGACGTGCATTACCCATGGCTGGGCCCCAGGAGCACCAAGCTGCCTGGCAAGGGGTGACTTTTTCAATGACCAGTGGAGAAATCACAATGTTCAGGGCTAAGTATGGGCAGTCTGTCCATATGTCTGTCTCTCATCAGGTGGATTGTTCCCATGCAGGACTTTCATGGGCCTCTTGCAAGGGGATTTCACCACCTTTGTGGTCTGTGGGGTGCCAAGGCATGAGGTTCCCAAGCTTTACCCTTGAGTTTGGGCTTTTCCCAGGGTGGCATGCCACAGAGGAACTGGATTGGGCAGGGGTTTATGTCCCTCATGGTGCTGCAGACTCATTGTCACCACCAAGGAACTGGAGAGGAACAGGAACAGGACCTAATGAGCTCAAGCCCTGCAGCAGGGAAGCAGATTGCATTGCAGGCAGCAGCCCCAAGCAGTGCTGGAAGGGTTCAGGTTTTCAATGCCCTCAGATTCCTTTGGTGGCTGTGTGTACGGACAGGGATGGGGAACAATTCAACCTGTTGACTTACAGCCTGCTTCTTTTCCTGGTGCCTGCAGGTCAGTAGATATCAGCCCAACCAGACTGCACAGCTTGGCTCAGCACTTTAGACACCGGAGCTCCAGTTTGGAGTCCCAAGGAAAGCTCCTGGGCTCAGAAAATGAGACAGGGAGCCCTGATTTCTACACCCCAAGGACTCGTAGCAGTAACGGCTCTGACCCCATGGACGACTGCTCTTCCTGCACCAGCCATTCCAGCTCGGAGCACTACTACCCTGCTCAGATGAACCCCAACTACTCCACCCTGGCAGAGGATTCCCCGTCAAAAGCCAGAGAACGGCAGAGGCAAAGGCACAAATCAGCAGGAAACCTGGTCTCTTCCAATTCAGGGAGCATGCCCAACCTGGCTGCGAGGAATGGGACGGGACACCACCGTGTCTACCTGCACAGCCAGAGCCAACCCTCCTCCCAGTACAGGATCAAAGAATATCCCCTGTACATCGAGGGCAGCTCCACGCCCGTGGTGGTGCGGAGCCTGGAGAACGACCAGGAGGGACACTACAGCGTGAAAGCACAATTCAAAACCTCCAACTCCTACACAGCAGGGGGAATGTTTAAGGAGAACTGGCACGGGGATGAGGTGGACTCTGTCAGGCTCACCCCATCCCGCTCCCAGATCATAAGGACTCCATCTCTGGGCAGGGAGGGCCACGAGAAGGGCTCGGGCAGGACTGCGGTGTCGGACGAGCTGCGGCTCTGGTACCAGCGCTCCACGGCCTCCCACAAGGAGCACAGCCGCCTCTCGCACACCAGCTCCACCTCCTCGGACAGCAGCTCCCAGTACAGCACATCTTCGCAAAGCACCTTTGTGGCACACAGCCGGGTCACGAGAATGCCTCAGATGTGTAAAGCGACATCAGGTGAGAGCCAGGCCCGGGCGGGAGGGATGGGAGCCTCATTCAGCGCAGGTCAATGTCAGGCGTTACACCCCAGCTGGAGAGCAGTGCCAGGACACAGCACGTTATCTGGCCTGCACACACTGCTCACCAAGCCTAGAGGTGTAACACTGGGGGGCAGGCCTTGTCCAAGACATTCATATATGGGAATGTTTGGAAATGGGCTCAAAAGACAGAGAGAGACCAAAGCCTGGTTATTGCCAGGTCTTTCCTCACAGTGCAGTTAGGTTTTGGGTGATGGCACTAGAGGCTGAAGGTGACAGAGCTATGGGAGCATCACTATTCATAATCACAGCAAGGGGAGGGATGAAGTAAGCAGGGGTTCAGTACAGACTAGGAGAATGTATGTACTCACTGAAACACCAAAAGTATGAGAAAGGTTAAGTGGGGCATCCCAGCCCCTCCACCCCCCACGAAAATGTTTGAGCAATGACATCTTTGTGCACTGCTGAGACTTGGTTTTCCCATGCAGCTCAAATAACTCTGCTGATAATACCCTGAAATTCAGAGTGCTGCAGTTTGTGCAGTGCTTTGCCTCTGTGTTATGTACAGAGCGTTGCTGTTAATATTAAACATATATGTTGTGTACACCTCTGTGCTGTTAATATTAAATGGTAAGAAAACAATCAAATTCATTACACTGAGAAAGAAGGCTACAATGTGTGTGAAAGAGTCCAAGGTTAAATATTTACTAGCCATCAGTCACTCCTTGTCCAGCCAGTGTGGACAGACCAAGGACTCGCTAAAGACCTGAGCCACGTGCCTCAGCCTCAGCATGGGAGACACCATTGTCCCAGCTGCACTTGCCACTGCCTCCCAGGCAGAGCAGTGCATTGTCCACCCATGCTGGCTGCTGGCCTTCTGCCATCCCAGCGTGGTGCCCAGTCCATGGTGACCCCCATGCTGGCACCAGGGGGGCCCTGCACTCGCTGCCACCTCCAATGTGGAGTCAGAGGCTCCTCGTGGGCCATCAGCAGCTGCCCAAGAAGGGGCTGGTTGATGTCTGATGCCAGCACTCACAGGAGTACCAGGGGGGACCAAGACACAACTGAGCAGCTGCTAGAAGCATCCTGTGTCTCCCTCTGAAAATCTGTCTTCCTCCCTTTGGTTGATTGGCATTTCTGTTCCATGCAGCAACAGAAAATGCTTGAGCACTGGAAAGCTTTTGGTTAGCCTTGGAAATGGTACCAGTTCAGGAAAACGGTGGGTTGGGGTGAGAGCACATAAAGATCACTGTCAGGCAGTTCATTCCCTAACTCAGCTGGGTTTTAAACCTAAATGTGATACCTGTGCAGCAAAAGAATGTTCAGTAATCAGAGCATGGCCTGACCAGTTGGCAGCATAGATTGGTTTTGTGTTCAGAGTCTGTTCCCAGTCACAGCTACGGGAGGATACTGACCTCAGGAGCTGTCAGCTCCAGAAGCAGATTAAAATTTGTTTTGCCCTTTAGGTGTCATTTGGCAGCAGCTAAAGAATTTAACAGCAGAGAGAGGGGTGCCAGGTAGAAGCCTCCATCATTTCAGCTGATAGGTCAGTTGGGCTGCACAGTCCTTCAAGGAGGATGAGACTTCTGGTCATGTATTACATTCTAGGCATGTGTTAAATTCAGAGGTCACTGTATAGACTTGAGGAGGAAGAAAGATTAGTGGGGTGGTTTTATTTGCTGCACCCTCACCAGGGAAATTCCCCCAAGAGCCAGTGTCCATTTGTAGTCCAGCTTGCTTCTGTCTTTGTTCAATCATGCTAAGCCTTCCTTGGGTCCCTAATAGGACTGTCAGCAGAGGCAGGCATTTTTTACAAACCCACAGTGAAAGGAAGTTGTAGCTTTTGAAATCTTCACAGCAGAGTACTTGTCCAGGCTCTCAGCACTGCCAGCCCTGGCTCCTGGGAACATGGAGCATCTCCCACCACCCCTGGAAACAGGAGGCTGAGCCTGGCACGCTGAGCTCCTCCACTTCAGGATATGGCATCCAAGCAGCAGCAACCAAGTTTCTGTGCTGGGAGAAGTGTGGTGTGTGCCAGGCAGGATCAGGAGAGCCTGGGTGTCTGTACTGAGCTGGAGCCTGAGTGTTCCTGCAGAGCTGAGGGCAGACCCAGCCCGTGACGAGCAGCAGTGCCAGCACAGGCTGTGCTCCTGTGCCATGTTCGGGCACAGTCACCCAGGAATGGGGCGAGGCCTGTCCCAGGCTGTGTTTGCTCACAGCCAGACATGTTTCTGCTGGTCTGACCAGCTGATGCTTCTGAAGCACCCTGACCTTTGTGTTCTCACCTCACCAGTCGTTTCTCTCCACCCTTGGTTGTGTTCCAGCTGCCTTACCTCACAGCCAGAGGAGTTCCACGCCGTCGAGCGAGCTCGCAGCCACACCGCCGGGCAGCCCCCACCACATCCTCACCTGGCAGACTGGGTGAGTGTCTGTGGGGGCAGCTCAGAGAATCCAGATCCCTCCCTCCCACTGAGAAAAAGCTCCCCACACACTGTGGGGAATGTTTCCCATGTGCTCCATAGCCTACATCCACATGGAGCATTTCCAGTCCCCCACCTGTGCTCTCGTGGTGGTGGAGCTCTGGTTTACACTGAGCAAGACATGGCTGAGTCATCCACACCCAGCACTGCTCCAAGCAGTGTCAGATCCACAAGGAAAGGAGCCCTGCAGGTTCCTCCTGCTTGGACAGTCTCCTTCCTCCAGTCTTCTTCCTATGTTGAAATAGCTGATGTTTCTCTTTTAGCAGCCATCACACTGGCTGTCCACACCAAGACCCTGTTGAAAAGGCAGGGTTGGTGCCTGCTGTACCTGTGTGTGCAAAAACCTCATTTTTCTGCTCAGTTTTCCCCAGCAATGTGTCTGCATGACTTTTAAGGGCATCTGTTTTCAGCTGTGACACGAAGGTGCTTCACCAGAGTGTGAGGGAAGCATTACACACCCATAGCTATTACTAATGTAAATACAGTAATTGGGTTCTTTGGCACCTCTTTACAAGGCAGGGAGTTCCAGGAGTAAATAAACAGCCTTTTGCAAGCTCCCATGGTTATTCTCTAGCACTCTCTGTCCAGCAGTTCTGTCCTGCTGTGTGAAATAAAGGTCATTTCTAGATCCCATCTAACTCAGCACATCCAGTGGGATGAGATTTTGGTGAGATCAGCTAGATCTGACACTACAGTCCTCAAAATACCCTTGTGAATTGAATAGGAAAACAGAGCTGATACCCTGAGTCATGAATGGGAACTAACTTTGAAAACATTTCACTGTGCAGCCACTGGAAAACCTCCTGCTCTTTAATTACCCATGTCACCTATGACCAGGTTTGACCTCTGGTTTTACTCCAGCACTGTTTGTGACTGCACTTTAAATTGGAGCTGAGGAGAACCATAGCCACCACCCCTTAGGCTTACCTGGATTTTAAATTCACACATTTGACATCTAGTCTTTGCATGTGCTTCCAGCTTTAGAACAGGAGAATGTTCTTGGTCCCATTTCACTAAAAGTCATGGGATAGCAAGATAGGCAAAATGGTACCTGCCTTAACCATACACTGCAATTTCCACTATTAAGGGTTTGAGACTAAATTCAAATCTTAGTCTCAGTCTCCATCCCAGTGCTAATTCTTCTAAATATCTCGATGATGATCAGAATTAAAACAGGTGAGCAGCCAGCTGAGACATCTGTTTGGATAATCCCAGCTGTCCTGCACCTTGCCTCTCACAGCAAAAATACTTTTAAGCTAAATTCTCAGCTGGTGAAAGTGGAGTTATCTGGATTTATAGCTTAGGCCCTGCACCAACAACCAGTGCAAAAAGAACTGGAGACAAATCAACACTTGTTTTGTATGTGAGCACAGTACCCGAGGTGTATGTGTATAAATACAGGAGTGGATCCAGTCTGCCATTAGATGCACAACAGATTCCTCCACTGCAGGAGTGCCTGTGCCCTCCCAGCACAACTCCACAGATTGACAGTTCTCCCCAACATGTTTTTGTGTCACTAACTTTTCCTAAAGATGATTCATCCACTTGTTTCCCCACTGGATTAATAAGCTCATAACAATGTCTGTGTCACTTCTTTTCTTTAACATTTCCTCTCTCCTCTTTCCTCCTTTTTTGCTTTCCTTTGTTCAGAGAAGCAACAGACAACTCACCCACTATGGATGAGTCTCAGTCTCCAACCCACCAAAGTACTGATGAATAGAGGTATAGTAAGGGAACGTTTTGTTCTTTCCTCCTCCTGCCCCACACTCGGTGAGCACAGTGCAGTGCCTGGCCTCCTGCTGGAGCTGCCCTTCAGCTGTGTGCCCCTTCGTGTGCCAGCCAGGCTCCCTGCAGGGCTGGGGAGCATTCCAACCCTCTGTGCCTTTCCAGAGAGTCTGTGCTGTGGCACTGTCCCCTGTGAGAGGGACATGGGGCCAGCCTGCCCTGTGTCCCTGCCCTCCCCTGTGAGAGGGACATGGGGCCAGCCTGCTCTGTGTCCCTGCCCTCCCCTGTGAGAGGGACATGGGGCCAGCCTGCCCTGTGTCCCTGCCCTCCCCTGTGAGAGGGACATGGGGCCACCTGCTCTGTGTCCCTGCCCTCCCCTGTGAGAGGGACATGGGGCCAGCCTGCTCTGTGTCCCTGCCCTCCCCTGTGAGAGGGACACGGGGCCAGCCTGCTCTGTGTCCCTGCCCTCCCCTGTGAGAGGGACATGGGGCCAGCCTGCTCTGTGTCCCTGCTCTCCCCTGTGAGAGGGACATGGGGCCACCTGCTCTGTGTCCCTGCTGAGGCTGAACGGGCACAGAAAGGGGGGAAGGGGGAACAACAAATCTGTGGCTCAGGAGAGTTGAAAGCAGCGTGGGCAGAGAGCTGTGGGGACAGGCTGGGAGCAGCGTGGTGGGGACACCAGGGTGAGCTCAGCAGCCCTGGCCAGAGCTCCCAGCCTCGCTCCAGCCACAGCTCCATCACACCTTCCTCCTCCTCCCTGCCACAGAGCTGGGGCTGTTTGCAGCAGCAGCACCAGCAGAGAGGTTTTATGGAACAAGGAGCAGCCCTGGCCCCATTCCTGTGGGAAGACAGAGGGGGAAGGGTGGAGGGAACATAAAAACCCTCAGAGTATTTCTGTTTTAATTAAACTGCCATCGCTGTCTGACACTCTCATTTGAATCTACATCCATTCATAGCTGGCATCTGTCAAGTGCTTCAAGCCCAGCTTTCCAGAGTTATCCCATAAACCTCTGTACTCCAGCACTGAGCTGGGAAACAAAAGGCTCTTTAACATGCAAATGTCGATGCCCTTGCTCAGGTTCCTCTCAGACACCAATCCCAGGGAAAACAGGTGGAAAACAGGGCAGAGGAAGCAGGAATTGCACCAGATGTGAGATCAGTGCTGGGAGGTGGGGAGGGAATGCAGGAAGGGGTGAAAATCCCTCAGTAGACAGAAAAAATATGCATCTCCTGCCTTTGGCCTCAAAGCAGTCTCTACTTTGGAAGTTGGTTCAAATCAAAGTGTGAGGGAGAGACATCCATTCTGGCTATGACTGCACAGATATAGCAGTCACTTTTCAAAAAGATCCAGATTTTGACCTCTTTTCCTCTGGGAAGGAGCTCCACAGCCTAAGCCAGGAGCTGATGCTGGGTAGAGCTCTTAACGTAAATAGCACAGAAAATTCTTAGGAATTGTCTCATCTACTCAGTACAGACAAAGAAAACGCCAGGCAGCAAAAGAAGCAGTACTTTGTCAGGAAACATAGCCTGAGATGAGGACTAGGCTGCTGCAGCAGAACATGGTCCTTTCCACATCAGACCTGGCATGCTCTCACTAGTCCCCTCCTGGTTCATCCCTGGAAAGCCACATCACTCTGAGACTGCTCAGTGATGCACAAGGCTCTGCCCAGAGCAGGAGTGCCACAGAAAGTGCCACCACCCTCCTCCTTCAACATTCCCACTGGGTGGTACAGCCCATGTCCAAGTGAGCTGCTCTAAGGAGTTGCTCCTTGGAGAGCATCCTAGAGAAAAATCCCTATCCCAACTCACTGCTGAGCAGGACAGCAGGCAGAGCCTCAGGCAGGACAGAGGCACAGCACTGCTGCTGTACCCAGGGCAGGGGGGAAGAAGACACAAGCAGAGTGCAGTGGGGTCTGTGAATACCCTGTGTTCCTCTCCACCCATAACACAATGTTGTGTGCTCATGGTTGAACTTCCCAGGAGCACTCACTGTCCTAACAAAGCTTTCTTTCTCCTGCAGGAACTACAATGATAGCTGTTTCCTGGATTCTCCCCTCTATCCAGAATTAGCAGATGTCCAGTGGTATGGGCAGGAAAAAGCCAAGCCTGGAACTCTAGTGTGAACCCCTGACCTCAAGTTAATCACATCAATGCCATTCTGAGATCACCTCACTGCCTCTCATTTGCCTTACCCAGATGCACTGTCACCCAGCACCAGCTTCAACTCTAAGCACTTTTCTCACGATGCAATTCTAGACAACATTTGTGGAACGCCAGCCCTGAGCCATGCACCCTGGCAGAGCAGCACATCCCACTGCCAGAGGGTGCCCATCCCTCCCGTGGCCACAGGGCAGAGAGGAGCAGCCATCTGGAGAGTCAGTTTCAAAACTGGGTTTCCTTTCCTTCCAAGGCTTCTATCAAAGATTAGTGTTCCACAGCACGTAACAGCAGCAAGAGTTCCATGACCTGCAAGCTGAAGCCAACAGCATTAGTTTGAAGGGGGTGGGAGCAGGACAGAGGCTGAGAAATGGAGATCATATTCCTGAAAGTGCATCTGTTCTGAAACAGTAAATCCCATCCCTTCAGAGCTGTGTCAGTCTCACAATCAGGTCAGCACTGCCAAAGATCTCCACACCACTGTTGGCAGGATGAGTTGCTCAGCAAGTTCTAGCTACAAGAACACCTCCCTTCTTTAACTCTATGGCAGACACGACCACCCCCTGCAAAATGGCATTTCCTTCTTCATTTGGAGTCCACCTACACACAAGCAAAAGAACCCCCTGTGCTGCAGGCACACCCGAGGTCTGGGCTGGTATCACAGCATCGCTGTCTGCGAGCCACTCCTGAACTGGACACACAAGGTTTACAAAGGCATCACGTAAAGCAGAGGCGAGTACTGCACTCACAGCATCTCTGTGGCTGCCACAGAGTGCCCAATACATGGAGAGGTTGGGATTGTATTGGTTGATTTGATACAGATAAAAATTGCCAAAAAAAACCTTTCCACAAGCAGACCTGGCCAATAAATTGGGATCTATCTCTGCACAAGGGAAAGCACATCGCGATCGAGCTGGCACGGCCAAGCTGCGTTCACGTATTGGTTCCACTCCTCTTCCCTTCGTTAGCACCAGTGTAGCAAAGGGCTCGTCACCCGTGTGCTGCCGTGTGGGAGAACTGCTCTGGCCCCTGGAAGGCTCCTGGAGCAGGGTTGGGCAGCCAGCAGACAGGGAGATCTTCCCCTTGAGACAGAGAAAGGGAAGCGACCGAGCGAGGCGCCGGACGAGCGGGAGCAGCACGAGCGCGGCCTGGAAGGAGCTGCGAGTTTACACATACTTTAGAGCAATGCTTTATACATGTCAAGCCATGGAACTTTCAAAGGCCTCAAAGACACTTTTGTAAGTAAGGAACAAGTGCACAATCTAGGTGGATGTTGAAGCTGGCACGTCTTAGTCTTCACTGCGGTGCTATGCTGTTTTTATTGCCACTCGATGGGGGCAGCGCCCGGCCTTCCCCCGTTGGTGCGTGCAAACGATGATTTCCTATGGGAAAGGCATTAACAGAAACGGCTGGAGGGGGTTACTTTGTGAAAAGCAGAAACTGAAGTTAGCTTTAGTTTAAGGAAAAAGGAAAAAAAAACGTGTGAGAGAGTGTGTGTGTGTGTGTGTGTGTGTGTGTGTGTGTGTGTTCCAAGAATAACAACAGCGTCTACCAGACAAAGTAGAGCGAAACGTTTCAAATTAAAACACCACGACTTGGGGGGCTGCCACACCTTTTGGTATTAAGATTGCTGGAAAACTGCATTCCAGGCTTTAAAAGAGAATGGGTTCTGTGTAATTAGGCTTTGAAAAATGATGGGGTTTCTAAACATTAATGCAAGCAGCTCATGCCAATTCCTTTCTGCAACTCACACCAGAAGTGTTGGCTTTGGTTCCCTGCACTGCTGCTTTGCATCCCTGGTGAGGTGGGGAGGAGGCTTTGCAGAGATGAGGCAGGACAGGCAGTTATAATAGTTATTATATATATGAAGGCTGTTATTTGTCCAGGGAAACCTGTGGCAGAGCCAGGAGTGGATGGGGCAAGAGGCCAGGCTGGATGGGGCTCTGAGCAACCTGGTCCAGTGGAAGGTGTCCCTGTGCCATGGCAGGGGTTGGAACTGGATGATGTCACTTCCAACACAAACCCTTCCATAATGCCATGATAAGGAAATTCTTTTATGTTCACACATGAAGCATAAATGAATTATCCCTCTGAGAAAAACCCACAAAAACACCGGCAAAGGGTTTACAAAGGTGACCACACAAACCTTCTGCTTCTGGGCCTCCCTGAAGCATCAGCCAGGAGTGCAGTGCACCATGACAGTAATTGAAGCCTTGCTTTCAGTTCTGGAAGAACAGCCAGTGGTGAGATTGCAGCCTTTATCTAGACAAGCAAAATGCTGTTTTCACCATCTCTTTGTGCTTTGGAGTCTTTAACACGGGAATTATTTCAAGCTCCTAATTGGATTTTTAGCTGGATAAGAGATAGTACTGATTAATGACATTTACTGATAAAATTTGGTAGCCGAAGTAAAAGGATTAAATAAGGACCAAATTAAGCTACAGCAAATAATTTAGCCCAAGGATTTTTAGGGGCTCTGAGCAACTGTCTGTGTTCTTTTTAATTTCCATGGTAAGTGGTTTGGGTTTGGTTTTTTTTCTGTGTACCTTCTTTTAATTAAAAAGAATTCAACAACAGCGGCAGTATGAGGCCTCTGGGCACCACAGGAAGAAACATTAATTCCTCCAAGACCAGCTCTGCAGTTTTGCAGCAAAGGTTAAAAGGTGGCAGCCCTGAAATTAGCGGGGGGAAATAAAAATATTTAGCCTGAATTGCAAACAGGCTGGAGTGGAAGAAGAAGCTTTCTAGAAATGGATTGAGTTTTGCTTTGCGTTCTGCTTTTCTGGTTTGCAATCAAGGCACATGTGAGCAGCCAGTCTGGTAGTAAAGACAGATTAAGTAAAACAGGTTTTACTGTTTAGCTCAATTCAATTAAACACAAATGTACATAAAATGTTAATCATATGAGATTAACATATTTAAGTATAACACGGAGGGGCATATACATAGCTATTATAGACAAGCACTTGACTACCAACTTAACCCCTCCTTTACTTTTTTATTTTTCAAGGCTCCATCTGCCATAAAGTCACAACCACGTTCAGTCTCTGTGTCTGACACTCCCTCTGTGTGGGCAGGAGCCAGGGGACAGCCCCTGCAGGGGCTGTGCTGGGAGGCAGGGTTTATTTTTAAATGATATTATATGCAGTCGAGTGTTGAAAATGTTGAATCAGTCCAATTTGTTTTCACTCTGTATTAGTTTTAGTTTCAGGCATAGCCAATCCCCATTCAGGTGCTATCAGATGACCAGTTACTGCTTAGTTAACTAGATGTAAAGTTTTACATATATATTAATGTCAATAGTTTTATTACAAGTTGTGTAAAATGGACTCTCTAGTTTAAAAAAAGGAAAAAAAAAAAAAAGGAAAAAAATTAGGTCTCTCCTGAAATTGACTTTAGAGCATGGAAAATGATTTTACTGGATTCTGTTCAACTGTAATCAAGGAAAAAAATATGTATGTTGTAGAAAAAGTTGCAGAATTAAAAAAAAATCTGCTTTTAATTTATTCTTTTTGTATTAAGAATTTGTATAGTTACCTTTACATTTTGCAAAACGGTGTTGTCAACACTTCCTTATTAAAGCATTTTCAAAATGAAACCTTGCCGTGGTCTCTTTGGGAGGGCAGAGCCCAGGCAACCCTTACCACTGCCAGAGATGCTGCTCCAGATGTGTGCACAGCTGGCCAGGGTGTCCATGAGGGACTTGCTCCTTGGCTGACTGCAGGAAACACTGGCATTGCCCAGAAAAGCCCACCCTTCAGAGATCCCTCAGGATTCAGCACCCAGCAGATCCATGCTGCCTCCATGCCATCTTCTCCCAGGCACTGGGCCCAGGGGCTCAGGAGGACCAGGAGTGTGACTGATGTCCCACCACTGTGGGAGCAAAGTCACAAATAATATTTCCTTCCAAAACACAACTGGAAATAACTCAAATTCATGCTCATTTACATGGATTGGGTGTCAAGTTGCTGCAAGGCTGTTTCAGCAATGCCAACAGCTGTGGGACAGGCTGCAGCACCAGCACATTCCCCATGCTCCAAGGAAGTGACTTCCCCAGGGAACCCACTCCAAGAGGCTGCTCTGGCTCAGTAGGGCAGCAGTGACCCCTGCACAGGGTTAGGGACATCACTGGTGTCCCCTCTGTGGCCCCTTTGGCCACCCAGAACCCCTCAAAACCACAGGGAACTTCCAACAGCCACAGAGTCTCACATGGGGCCTCCCACACTTCCCAGTGCTTCGTGCTCCTTCCATTTATTCCTACTGTCCATGGAGCCTCTTCCCCTCCCAGCACCTCCTGTATCACCCACCCAATGCCCCCCACATCCCAGGGGGAGCAGCAGCCCAGAGCCAGGCAGCCCCTGTGACCATCACCCAGGAACAAGGTGTGTGCATCACCAAGTGATGTTGTTGATGATGATGATGATGATGAAGTTCATCACCATTGCCTGCAGTAAATCCCCAGCAGGGTCTGGGATGGACGAAACAGCCACAGCAAAGGTTTTCAGACACCCCCTGCACTCTGAGGCCTTGGCTCAGATTTCTTGACAGTGACTGCAGCAGTGCTGCAGGTCGCTCTTCAGCTTCATTGCTCAGCTTCAAACAACAAAAAAAAAAGTATTAAAAAATAATATAATGGAATAACAAATGAGTTCAAGTGCTTGAATTTTGTAACTGTTAAAAAATTCTAATCTGATTGCATCCCCATGGAGGACAAAAAGAAGTTACAAGAAAAAAGGTCATTTATCCAATAAAAATAAAAATTCCACACCAAAATCATCATAAGGTGCTTCATAGAGAAAAGAAATACCCAAGCAAATGCTTTGGCCATTTGACATCACAGCAGCTTCTGTTCTGCTCTGTCAGAAACAAACCACCCACCTCTCAATAATCCTAGGAAATTCCCTGGGTGAATGGTCTCACAGCTTGGGAAAACTCAGCTTTGGGCTTTTTGTCTCCTTTCCTTCCTAAATGCCATAATAAAATCCAAGTAATGTGGTTTTCTGCAGCATCCTGGTTCTAAGGGGCTCCAGGTAAGGGGTTCTGTCATTCTGTGATTGCCCATTCTGTCTTCATTTGGCACAATAATACCAGTACCAATAGTTCTAGAGCTCACCTTGCACAGACCCTTCCACAGCCAGGCTTGGGGAAGGCTCAGGGACTGCAACAAATGCCCAGGGGCACTGAAGTCCCAAAACCACTCCAGACACCACCATGGTGAACTCAGGACTTCATCTGAGGGTTCAAGTCTTAGGATTGAGCAGAGTTATTTCCGCCTAATGCAAGAATTATCAGAAATAAACATCTGGGAAAGCCTAGAGGGAAAAGCAAATTGGTAAACTGAAACATACCCTCCCCACAAAAAAAACCCCAAACTGTCAAGCAGTGTGACAGCTGCACCACACCCACTCCTCCCTGGACTAGACTGAGGGTTGGGATTTTTTTGGCTAAGAGGCATTATTAACTATTTGATCACGGTCTGGTAGCTGCAATTTGGGGCCATCCAGCTGCAAAGAGCCTCCAAGCCATGATGAAAAGCAGCTGCTGTAACAGTGTCCCCCTGGCCCCTGTCCCCTGAGGACCAGAGCTGGCTCTCACATGCTGGACAGCTGGAAATTCTTACCCTGATATGCCGTGAGAAAGCAGTTCCCAGCTCCTCAGTTCCCCACACAGCACCATTCCAGGGATTGCAAGGGGATAAAGTTCTTCCATCATGGGATTCACTCAAGCTATATTTCAGGGACTGTCAGCAAGGAGCAACATTGCTTCAACTGCATTCCTTAAAACCTGATCAGACCAAGACATTCCAACCTCAAATTCACATCCCTACAGGAGGCACACCCCCACTCAGGGTACCATTAAAATTCTCCTCAATAATTAGCTCCAAGGCAGGAAGGAAAAATCCATCCAGCACTATTACAGATCCTCTAAGGAATCTGCTTCCCACTAAAGCAGATGATACAATGCTCCTTAAACCATCCCTGGCCACTCACTTGCTGCAGTTTCCAGGGAAATTACAGCTCTTCTGAACAAGGGACAATATTGTCCCTCAATTATTTACAGAGTTCAAAACGAAGGTCAAGATAAAGATTTAGAAACAGTTCAGGAAACCGTCTGGGTGGGGAGAGGGATAAAGTTGCAGTGTTACAAATGTTTCCGCTGTAATAACGCCCCCAAAGAGTATCTGGACAGAGCACTTCAAAGAAAATCACCAGAAAGCACTGTTAATGAAACTCTTCCATGCTCTTGACATCTGCCCAGCTGCTCCCCACAAATCCCCAATTCCTCCCCAAAGGCCCTTCCCCCAAGAGACAGTGAGGTCCCATCAGCCTCATTTTATTACTTCTACACTCTTGACATTTTCTCTGGGGTCAAACACTCCAGACTGGAAATCTCCTGTGTCCAAAGAAGCACTTCAGAATCTAAGAGAGTCTCCAGAAGAACCTGAATTTGTCCAAGACTCCTCCCAGCTCCCTCACTATCCCTCACTGTGCCACAGGACACTGGGAACACCCAAGGGAGACAGGTCACTGCTCGAGAAAAGGGCTCCAGTTCTGCTCCAAGCTGAGGTGAGGACCCAGACAAACCCATTCAATGGAATAGGGACACATTTCTTCAGGAAGTGGTTCTGCTCAAAACTAACAAAGTTTCAATATTTCACTGTTTATGCAGAATTAGACATCACTGTTCCCATGACTTTCCTCACCATTCCTAGGCAGGATACACAATGGTAAAGATTTGTGGCTGCTAGAAATACTGTTCATGGTCATGGGAGGTCCTAATTATTTTCTCTGCAATGCCCAGCAGATTGAAAATTTTCTCCAGATGTACCAAAATGGAATTTGAAAGCCTCAAGAGCCATAAGATTACTTCCCCCCAAGCCCAGAAGGTTTATATTAAAAATGTCATTACAAAAAAAAAAGCCAAATCAGATGCATTCAAGATCAAAAACTCTTTGCACTGAGGCTGAGAAATATATAAACCTTTTTTTTTATTCCTGATAAATACCACATGAAAGATTAGCCAATAAAGTCTTTATATTTACAGAAATAACCAAGATTCAGATTCAACTGCTTCCCTCTAATCATCTCCCCACATCAGTCTCCAATGCAAAAGCAGCCAAAAAGAGCTCCACATATGCTCCTTGCAGGGCTGAGACTCATCTATTGCTCTAAAATATGGGAAACAGTTCAATTTGCACAGTTCCCTGAATAACAAACTGAAATAAAAGCAGTTGTCCTGTGCATTGTCCCTTGGTCATCGTCTTGGTCTTACACTCTTCAAAACCCATCCCTCTGCTGTACATTGGATGTGTTCAGCAAAAAGCACAGATTTCAAAACAAACCTAAATAAATGGGGTTTGGAAAAAGGAAGCTGTAAAAAAAATCCTCCTTTCTGCTTTTTTTGCAAAGCCCACCCCAAGTTCTTGTTGGTGTTCAGGCTCAAAGTTTGCCTCTTGCATCCTCTGGGTGCTGGAGCCCAAAATGTGAGGCCCAGCAGAGCCTCACAGAGCGTTGTACTCCACACATTTGGATGGGTCTGTTGGGAAGTGCTTCTGGCAAATGGTCATGAGCCTCTTCAGCCCCTAGGAATTAACAAAAACAAGGACAATTCTGTCATAAGGCTGCAGCTGTTGAACAAATTTAATAGCCTACAGTAGTACTAAGCTTAACAAGAATTAAAAAAGAAAAGGCTGCTATTTCGAGGTTGGGATTTTTATTTTGGTAGTTATTCTGTTTAAAGTTTGAGGTTCTCTTCAATATTAGAGGAGTTTGTGGCATAATTAAAAAGGCTACAGCTTCAATCCCACCTGGTAAGATTCCCAGTGAAGGATCACAGCAATTCTTTAATCCCTCTTTATCACCAAGGGGACAAATTATATCATAATTAAAGATATTTACAAGAAAGCTGGATATTAAAATTAATTCTAAAGAGCAAAAAGCAGTTTCAAAACAAGCTGCAGAGCCAAGGCAAGAACCAAACACTTCTCAGGAGGAGAACTGTGGACACAGGACATCACAGAGGCAAACTGAAGCAATCAAGGAGAAATGCAGAATGTGGACTTTTCAATTCTTCCAAGGCATCAATTACCAAAAACCAACATGACAAGAACCCTGTGATTATTTTCTTTCAAGTCACACAGAAAAGTCTAACAAAGAAGAAAGGCAATGCTGTGGTGGAAGTGTAATTCAGCAGTGACACTGCACTCCAAGATGGCAGAGCCACGTCCCTGTCATGAGACTCTCCTCATGGAAGGCAGCTCCTCACTCAGGGAAAAATGATTCACCAGGATGGTGCTTTGGCCCTTCTCATGCAGGCAAGCATGGATTGTCTGTCCAGCACCATAATGACTCCTTGTTTGGGATGTTCTCCCTCCAGAGTGCTGCAATCAGGAACAATTCCCTTCATGCAGCTGCTAGGAGCACAGGTAATAAATATCCCATACTCCAGTTTGAACCAAACTTGTCAAACAAGACCCCAATATCTAAAACCAACATGAAGAACATACATGTTTAAAGCCAACTTTGTCTTGGTGCTGCAGTGAGTTGAGTAATTTAGAAGCAGAGGTATGAAATTCCCAGGGGGAAGATGAACTCAAGGATTTCCTTGGCCAACAGAGGAAGCCCCAAAAACAGAGAAGGCACAAACTGGGGAAGGAACATAACATTCCACAAAGTTATGTTATGTTAAAAGAGACCAAGCAACACTCCAGAGTAGAGATCCTTCTGCTCCAGGAGTGGCAAATGGACAGAGAAAGCCAATTATTGAGCAGCCTGGTCTGGAAGGTTCTCCTGCCAGGGGAGTTGGAAATTGATAGTCTTTGAAGGTCTCATTCAATCCAAACCACTCTGTGATTCTATGAATTATTCTATAAATTATTCACCATTATAACACAGACCACAACAACATTATTTAGTTTAAAACTATTTCATCCATTAAATACTTCCAAGCATAACTGGAGCCTGTCTCTGAAGATGCATAACCCACATGCCAAATTTCACCTTACAAAATAATTGGTCAAATTTAATTTGTTGTCTCTGTAAGTGTCTGGAGGCCCCTGTGACTTGACACTGACATTTTTTCAGGTTATGCTATTAAAAACTAGAGTTGAAGAGAAACCAAAGGTTCTACCCACGGCCCAAATACAGAGAGACTCAGAGCAGAAAGGGGAAGTTGCATTTTGCAATCAATTTCCTTGCACACATCTGCAAAAGCTGAAAAGCAACAGGAGTCCTGCTGCTGAAGAAGGAAGACATTTATAAACCTCCCCTACCAGGAGCTCTGAGCTCCATGATGCTGCTCTGGAGGCTTCAGAGTTAACCCAGAAATTTTTTTTATCTCAATGAAACTGCAACTGGCAAGAGCCAAACTCATTTAACAATACCAAGAGAGAAGGCTTGTTTCCTCAGTCCACCCACTGTGTGCAAAAGACAGAGTAGAAAAACAGCACTGCTACTATTTCCACAACCAGAAGTCCACATGAATATGAAGATGCCCAGGAGGAACTAAACCTGGAATTTTGAGCCCAGATTCCTGAATTAATTAATGAATGCATTTATTATATATTAGTATATAGTATATTATTTATTATAGTATATTTATTAGTATATAGTATATGGTATATATTAGCATATCATATATTAGTTGCAGAAATAGTCAGTAGGACTGAATTCTACAGTATTAAATTCTGTGCATGTTTAAAGCAGGAGTTAAGCAGTGAGAGGCCTAGGAGAATCAAGCCTGCCTTCACAGCTGCTTTGGTGCTCATGCAGGATCACAGCAGTTCAGAAAAACCCATGAGACTGTTCCTGGCCCAGCACTGAAGAGCTTCCAGGTCCAGGATGAACTACTGTTCATTGGATGTTCTGCTTGACACAAACTAAACCAGTCCATTTCTGGGACCTGATACCACATCACCTGATGTTACCACGACACTGATGTTTCTCAAAGATCCCCCTAGACAAGCAGACCTGTTGGATTTCCAAAGCTGCCATTACCTGGATGTATTTCCTCTGAGTTTCATCGTTGAGCACGTGGGCCACGTGCTTGGAGAAGATCTTCTCGCGGCCCGTGCGCGCGTGGATGCCGACCATGGTGACACCGATGGGCCAGGGGGCGTTCCCAATGGCCATCTGCAGGTAGGCATCGTTGGCCTGGAGAGGGAAAGGCACCACTGAGCACCACACCAAGCATTTCTGCACTGCCAGGTGCAGGTAAAGCCCCATTCCAGTGTCTCTGATCTGGTGTCACTGCATGGTATTACCCAAGTGCACAGCGCGCCTTCCCACGTGGAACTCCGAGGGAAGTTTCATAAGGGACTTTCCCTCATGGAAAAAAAGAACTGGATAAGGCAGTCTGGTTATCTTGACCAAAACTAAGGTTTACTGTGATTATTTTCAATTCAACCATCTCTGGTTAAATAAGGTTACATTTGTAACCCAGAGCAGTAGCAGCAGGAAATCAATCAGGAATTTCCCTATCAAGAGTGCAGATCCTGCTTTAAAGCTGTAACAGACAACATTCCTGGGGAAAAACAGGGATAAATCTTGAAGGGAAATTTAATAGAAAGAGAGGCAGAAAGGAAGAGAAGTACAGAGCTTAAAAAAACCCAACATAACAACTGAGAACCAGCAAGTGACAGATACAATTACAGAAAAAACCTGAAGGACGTGGAACAGGACATTCCTTCTCTATTAGAGAGCAGCTACAAAACTCACTGATAAGGAGTTCATTTATCACCTCCTGTTCAGAAACTGGACAATAAGAAGCAGCAATCATGACCAGTGGCTGCAGATTCTTTCCAGCTAGCACTGAACAAACTGGGAGGTGAATAATGAACAAGGCAGGGGTGGCAGACAGACCTAAAAGCAAATCTGAGGAGAGGACAGAGCTTAGTCATCACCTGCATGGGGCAGAATCTGAACAGTCTTAGTCAAATACCTACTTGCTGACTTAAATATACTTCTGTGATCAGTGTGTGAACATGCAATTAAAGACCCTTGTAGGGTTAATTAAGGCTAAGTGGACAACTTGCATTCTGGCATTTGCCTGCTGTCAACACATTTATTTCAAAATTAAAATCTTCCAAGCTCTTCAACTAACAAAGCAGCAAGAATTTGTGGCTGACAGTATTCACTAGGGTGCACAAAGCAAGCAGGAGGCAAAAAGAGACAGAAGACAAGAGCAGACAAAAAGAGGCAAGTCTCTTAGGAAGTAAAACTGAAAAGGATGTGAGTATCTGTAAAAGCATTAGCCTAATGTAAAAAAGCAAAAACAAAACAACAAAACATCCAAATGTGTACTCAAGTCATCCAAAATCTTTGTGAAGTTTACTTAAAGGCAAGCACCTCCAGGAGAGAGAAGCACTGCTGATTAACCCAGAGATACACCACATTCCTGCATGCTCATTAGTTTGAGAAGGTATTGGAAAGGGAATTTCCACATAATGATGACAACCAAGAGAAAAAAAATGCTTCAAAAATGCTTCAAAATAAAATCTCACTATTATACATCCCACATGTTCAGTTCTGCTTCCAAATGATTCGGATTAAATTTGCCTCAGGCCATACAAAGTTTTTTTCAGCATCAAAAGAAGGCTTGCTTGCTTACTTGACAAATTATGTCAAATCCTCACAAGAATAGTAAGAAATACTAGAAATTTAAAGGCAAAAGACAGCTCAGTTTCCTCTGCATATACACACTGCTTCAGCAAATGCTATTGGTATTTCAGTTTCACTTCTGAAGGCAGCTACAAATAAAACCTAATACTGCCTTTGATCTTGTGTCCCAAAGTACTCCTGCCTCCTGCAGAGTTCATCCAAAAAAATCTTCTTATTAACTCACCTCAACCTTACCAGGCCACTTAATGTGAGTTTAGACAAAGAAAGGGACAGAGCCTCATATTCAATAACTCAGTTTGCCTCAATTATTTCCTAATTAATTAATCATCAACACCCTATTACTATTCAATACATTCATTTAACCTTAGAACATCAGGTTTCCCCTTGAGGAATGCCTCTGCAGCTTAATATACCCATCTCGGAGAAAAATTTTCTTCATGTTTACAAAGCTGTGCAGTTTCATGAACCTCAAAAGCTCTTCTGCCAGGCTGTGGATCAAACACTACTTAGAGTCTAACATTTCACAGCCATTTTTCATTTTGTTGGGATAGATGTTGTATTTCCAGCAATGCATCTTCAAAATTAAAAAAAAATATGGAAATGCTGAAGCAATAAACTCAATCTTTTATAACCAGACAGCATGAACATGACAGAAAAGTACAAACAAACGTACCTTCACGTATTCTCTTTGCAACATAAATTTAATAATATCTGTTATTGATTCTTTGATGTCTGCAGGAAGTGTCTACAGGAGAGAGGGGAAAGAAAAAAAAGACATTTACTTTAGAACAGCGCAGGAAAATCATCTTACTCAGCATTTATGCAAAGTTTAGCAACTACCCTTGCTTGAGGAGTTTCACAAAGTAAAACATGTTCATTATTCAGATGCAGGATCTGAAGAGGAGAGGTTAAGTGGTTACACCTGGTAGCTGATGGCAAAGTGCAAAATGCAACCCCAATTTTCTGTCACATTTGCAACCCAGGGAGCAGGTGCTGCTTTAAACAGCTGGAAAAGCAATGAGTGGGCACATTTCACTGACTGAGATAAAATCAGAACTGGGTGTCAGGAGCTGTAGATACAGAAACTGTCACCAATTCACTTATCCCCTCTCCTGGAAAGGGCCCTGCTGCTGGGTAATTGGGAAGCAAAGGCTGAAGAGGCATTTGGAGGTGATTCACCCTTTTGCGGAGCTTCCTGAAGAGCGGCCGCAGGTAGGACTCGGTCTGTTTCTGGGTGGCGCTGTTCAGCTTCCCCTGCACGCCCCGTTTCACGTAATCCTCCCTGGCATTCAACTCCTTGGCCCAGACTCCCAGGAGGAACTGCAGGGAGCAAGCACATCTGTGTCATGGTGCCATCTACTGACAGAACACAGGGCTAAGCCAGCAAGGCAAAGTGAGTGTTTTTGGAAAAATCTGAAAACATTTTTCAGAAGGATAGACAAGAAGGGATAGGAACAACTCTGTTATCTTAATGTACACACACAAATTAAAGCTCCAGCTCTTGCTGTGACTTTGATTACCACAACAGTTACACAGGCACTGGCTGAATCAGCTGAGAGGTAACACAGGTTTCTTGCCAGGAAACAATTTCCTGCCATCCACTTGAACCTGTGGACTTCCTTTAAAACTCGCCAATTTCACTGCCAGTTAGGTGACATTCCAATTCAGCTTGCACTGTTCCAAGGAAGCTCCTCCAAAGGTTTTGATGCCACAGTACCACACAGAGGCAGCTACAGACAACTGCCTCAAATATCACACGAAAATCAAAACCGTATTTATTTTGTCTACAAAAGCAGGAGCAGATTTTGAAGAATGCTACTCTCCCAAGAGCTCTTTCCCAGATTTGGCACAAGTCACTGTTGTGACTAACAAAGGCTGTGGAGTGCCAAGCATTTCAAAAAACCCACATCTTACACATAACATGTGAGATTTTCCTCTCAAGCAGCTGAAACCCATCCTTCTATTCTTGAAATGTATCTGCATGGCATTAATAATATGACACAACTATAGAATAATTAGAGTTTGTTACCTTCAAGAACTTTGTTATGATGTCCATATCATAGTGATCATCACCCCGTCCTAAGGACTCTCCCAAAGCCTGGAAAAGGGGAAAAAAGGGCCATTATTTCTACTTTGTCTAGTCTGCCAGCACCACCCCAGCAGAGCATGGTTCACTGCACCACCAACTGCAATAAATCCCACAAGAAATCCCAAACACTTGTCATGGAACAGCTACAAATGCTACTGAAATTCATTAATCTATTAAAAACATTTCCATCACAATGGTAATATGATTATTTCTGAAAAGTCAATGCAACAGTAATTCTTCAGTCATTACTACTAAATTATTGGCATAATTAGCAGCTGTCTGACTGCACTGTATTAAGGGGAACTGTGGGTGCACTGCATTTTTTGAGATCCCCAAAGCCATCAATTAACCTAATTATTTTGTTATGCTATTTCAATTCCCTGATGTACTGGGGCTTTTTATCATTTAATTGCAACTGTGAATTTGAGGGAACAAATTTTTTTTAAAAACCCCAAAACCAAGCACCAAACCACTAAAAAAGCCCAGCTGTATGCTCCAATTCTCCACCATCCTGCCAAAACCTCAAAACTGTAAATACTAACAGTAAGTTTTATAAACATTTTCCAGTAGGAATAGTTCCATTTATAATCAATTTCCATTGCCCTGATGTTTCCAAAGTGAGTTTTATTTTTAAAAATCTCCTAGATTTGAAGTCAAAGACAATGTAAGCCTTCATGCTCAAGGCAATGCAGCTGAAGAAACATAAAATTAAGATGCAGTGTTTTCAAACTTCTTAGAAGAAGATTTTTTGCATGGCTCAAACCAAGCCTGCCCTACTACCACAAAAAGGGGTTATTTTAAGAGATTTAACAGATCAATAAAATTCAGGTGCAATACAACTGCTGCTATCCACTCTGGTACTGCAGTTATTTTAAACCAGAACCCCTGGCACCGTAACAAAAACCTGGACTATTTTTTAATAATAATGTATTCACTTCAGCTTTCAGTTATAAATCGTATTATTTCTTAAACACACTTTTGGAAGGATGTTATGAAGATTAACTCCTGCAAAGAGTTTTGAAGATTAAGGGTGAAAGTCTTCAGCTCAAGTTAATGTGCTTTTCAAAACATTATCCTGAAATACCAGGTGCTGAATGCATTTCCTGGCACTTACTTACACAAACACCACAGGATTCTTTCAGAACAGAGCAGCCACCTGCACAGAAGTTTTTGGGACACATTATGTCTGCACTTACATTTCCTGGGGTCTGCCTCCTTCTGGCGCTTTTTTTTTTTTTTTTTTTTTGGTCCTAGATATTTTTATATCAAATGTTCTTTCTGTGCAACTATTTTTCAGAGTCCTTCTTCCTTGTATAGGGAAAATTAATTGGTACTGACCTTATTACCCTCTCAAATGTTTATTGGAAAGGGCTTTGGCATTTATGACAAGGTAATGTACTGGAATTAAATTCTCTACTTCTGAAATCCTGGAGAATTAATCTTTACTGTATCACTGTCTTTGCAGGCAATAGCTGTCCCCTTGGGATGAAGTGTTGTAAACAAAGACCACTTGAGTTTTCACTTGTCTCTTGTAAGCACCTACAGTGCAACTCCAAGCCTGGAAACCTAATTTTTCTCCTTAAGAATACTAGAATACTTCAAAATGCCCAAGTCAGCTATTGAAAAGAAGACAATTTTGTCTAAACAATCCTGAAGCTTCCTCACAGCAACATACAACATCTAACATCCCTTAGTTATGACCTATCCCATACCTCTAGTTCTTCAATAGTAGTATTCTCCTCATGGACTTTCAGGTCATTCTGGGAGTCATCATCTCCTGCTTCTTGGCCACCCACAATTTCATTCAGATACTGCTGATCAATCTTATCCAAAGCAGCCTTCAGGTCATTTCTCAAACCCTAGGAAACAGAAAAAAAGAAAAAAAAAAAGAGACTGGTTGATAAAAATCCCCTCAAGTAAATAAAAGCAATTCAGCACTGTCACTGTGAGCATCTAATGTCTGTTCAAGGTGCAAATTCTGTAAAAACACACATAAGGGTTTAGTGTTGTTTGAATTTAACTGAACTCCAACAACAGTTTCTGCTTCAGCACTTAACAAAAAGTAGGTGCATGAACTTCTGAAGTGCTCATACCTATGAAAAATACTTTTTACAGTATTTTCAGCAAAAAAAAAGCCTGGAGGATGGAATCAGCCTCTAGGATTTTCTTCAAGTCATTTTCTCCAAGCAATGCACTGAACCACCCCAAAACAAATGAAAACCAGACCACAACCATCATCAGCTCTACAAGTCTTCACATCTGCCCTGAAAAAAGCTGTAAATAAGTCTCACTCCTTCAGTGCCAGACGTAAAACAATAGTGTTGCTTCCTTTTATTACAAATTATTTAAACATAGCAGAATGTTTTATTTCAGATTCACTGCTTAAACCTCTCAAATTTAGAAGAGGTGACTAAAAAATCCAGAATCAGTTTAAAACCATATTTAAATTTAAAAGGTTCTCTCAAATAGAACACAAAACTCACCTTAACCACAGTTGAAGGATTTGCCTTCTCATCTTGAGACATAAAATATACAGCTCTATAAAGGAGTATGACATTTCTTACCCTCAGATAAACTCAGCTACTCCACAGGGAATGGATATGCACAGTTACTTCCCCTCTTCCATCATCACACTTAGTTGTCTGGAGCATTTCTATTAATCATTTAGTTACTCTAAAAATGTCTGAACCACAAGGCTGATTCACCAAGCAACATACAGAATCCTACTAGACAGCAGCAGGAGTGACTGAAATGTAACAAAAATCCAGCACAGCCCTGTTTATGGGCTCTCTGTTTCCTAATCCTGCTCCTGTGCTCAGTGTCTGGAAGGGAAGTTTTCATTAGCAGAGCTTTTATTTCTAGATCTGTTTATCTTTATTTTAAAGACATGGAGAGGAAGAGGCTTCCCTTTTATGGGCAGCCCCAGGAAAGACATGTAAAACAATTGAGTTTGCCACAAATTAGGGAAGAAAATGCAAACTGTCACTCTTCTAGTAAGGCTGTAAATTTGGTTAACAGTGAATGCAAAACAAAACTCAATCATATCTCCTCACTTAACTGATCATTCCTTAAGACAAAATTAATAAATTAATTATATCTTCAAGTCAGTTTTTGAGCTGATGGCTACTTCAAAGGGAAGGGGGAAAAATGACACTTCCATAACAAGTTGTAGCTCTGGAATCCAGGGATTTGAAAAATCATTTCTATCCCAGAGAGACAGTATGCAGTCCTGCTCTTACTTACCTGTGCCTTCTCAGGGTGCACACAATCACAAATAGAGGATTATTTTAATATTAAATGACTGTTCTCTGCTCATTAAAAAGCAGGGGCAGAACAAACTGGGGTATTAGTGCCACCTGAAAGCCCCTTTACCAACTGACGAGGGCCTGGTAGGTTTCTAGGGCTGAACTCTGTAACTTAATTGTAATTGTGCACAAAAATCTGATATTTAACAGTTTCTCTGGAAAAAAAAAAGAAAAAAGAAAAAAGGAAAAAAAAAAAGAAAAAAGAGAGACAAGAGCCCATATTCTCCTTGCTGTCTATTACCCTCTCCTCCTGAAAATTAACAGCTACTGAAAATGATTTTCAGTAACTTTTCTAGGGTTACTTACACCATGAATAAGTAACTAAGAGCCAGGCTTACCTTGTTCACTTCAGGTGCAAGAATTTCTATCTTCCTCAGGCGTTGAAATGCATCATAATCTGTTTCTCCAAAGAGCCTGATGGGCTCACCCCTCTCTCGTAACCTCCTGATAACCTGAAAAGAATCAAAGCACTCCCTGACGCATAAAGGAAGCAAAATAAAATCCAGAATGACAGATTTATTTACTTTGCTTAGAATAACAAGCTGAGCTAGACTGGAGAGGAAATGGCAATATTTTAAGCAGTCAAAAAATGTTCCAGACACTTTACAATCTAAATATAAAATTCCCACGGTATTTCAGTGAAAGGTCATTCCAAATATTACTGATCTAAATTTTGCATAAAATCCCAGGCTGTCTGATATAGCCAAACTTCTTCCTGCTCTGACTTGTTTAAACAAATAGACAAAAATCATCCCTCTGGCAGAGCTTAAAAACCATTTTCCAGATCACAAAGGAACTTGAAAATAATCTCACTCACCTATTTGTCTTGGCAATAAAAATATGAACTGGGCTGCAGGTTGTCCCAGCACAGCTAGGAGATAATCTGCTGAAAACCCTCATCTTTGAGCATTTGGGAAATATGAAGTCCCAAAATCTAATGGGATAGTTACTTTAAAAGTAGATATTACAGAAGGGAAAAAGCCTCCCCCAACTTGATTCAAACCTCAAACCAAACAAAAAACCAACAATCAACAACCCCCATAACCAGCCCTGTAAAACCCTGAATATCCTGACAAATTAAAGGGAGGTATGACATGCTTGGATGACCTCAGCTGTGAATTTCAGTATTTCCAAGATTAGAGTGTATTCTGTACTTCTGAACTTCCTGCTTCTGCTCTGGGGTGTGGATCTGTTTGTGAACTTAAATCCACACAGGCATTTTTACCCTTAGAAAGGCAAAGAACATCCCAGCTGCTCTGGCTTTAGGACTGTTTCTTCTAGAGGCTAAGATGAACTTCCAAAACTTGATTTTTATTTGTGCTCAGACCAACAAGTTACAAAGAAAAGAAGCTCAGGGAAAAATAAATCTCAGAAAAAGCCAGCATGCCATCATCAGTGCTATCCAAGAATCATGCTGATATTTAGGGTAGCTCTCTGAAAGAGCTGTAAGATGTTATAAAACATCAGTGTAAATCCCTGTAACAGAGAGGCTCTACACATCTGCACCTCCCTATGCATTCCATTGGACAGCAGAGCCCTGATAAGCAAAGATAATCATTAATTGCTAACTGCAAAAATAGAAGCTTATTATTAAATAAAACTGCCATAAAAAGTACAGTTCACTGGATGAAACAGCCCTAACAAGAAATTTCAGGTGCATTTGCTGTAAACTCAAGGAGTCAGTTTATGCTTTTTGATTTTACCTCCTGTCTGGAAAGAGTCATTGGTAACTTTTCCTCTGCCAGTTCGAGTTCCAGCACTGGGTTTGATGTAGTCAGTGGTTTCTCCTCCTCTTCCTGCTGCTGTACCTACATTTAACAGACAAAGTTACTCATGTGCAATGAAAATAAACCCACATATTGATGAGAAATGATGGCAAGATACAGAACTCTGGAACACAGACTTTAGTATGACAAAATTAACCTTTAGTTTCATAGTTTTATGGTTTTATGGTCCATAATTGCATCTCACAAAACAATAAAAGTTCTTGATAGTAACAAGAACTAACATTTCTGCAGGTTGCAGGAAGCACTCTCTCCAGCAAACAGAAAGGACAATTGCTGAAGTTTGGCTGTCACTTCAGCAGGCAGATGCCAGCACTGGTGCCAAAAATAACAAATCCACCCTCTGCCTGTTGAGTCCTGCCCCTGTTCCATCCTTCCTACCCATGCAAGACCATTTGCATCAATGTGTGATGAACCAGAAGGGGGAAATTATTCAAACAGAAAATACTCTGACAAACACAAATACTGGTACTGTTCCCAGCCTGCTTCACTTCCTCATCCAGCTCCCAGCACGTGCACAGACAGAAGGACAGGAAGGAAAACCCCAGAGCAGGGTGAGAGTGGAGCTGCCTCTCCCAGGGTCAGTCACAGTGTTTATTAGCTGCAGCTTCAGCAAGCTGAGCACAGTTAGCAGGGATCCACAGTTTCTGTTGGGTTTTGAGAGGTAATGCACCTCTCCAACCTTGTTTTAGGTAATGCATCTCTCTAACAACCTTGCCAGTTTCTTACACGTAAAAAAAAAAAAAAAAAAATCAAAAAGAAAACTCCAAAAAAGACACAACTCCTCATAGGAACAGGATTCCTCTTAGTCTAAAAGAAGGTCCCTAGAATCAAAGAGAGCATCCCTTCTTCATTATTCAGTATTTTAATAATGCAAAACAACTCTTTGATCCAAGTAACTTTGAGACAGCAGCCATGTAACTGCAGCTCCCTGTATAAGCTCAAATGCAACACTTCTGACAGCAGGAGCAGATTGCTGCTGGTAATATTCCTATAATAAGGAAACCTCTTCAGTGCTCACTCACATGTTGTTTATTCTTAATTTATTTCCTTTCTGTACTTGCTAAAAGGGAAACAATCCAAAGAATGCTAGAGCAGCCTGCAGCATTCCCTGTGCATGGGCAGCCTGTATTTCTGTATTTGGGTTGATCAATCTGAGGAAAGTACTGGACAGAAATTCTTTTTTTTTTAATAGGCTTTTTATTCTTTCAGGATACAGTGCCAGCCTTGCTCAGATGTCAGTGTGACTCTATGGGGATGGACCCACCCCTGGGGCCTCAGCTACAAGATTCAGCAGTTTCAGATGTACAAATCTACATTCAATGCTGTATTAGCAAACACAGAAAAAAAAATCAATCCTACAAGTACAGATGTTTGGAATGAAGAAGGGAAAGACAATTAAATCAATGTTTAACACATAAAGGGAGGGGGAAAATAAAATTGCCATCAATGCGGGGAAGGAGGAATTGACAGGGGACAGAAAATGTGGAAAAAGGTGTAAATTGATTTTTTTTTAATATAGTCCCAGAGCAGAAGGATACATACAAATTTTAACTTACAAACATTCTTGAAATCAATAAAGAGCAGCACTGGAAGAAAAGATTTGATCCATTCTGTCTGCTGGACTCCAAGTTATAAGCAGTATCTTTACCACTGTCATTTTGTTTCAGTGCTTTCTTCAAGCAAGTGAAACTATTCCAACTTATTAAGTCTAAGCAAAGTAAAAAAAAGCACCTGCACTTGAAATCAGTCTGTGTTCCATGTCTCATTAACAGAGTAAAGAACCAATGCAGAAATCTGGGAGGCTCTAAAAAGATACTAAATTTAACAAAGTAACTTATTTTAAAACCATTGTCAGGGTTGCATTTCACACCCAAACAGGTGCTGCAGCAGCACAGGTAACCCCACTTGAACCACATCAGGTTCTGAAGAATTCAGGCTAGTGCTCAGAAGGCACCAGGCAGCCGTGTGCCCTTGCAAGAGCAGCTGGATTCCCAGAGCTTTCCCACGACTTTCTGCTGCGCGTCCCCAGAATCGTTTTGGCACCGATGTTCAAATGTGCACAAACAGATCAAGGTTTCAGAATAAGTCACTAACTGGGTAAAGGTCACTGGAAAACAAAGCTCCTATTTGTGCCCTCTAACAGCAAACAAGATTATGAAACTGTCATCTCCAGGGAATGCATCCCCCCTCCCAGACACCCCGTCAGGCAGGCAGGCAGGCACACACACTTGGAAAAGACAACAACATTCTTTCCATTTCAGGAAACTCTTGCCCTGACACCATCACAAGGCAGATAAAGCCTTCCAGATCACCCATTTGTTGCCAAATGCACCCGAGGTTACCAATTGTTTCTAATATTTTGCCAGCAAGAACATAAATGCTGTTGTTGCACAGCTTCAGTGCTGGGTGGTCAATGGCCAAAACCCAAATACAAATTTAGGAGAGTTGGCAGATCTTTTTGATGCACACCCACACTATACTGATTTCTTTTGGACATTTTGACAATGAAGATGGGATAAAATTATCCAAATGTCTCCATTTTTCTCAGTAAGGGGAGGAAGGTGGCTATATCAGATCCAGAGTTCATGCCTAACAGCACAATTTCATAAGAAAGGAAGACAAGCTTTGATCCCGAGCCACTTCATGCTTTCCACAAATAAAAACAAACAAACAAATAAAGAAACAAAAGGCAAACCATAACACAAACTTAAGTAGCTGTATGTCATGCATATCTTTTCCTGCATTGAAAATGGTTTTGGAAAGTCATACCTCTCCAGGTGGCTTCTCATTTACAGGCTAATGTATAACATTAACAGATTGAACAAAGAACAACAATTATCATTAACAACATTGATATTGTTGATAAAAAAAAAATGCAGACTTCAAAATAAACACACCAAGTCCTGGAAGAACAATTTCCATACCTTGTAGCCACATCTCTGGAAGTAGGCCTCTTCTTCCTTTTTAGCTAACTCACTGCGTTTGAAATACTTCTTATTGCCCTAAAAGAGAGGAGAGTTGTTACCAGTTCACAGTTTTGCATGGTTGAGCAAAAATGGCTCAAACTTTCTTACTTGGCTTGGTGAATTCAGCTACATCCTTTCACAGAGATGCCTAGCTGGAAGCACCTCTGAAATCAGCAATATAGAGTTACTTTGCAGGATAGATGTATAAGCAGAATTAAAAGTACAATGTGCTTGCCAGCACTTTAGAAAACCCAAGTTTTTTGTCATGTAAGGCCTTGGTGGTCTCTGGTGTAAAGCTTCACTTCAGACATGCACAACCAGGCCCAGGCTGTTTAGATAAACCATACTAACCACATCATTTGATATTAAATCAAGGAGGTGGGAGAGATCACCTTTAGACACAGTATTTTATAAGCTTGCCTGGAGGAGCTTTGTAGAAATGTGCCTGAAAAGACATTCCAGACACACAACAGCTGGAAAATGTGGTCACCCCAAAGCATTTTCCTTGATTAGTACAAACCACAACATCTTCCTTCATGCTTGGCCTGATGTACAACAGCCTCTGACTGCAGCTCCCTCCTTCAGCCTCTGATGCCAAAATCCAAAATTAGACACCCTTGAAAGGGGCTCTGCTGTACTGTGGGGGTTTTAGGCACACACCCGGCTCAGACCCTGCCTGGATATGGGGTTTTTAGGCACACACACAGAGCTCACACCCTGACTGGATATGGGATTTTTAGGCACACACACACTGTCACACCCTGCCCAGATATGGGGTTTTTAGGCACACACACACAGCTCACACCCTGACTGGATATGGGATTTTTAGGCACACACACACTGTCACACCCTGCCCAGATATGGGGTTTTTAGGCACACACACACTCTCAGATCCTGCCCAGGTATGGGGTTTTTAGGCACACATACACACTGTCACATCCTGCCTGGATATGAGGTTTTTAGGTACACACACAGAGCTCACACCCTGACTGGATATGGGATTTTTAGGCACACACATACTGTCAGACCCTGCCTGGGTATGGGGTTTTGAGGCACACAAAGACTGTCAGACCCTGCCTGGATATGGGGTTTTTAGGCACGCACGCATGCACACACACACAGACACACACACACACACACACCACTCAGACCTGCTCGGATATGGAGTTTTTAAGCACACACCCTGCTCAGACCCTGCCCGTGTATAGGGCTCTTAGGCACACACACAGAGCTCGGACCCCCGGATATGGACAGCACGCGGCTGAGGGGAGGAAAGAAACCACACTGCTCACCAAAGTTCGCACTGACTTTTCTCATCTCCCGGTGCCCGAAATAAACTAAACCAGTCCCAAAGCCCATGGAACACAGTGAGGCTGAAGCCAGGCTGCGCCCCCGGCCCCAAACCCCTCTGGCTCCTGCCCGATCCCATCCTGGCTCATCCCGGCTTTGGGAAACCCGGCCTGGGCCGCTCCGCGCCCCCTTGCCGGGCCCATCCCGGGCCGCTCCCGCCTCACCGCCGCCCCCCTCCGGGAACCCACACCCCGGGCGGCTCCTGCTGTCCACGCCGGCCGCCCTCACCCCCAGGAGCTCCTTCTCCTCCAGCTGCTGGCGCTTCCTGCTGATCTCCCGCTTCAGGATGTCCATGGCGGCCTCGGGAAGCGCCGCAGGAAAACAACACCGTCACTTCCGGGGAGGCCGCGGTACCGCGTGGCGCCCCCTGGTGGCCGGGAGGAGCGGCGGGATGAGGGCGCGTCAGGCCCTTCACGCCAGTGACAAGTGACAGACGAGAGGAGATGGCCTGAATTGTGCCGGGAGGCGTTTAGACTGGATAATAGGAAAGGTTTGTTCAGTATCTGTGTAATGTCATACTGTAGTTGGAAGCAGATTATTTAAAGTGATACACACGACGGTATGAGGCACGCCGCCTCGTCCTTGGGGCGCTGTTAATCTTTTTATACTAAAAACTACGGGTACATTATTTCCCATAACTTCCCAATATTATCACCTATGTTAGACAGTGAGCTTCTACTCTAAACCAATCTAAAAGTGCCAACATCACAGCAGAATATGGAGGCCAAGAAGAAGGAGAAAGGCTGGATACACCCAGATCCCTCCATCTTGCCCCCTGAACCCCCATTCTAAAAAAACTCCAAAAATCTATTTTTCACCCCTTGACAAACTAACTGTTATTCTACTTAAACTCTTTTGACTTGTAATTCTTCATATAAAGGTTGGTAATTGTTTTTTCCAAGGGCTAAATCAAGGGCACAGGGGTCTTGGGCTCTGTGCCAAGGTCTCTGGGCCCCCTGGGCAGGGGCTCGAGCCCTCCAGGGCAGCCAGAGGAATTTCCTGGGTTCTGACAACGGTATAATGACAGTAATTGTGAGACAAAGCCAAAATATAGCTGCTTTTTATCAAGGAATATAGCAAAAGAGGTAGAATATGATTTTTACAGGGGTCTTTCCCTGTTTTAGTACAGCTGGTTTTACAAAAGGGTGCTTGACAGGTTCTTTAAAGAGAGTCTGCATGCAATTTATTCAGCTGTCTTCTCTGTTTAGCTTGAAAAATCTTTGGGGAAAAGTCTCTCTGACTGTGTTTGTGCAGTGCCTCATGCCATGGGCCTTGGTTGCAGATGACAGCTAATACCAGATAAATCATGGCCTCAGGAAAAATTTCTTCTCCAAAAGGGTTGCCAAGCACTGGGACAGGCTGTCCAGGGAAGTGGTGGAGTCATGGTCCTGGGAGGTATTGAAAAGATGTGTAGATGTGGGACGTGGAGACGTGGTTATTGGTTGACTTGGCAGGGTTAATGACTGGATTTGATGCTTTTAGAGGTCTTTTCCAACCTAAATGATTCAATGAGGCTGGTTACTGGCCAGCCACACAGGGTGCAAATGCCATGTTGGAAGGTGGGATACCAGTGATATCTGGTATCTGCTGCCTTCAGGCTTTGAGGACCGAGGCAGCTGGGAGGGACTGAGTTCCTTAGAGTGCCCATCCCAGAGCTAAATGCTTTTGTCATCAGCCTCTCAGCATTTGTGATACATTTCCTTATTTACCTGATTTTCTCCAGCTATTTCCATCTTGTGGCTTGTGAAGTCCAAAGGGTCCAGAAAACCAGGAAAGCTTTGAAGAATGAGTAAGAACTCCTCTCAGATGGTTTTTTCACCTTTAGGTCCTCACAGATTTCTTCCTTGTCTTGCCCCATTGTAATCTCCATTGCTTCAGTAGCTTTTTGGAGAGTTGTAACCACAACTGGCTTTTCACCCACTTTAGATAACCTGAGCTGTGTGTCATGTCTCTTCCTTGTAGAAAATGGCACAGTGGTTTACAGGGGTTGTTTAACCCCAGGCTAGAGGGTTCTGGATTTAGAAGTTGTGCACTGCTTTACCTCAGGCTTGAATGCAATTGCTTTGCAATGAGGAAGCAGGAACAGCCCTCCTACGCTTCTCAGAGCTCTCTAAAAGGAAATTATATCACATCTGATGGTGATAGCATCCAAGAATGTCTCTGTATGAGTCCTGGGGGAATGTGCCCACATTTGGGTAAGGGCATAAGTCGGGAAGCTGGAGGAATACTCTGTAGTGGACTTTGTGGTAAAAGAATCCAGATGCTTGTATCAGAGTGCCAGCTGCCCCCTCATTTACTCTAGAGTCCACACAACCTTAGATCTTCTTCATTTCCTTCTCCAGTCTGACACTGGCCTGGTTCTGGCAGGGATACAGGTAATTTTCTTCCTAATACCTCGTGCAGTTCTGTGGTTTGGATCAGGTATGAGAATAACTGATAACACACTGATGCTTTAGTTTTTGCTAACCAGAGTTTATACTAAGTCAAGGACTTTTCAGCTTCTCATATCCTGCCAGCAATGAGACTGGGGGACACAAGGCAGCCAGGACAGCTGACCCCAGCTGACCAGAAGGATATTCCATACTGTATGGCATCACACTCAGTATGTAACTGGAGGGAAAGTTAGTTGGGGGCTGCTGCTCAGGAACTGGCTGGGCATTGCTCAGCAGGTGGTGAGCAATTGAATTGTGCATCACCTGTTTTGTAGGTTAGGTGGTTATTGTTGTTGTTGTTGTTGTTTTCTTCCTTTGCTGTCCCATTGGACTGTCTTTCAATCCAGAAGTTTTCTCACTTTCACTCTTCTGATTCTCTCCCACATCCCTCCATGGCTGGGGGAGAGTGAGAGAGAGTCTATGCACCATTGGGGATTAAACCATGATAGACATTATATCTCAATTAGAGACAGTCCAAAAGGAAGGAGGAAAGCCAACTCACACACAGTATTTGTGAGAAAGATGCAGTTACTGTCAGGTGACTCTTAGACCAAAGATCCCCCAGTTTGTTTGGTTTTTTTTACAAAAAAGGTGTCAGGGAGGAGTAAAAGGGACAAAGAAGCAGCTGATTAGTATATGTTGAAACAAGTTTGGCAAGGTTGTAAAGTAATGCTGTACCTCTAAAAGTTGCCTAAAAGTTCACTACTGATGATTTAACTTTCCACAATTGCTCTTTTTCCAGTATTTCTGGTTCTCTGCTCTCTTGCCTCCAAATCAAAGCATGCTGTAATGTAAATCCCCTCTGTGATCAAGACTTTGTCTTGTCCTATGGAGAAGAAGTAACAATCTCCAGAGTACTCCATCTCCCAAAAGAGTTACTGTATGCATGCAAATATGTGGTTATGTTGGTTTTGGTTTTTTGAGGACATTCACCAATATCTCCCCAAAAAAGGAAAGAGAGAAAAAGATCTTTGGTGCCATCCATCCACTTGAGATTTCTCTTTTTGAAGGGATTACAAAACCTTCTAATCTATAAGAAGAGGTGATATCTTTGTATTTTCACTGACACCTCATGAAGAGATCCACTCTTGCTTCCTGTCTGATCTCCAGGATGGCAAATCTGTTTGACTCCTCTTTGCCTTGAGGTCAGGGCAGCGTTTTCTGAGGGACATGGATTGTTGAGATGGCTGGGTCAGGTCTTGACACAGTTCAAAGCTCCTCTGTTCCTCAGAACATCTTCCTGAGGCATGTGCTGGCAATTTGCTATGGTCCCTGCTTGCTTCGTTATGGATCTCTCATGCTCTGACTGTCTCCAGTCACACGTGCTCCTTGGCCCTCGGGTGGGCAGCTGGAGCTCCACTTGCTGGACAAACCCATGGTGCTCATGAAAGCTCCCAGTGTGAGATCTCATCCTTGGATCACACAGTGGAAACTGTTCCTCCACACTGCAAAAGGATTTCTGCAAGTTGCCACCATTCTGAGGAGCCCTGAGAGTGTGGAAGCTGTTTAACTGTGTGGTGAAAGCAGACAATTCCTTCCCTGTGCCAGTCCCTCATCCATGCAATGATGCCTTAGATGACATCACTGTATAAGATATTTTTTAACACAGTGAAATGTGTGCTTTTCCAGCTGTATTTCAAATTATCAGTTTATCATACATGGCATTACTCTACTCATTAGAGTCAATTAGATCATTGCTATAAATCCAAAGCTTGACTATTTGTTTTCTACTGCTCCTGTTTTGCTTTTCAGGGCAGTCCTGCTGGTTTGGTACCACTATGGCTGTGTATTTCTGTCTCTCATGTGATTAATAAATATATTTGCTGTCAGGGCTGTAGTCAGGCCTTTAAGCCCTCACAAAATCATCTGCAGAGTCTTGAGAGCTCCCAGCAACTGAGCTTGGGTCTGGAAGCAATAGTGTTACCTACGTTTTCCCCATATCCAGGTTTCTGCAGACCTCTGGAACAACCCCACAGAGTTAACCACAAAGCTACTTTGAAGTAATTTCCTTCAAAACATTAAATATGAAATGAAGACTGGAAAGGGAAATCTAGAAGTTATTCAAAATCTTGGAACATTCGTAAGAGCCTTGTAAGCAATAGAAATAGAAGCTTAAAACATAGATGAGGTGTTTCATTCCAATTTCTAGCTGGTTAAGTGATTGCTCAGCTTTATCTGCTGCAAGCCAACTGTCAACCTGCAGACAGATTATTGAAGGCAGCTCAAATAACCCAGTTTCACTCAAATAACCCAGATGTCATCTATTTGCCAAAGTGGTAAAATGGATCAGAATAATTTTGACTGCTCTCAGTGGTTGTATTCAGTTTACATTTAGTTGTTTTCAGGTCATATCTTTATGGGCATCCAGTTTCACTTATCTATTTGATATTAGAACAGGGGAAACCCCCAGTTCAGCCAGCATATGCTTTCACTCACACACAGGAGGCAGAACTGATGCCTTGCAGCTGACCAAGATTGCAGAACTCATTTCAAGTAACAAGGGCACAGATGATTCTTGGAAACCCTTTTTAGATAAGTACATGGTTCCTTTTATTCATCTTCAAAACACATGTGTTTTACCAAAAAACACATTGGATAAAATTGCCTTTACACCATGACTAAGAATGTCCATTTCTGGCAAAGGGAGTTCTACACCCAGTCTGAATTTTCTTTTTTTGTTAAAGCAGTCCTTAACTTTCTGGGAGGGATCAACCCACCCAATTCCCCATTCTTTGCCCCCACATCTACTTTGCCTACAGGTACCTCCAGCTTGTCACATCTACAGGCACCTCCAGGTGTTCTATCAGACGTGTTAGTATTGCTGCTAAGGATTGCAAACTGCACTTCCCTACAACCCTGACACTGGGGATGGGCCCATCCCCTCCATTTAGTCAATTTAAGCCACTCTGGGCTTTCACCTCTCCAAATAGCACACAATCTCCAGGAGATCAGTCAGAGAAACACTCAGCTAGAGAGAAGGCTGAGGAAGAAATTGGAGGTAGTGCTCCACCACAGGTATCCAAATCGCACTGCAAAGACAAGGAAAGCTCGCTGGGGAGGAAATGGCAGAAAAAAGTTCCCACATTTCTAACATAAATCTTCCAAAGTGTATGGCATCTGTGTATCATGAAGGTGGCATTTCAATTTGGTTTGTTTTGCTTTTTAAAGTATCACTTTATTAGTTCTCATGGTAAGTCAACCCCTGCAACTCCTGTCTGCCAGGACACACTGCTGGAATACACTGTTAAAATAGTTAGGAAAGTAGTGACACCCATATGGATGTTACTGGTTGGTAAGGCTAGTGTGGCTCTTAGAAACACACTTGAAATAATGTTTGGCTGTTAATTATTTTCTGATTTTGACAGGGGAGTATTTATGAGCATTGTTTAGGTTGTCTATAAGTTGTGTGAGTCTTTCCTATCCCAGCAGCTTTATTATCTGTAAAACTGAGGTGGTGTAAAAAACTCATTGTTGCTTCTAAAAAGCTTTGCATTTAAGAACAGCTAATTATTGCCAAACTGGTTGATATGTGAGATATCTGATGAAAATTCTGTTGTTTCAGGAACAGTATTTTTGGCTCAGCTAATGGCACTGTGTCATCAGAGTCCCTAAGGAATCGGTCCCAAGATGTCACTAGGGAGACTGCGCTTTTTTGACAGCAGTGGCCATTTGTGGCTGTTAAAGAATCCAAAACATCTTGGAGGAAAATGGTCGTGCTGCCTTTTTTTGTTGTTTTGGTTTTGGTTTTTTGCTGTTGTTGGTATTTTTGTAGCTGTTCTTTCTAGCACTCCAGCAGTGCAGGGCAAATGATGTGAAGCATTGAACATCCTTACTCCCAGCATCAGTTTGCACTACACATACCCAAACAACAAAGTCTTTCCAGGAAAGGTGCAGTTACAGGACTAAGCCCTGCAAATACAGACTGTGTTGTCAAACTGCATGCACTGCATTTTAGATCCATTCAAGCTTCCCCAAAGGAATATCTACACTTAACATCCCTTGAGGTTGAGACATTTTAGCTGTATTAACAGACACCATCCAAACACCAAATAGATCTTGTTGGATGGTATAAAAGCACATAAAACATCTATTTTTCTTCCACTTTAATGCATATAGAAGATAAATGGTTGAGCATAAAGTATTGTACTTCTGAGTTCATTAGCTTCTATTCAACACAGGCAAGAAATCTCTCAAAGTTATTACTAAATGATCATAGTTCTGTGTTGTCAGTGTGTTCCCTGCAGGATGTGTCCATCTCAGAGAAAATGCCCATGCAGGTGCACTGGCTGCCTCAGCAGAGAGGTCAGGGATTGAATGGGTGATGGAGTCTTCAGTATCTACACATCTCTGAAGGTAAATCCAGGGGGGGTCACATTAATGAAAATGCTGCTGTATGTATCTTACTGCTGAATAAAAGCACCTTTTTCAAATGTTGTCAGTCTGCAGCCTGACAGAGATTTAAAATTCACATAATCTCTCTTTAAAAAGTGCATGTGTGAGTAGATTTTGAACTCCATTGTACCTTGCAATGAAATTTTATTTTTTAGAACTGAAAAGCAGGCAGGTGGCTATGAATGTGTCTGAAGCTATTTCACCAGCCTGAAATATAAGTACTGTTGGAAAACATTTAGGAAAATAGAACATCTTAGTAGGAGATGCAGCAACTTTTCATGAATTTATTTTAGTTTGCATCAGTATTCTGAGCTACAGGGATTATTAGTAGAGAAACTCTCATTGGGAGAGGGGATTGATGGCGTTGAGGCAGCAGCCCTGTGAGTTGACAGGGATGCTAATATAGCCACGGCACAAGTTTAGAGAGCAGATCAGAGCAGCTGGGTGGGCTGATAGAGAGGATCAGGGCAGCCCAGAGGAGCAGTAAGAGGATCCAAATAAGTGGATTAGTAGCATACCAAAGCACACATTACTTTTAGTTTTCAAACTCCCATTGATTTTACTGCAAGTGCATTTTCTAATGTGTGGCAGGAAAAATGGAAGAGGATCAAGGCAGAATCGAGACATGGAGAGCAAGTCCCTGTGGCAAGCTGGAAATGGAGAGAGGCTGGGCTGGGGAGCACAGCATAACATGCCCACATCAGGCTCAGTCAGGACTTAGAGGAGCATGGCTGCTGCCTGGGCTTCACCCCACAGCCTCAAGGAGCTGTCTAATGGTGTTAAATGCTTTTGTTCCTGCAGCTGAGGGTGCATTCATTTTCCATCCGTAGCTCCAGCGATTGCACTCTTACATCTGCCTTCAGCTGCTGTGGCTGAAGCAAACTGACACCAAAATGGAGGAATAATTACCAGCATGACCCTCTTGGAACTCTCCCTAGCAGGAGGCTCGCTGGGCTGCTGGACTCTGAGCTGAGCTTGCTGCAATTTGTGCCTGCAGCATCCATCAGAACTGGGAGTGCTGACTGCTGTGCTTGGGCTGGCATCACTGACATGGACTCTGGGATGACCCAAAGCTCAAATGTGCCCTTTCGGAGAACACCAGCCAGGCTTTACATTTCATCTCTTAGGCAGAGGTGGTAGTGATGCAAAGACACATCCAGCCTAAAACTTCTAAGCACTATTACTCTTTATATAGCAGAAAAGTTCAAATTTCTAGGCAAAATAACAAGCCCTAGTCATGTTGTCCTCAGCTGCCTTGAAAGACTTGGGTTGCAAGGCCAAAATTAGTTCAGCCCATGGTTTCTCCATGTTGCAGAGAAGCAGAGGATGCCCATGTAGACAGATCTCTTTTACTCTCCCACATCCTCTTTCATAAAAAAGAGCATTGTTGAGACCTTTTCTTCTTCATCCTTTAATCACATCTGCTGCTTAGACACCTTGGTCTCCTCTCCATTCCCAGTATTCAAATCCAACCAATCCTGGTTTGTCCTAAGGATGACCTAATACCCAATTATCCCACAAGTATTGGATCAGAGTGGGTGACCATCAAGCATTGACTCTTAGAACACAGTGCCCTTCCTTGCAACCTTAGTCCAAGCTGTACATAAATTCAGAAAGGGGGGGAAAGTCCAACCTTACAGTCAAAAGGGGGTTTGCATTCTGATATGGAAATGTTTAGAAGGTTTGCATTCTGATATGGAAATGTTCAGAGGGTTTGTGACTGCACACACAAAGAACACTTTGTACATAGATTCAGTTATATTCTTTATTGTTGAAACAGTTCTGGAATGTTTTGGTCTCCCTGAGCTGGCAAACAGATGAAAACATTGGTCTGTCCTGTAATTTTTTTCTTTAAAATTTATATGAGAAAGATTAACAAGCAGCAGGATGGACAAGGCATTTCAAAACTGTGTTCCAAAAGAAAAAGAGAGTAAGGACAGAGACATGAAATGTCAATACTGTGACTCAAATGGCCAGGAAAAACTTAAGGAGGATTGGAAAACAAGTTAAACTGCACTCCCTACTTCAGAATTCTTCAGGACATCCAGACACCTTCCTCTCTAATGAGTCCTTGGATATGCCAGCCTGAGAGCCTGCAGAAAGGGAAGGTTTGTAGTCAAACAGCAGAGCACAGTGTGGCCTGTTGTCAGCTTTGGGGCTAAGTACTGCCCACATATGTCATATGACATCAAAACCACCACTGGAAACACTACTACAGCTTATAAAATCCTCAGTGCCATTCATTACACATAACTAACCAAAATAGCTCACCTATTAACCTGTCACCTGTGCAGCTCCTGGTCTCCAATTTACCTCTTCACCCTTCTCCTGCTCCCTAATACCACACAGAACCCCGTCAGGCTCCAGGATGAGTGGTAATCATGGTGCTATTAATGTGACAGTCAGCAGCCTCTTCCCACTTCACACAGCCTCACATGAATTCCTTGACATTACACTTTAAGCCCCAGATCGAATCACTGAGTTTATGAGACTTTCTCCACTATAATTTTTCCAACTGAAAAGCTGAAGTGGTTCTTAGTACACTTATTTAATTCTCCTCAGCTCTTGGACTCTTTAGTCATGTTTGTCCTCTACCATCCTACTTCTGAATAACAAAATACTATCATGAACTGGACACACCTGGAAACAAAAAGTCTGGGACATCCTGTGTGAAGAGCACAGTAGATTAATTATATTTAATCAGTTAGCTCATGATCTGAAATGAAAAAGAAAACTATTTTGCACACCAGAAAAATTGTTGGAAAAATTACTATCAGAATGGGGAGGGGATATTTTGAAAGTAACTTGAAGGATAATAAAATGTTAACTAGGAAATCATCAGGGATGATCATACTGACTTGGGACATGTTACAAGACAAAGCCCTTATTCAGTTGGCCAATTTCATGGCATTTTGAAAAACACACTACTCAGTCAAGGGTTTGAGGAAATACTTTTAAACCATTCATGAATAGATACAAAATGCTCAGAATTTTTCATATTTTCACCAGAAAAAAAAGGATCTATGGATTCTTAATATGTAATAATAACAACATGATACTGAGACAGAAACTGAAATAAAAGATGAAATTAAAAGCTGTCTGCCCCCCAGAGCCAGTGTGCATTTTATCCTAAGTCACTTGGCTGCCACAGCGATGCAGGCAGTGACTATCTAGGGTGACACAAGGCAGCCATTCTAATGGGATAAAGAGGACTTTCATCTCTGCATTTCTCCAGCTGGAATAATGCAATGGTGGCCTGTGACAAACGAGCAGATGATCCCAGCCCAGTTTTAGGATGCCCACCCCAAAATGCCCAACAACAGACTCCCAGCTCCCTGTACATGGGAGCCTTTGAGTTTGTGTAGTTTTTTCTCAGTCCCAGCTGAGAAGCTCCAGCAGTGCAGGACAGAAAGCTGCTTCCAGCTACCGGATCCTCCTACGTGTTGTATGGATAACTACAAGACTTTGACCTAAAGTCACCTTGTCCTAGTTTCTAATTCACTTTTATGCAGATGAGATGGCAGGACTGGGGATGTGGTATCCACACTGGCTCGTACTTTCATAAATGAAAGCTGCAAGATTTATTCATCTGAGTGACCACAGTTAGGCTAGCTTGCAGGATCAGGCTTATTCTGCATGAAAAGGATGGATCTTTTTAAGTCACAAAAAGGAAAATCAGAAATATCAGTGGAAAAGGGGATGTGCTAACTCTTGGAAAACATTACTGGAAACTGCATTGCCCAGACTGAAATGTCATTTAAAGCCGCGAGTGCCCCTTTAAGCAAAATATCAGCACAGGGAAGGAAGAACTAAAAACAGTAAGAGAGCAGCTGATAAAACATTGCCATCACATTTTCATAAATTATATCCCAAAATATTTCACAAAATTGAGTAACAGAGGAAAACAGAAAATATTTTTGTAGCACATTCCTTTGGCAAATGCAGGATAAAGCTCATCATGTGAGCTGAACTGTAAATGAGGGCCTTATGCTTTATAAAAATTCTCCTATTGTCCCAAGAAGGATGAGAGTCAAACAGTTTCAGCATGTAAGTCCTGTAAATAAAGTTTGTTAGCAGACAGGAATCAGCATACTGTTTGGGGAGGGGGAAAAAAAAAACGAGAGAAAATACTCTTTTTGTAGGAAAAATGTAGGCATGCTGCTGCTGCATTTCAGACCAGACTTCATTACACTGTACCAGAGATTAATTGGACCCACAAAATCCAGCAAACAGCATATGACATCCATCTACCTTTGCTGCTTCAGCATCCTCCCAAAAATATATAATGTAGGATTTTAAATAGTACGTTAGCCCAGTTTCCTTTCATAAAGTCTTACAGAGAAGTTTAGGAAAATTCCAAAAGTAGCATACTGATTGCCTCTGGGATTTTCCACTTAGCAGTTTAATAGAAAATTACACCCCTACCCAATCTGTGAGGTTTCCATAACCTCCCTCGTGAATTTAATTTTCCAGCATATAATAAATTTTACCATTAGGCATATTTTCTGATATTGCTTCACCATTAATGCTATTTCCCAATTTTTCTTTTTAGAACCACATATACCCTCTGTGTGGTGTCTGGATGGCACCTTGCACTGAAGAATTCAGGTCTGACTGTGTCCATGCACACAGTCAGGATACAAATCGCTACTGTTAGTATTCAATTTGCTTCCCTCCTGCTCATTTTATGTCATTATTCCAAGTGATAGGGTCGGTCAATATTACTGGAGTTAACGGGATTCTCCTGGGTACTCTGAGGAGACCAAGGCAAGATCTGCATTTGCATCTGTTCAAGTAGGCGTATGCAAGTATCACATAGTCTTCTCCTTGTCACAACACAGTCTGACTACATGTAAAACACAAGATGATGATCGGAGCTGTGTTTGCAGTTATCAGCAGTCATAACTGTAAACGCCTGGGTCCTTTCTCTACAGGCAACAGGCAAAAGCACTCTCGGCTGTAAAAAAAAAAAAAACACCCTCAGTGAATTTAGCACAGTGAGCAAACTGAAAGTGTGGCTGAACGCGTCAAGTGGTGAATAAATCAAAGCACTAATTTCAGCTGTGTTTGGGCCAGCCGTATGGCTGCAGTGACCTCACGGTGACCGTCGGGAGGGCTGCCAGACGCCCTAAATCTCGCTCCTCTGGAGAGCCGAGACTCTTCCTCTTGCTAAGGCGATCCAGTTTGTGGCTGAGGGACTCCCTTCCTCTTGCTAAGGCGATCCAGTTTTTGACCGAGGGACTCCCTTCCTCTTGCTAAGGCGATCGAGGGTTGGCACAGCTCAGCCCAGCTGGCGGCTCGGCGCTCTTCTCCAGGCCTCGGTCCATGACACCAGCGGACACATGGCTGCGATAATCCCTGTAAAACACGGCAACAAACAGGTGTTGCCATCAGTTCCTGAGGTTTACCCACTTCCGCACGCCAACTTCAACCCCCTCCCCGCCGGCCCTGGCCCGGTCCGCCTAAACACGACGAGTTTCCCCCCGCTGAGCCCCTGAGGGGAGCCGCGGGCAGCACCGCGGTGCCGAGCGGGCAGCGCCGGTGCCCGTGTGCGAGACGCGCGGCGGGAGGGGGACACAAAATGGCGCTGCCCCTCAGCCCCTCGCCCTCAGCCCGCGGCGGGGCCGAGTGGCGGCGGGCCGGCCCCGGGGTGGCGGCGGCTCCCGGCCGGCGGAACCGCCGCCTTCCTTCCCCCAGCAGGTGGCACCGGGGTCCCGGCGCCGGCGGCGAAGCCATTGCGGGCCGCCCTTCGCCGCCGGGCCGCGGCCGCGCAGCCGGCGGGGGGGAAGGCGGCGGCATCGCCCCCGCGGGGCTCCCCCCGCCGCACCCCGCTTTTCCTCAAAGTTCGGGGCGGGAGCGGGGGGGAGACCGGAGCCAACTTGTCCCGGATCCCTTTATTCGCCGCCGGAGCCGCCGTCTCTCCCAACCCCCGCGTGTATTGCTGATCGGAGGGACGGAGCTCGGTCCTGTGTCCGCCCCGCTCCTTCCTGCCCGCACCATGGAGTTCGCCCAGAGGAAGAGGAGCAGGAAATCCCAAAGCTTTAAACTGGTCAACGAAGGTAAGGCGGGGGCGACCGGGCTTTGTTCGCTGGCCGGGGGCAGCCCCGACTTTTGCCCCGGGGGGAGCGGGGCGTTATGAAACGCTGGCGCCCCCGGGCCGCCGCTCCCTCCCGGCTCTGTTATTGAACTCCGCAATCCTCTCCCTGAACTCCCCGAAACCATTGCACGCCCATCTTTTTTTTTTTCTTAATTTTATTTCTTTCGCCCTCTTCCCGTTTCCTCTTTCTTTTTTTAATTATTTTTTTGCATGTGTGTTACGTGTTGTTGCAAAACCACCACCTCGAGCCTCCCCACCACCACCTCAGGTGGACGTGTTATTTTTTTCCAAGCAAAGAACCTTGCACAAAATAAAGTTGGATCGTGTTTAGTGGTGAATCCTGCTTGGGCGGGGGGGAGAAAAAAAAATCGGGAAGCGAGGAAAAAATAATGACACTTGAGCAGCGACAGAGCTCCTTAGTATTCAACTCTTGTGGATTTATTGTATTTGGGGTGGCTTTTTTCCTCTCCTCGTCTGTGTACATCCTTGTATTTCAAAGAAAAGCTGAATCGAGATCGCTTTATTAAAAATCCACGCAGGTAATTAATTGTACGTGGGCAGGGGAGAGCCGCTGGCGTGTAACTTGTTCGCTCGGGGTGTGTTTGCTTTTGGAAAAGAGGATATTTTAAAAGGGATCGTGAGGGGAGAAATATTTGAATTCATGTCGGGCAAGAAGCACAGCTCTGTGTTTCAGTCTTCTTGTTGTTGTTTTCTTTAATTAAAGGGGAAAAAAGATAGAGCCGCTGGTAGGCATTTTCACAGGTGGACTTCCCAGCCCTAGGGATTTATTTTGGTTGGGGATTTATCCCTTCTCCAGCCGATGAGATGTTTTTGCCCTGATGGCATTGATTCGAGATCGTTTCTCCTTTTGTGTTCTCAAGTATTGGACGGGAATATCTCCATGAAGCGCTGTGTGTGTCCTGCATGCCAAGTTCAGGGCAGGTACCTGCTTGGGTGTAATGTCACGCTGGTGAAAAGGGGGACACACACATGAGCGTCAAGACTTGCTGTCTGAGGAGTGCTCTGCAAAATAACGTGTGAAGCAAAGAAATTCAAAGATGGAAATAAAGTCACTTGGTGGGAATAGTAAATAATGACTGCTGTATTGTGGTAGGGGGGTCTGGGGCATCACACATGGTCCGTGTTAAAACTACAGGGGCAGGGACTTGCCAGACGTGTCTGAAATGCATTGGACGTCTGTATCCATTAGCAAACCTATCAAGGGTGTAATTTTACAGAGAACGGGTTTGCTTTGTGGGGTTTTGATACTGAACATGCTCCCAACTTGCAGGCAGAGTTTGTGCATGACTGGGCTGGAGCATGGAGGTGGTGAAAGCAAAATGTGGAAAAACAAAACTGAAATTTTGCTTTTTTTTTCTTTCCATCCTAATGGGCCTGTAAAAAGAGTATTTGCCAGAAATAGGTTACTGTTTTGCTAATCTCAGTTGCCACTTCTTACAGGTTTAGATATGCCTCAGTGTATGAGACAATCTATTTAACCTTATGTTAATAGGTAAATCCAGTTATGATGGTACATTATTAATAATATTTTATCTGTGGTCTCTTTTTGGATGTAGAGAGTCAAATACAAAGCTATACTAAAAGCATGTGCTAGAGAGAAAATGATGTCTTTTTACTATGAGAGTGGAGGAGATAAAAATCAGGTTTTGTATGTGAGTCTGCACTCTCATACTCTTTTCTATCACTGTTGATTAGAAAGATAATTATGTATAAATAGTTGTCTCTTGTAATTAGCCTTTGCCTCTTGCAGGAGTTACTCTGTAATGTCACAGTTTAGTGTTTACTGTTGTGAAATTGATACAGTCTTCCAGTGCCTGGACTGGGACATGCAAGGCAGAAAGAGGAAACCAAAGAGAAAAGGCTATGCTGTATGAATTGGTTGGTAGCGCACCATCTGCTATTGATGTGTGCCCATACAATGCTTATTCTGTCCCAAAAATTACTTTGAGCACCTTATCACAATGATCAATAGTGACCAAATCAAGAGAAAGTCCATTGCTGTGCTAAAGCACAGCCACCTCTGGGGTGAAATGTGGTGACTTTAAGGCAGCAGCTGCAGACCAGAAAATATTGTGACCAGCTGGATGTGCAGGGAAGTGCTAGAGAAGAAATTGGGTGTAATCTGTATATCAAAGGACCATGAGTCCGTAAGTCATTTAAGTCCTAGTTTCCACTTACTTGCTTCCACAGATCTTGAATGTCCTTAAGAGGATCAAGGTGCAAAGTGTGGCAGGTAGACCCTGACTGGCTGTGGCCATCAGGTGCCCACCAAGCCACTTCATCACACCCTCTGCTCCACAGGACAGCTAGTGGTCATGGAAGGCAGCATAAACCCTGCCAGTTTAGTCTCATAAAAGAAGCTTTTACTTCCTCGATGTCATATCTCAGACTTCACCTTTACCCATTTCATTGGCTGGGCGTGCTCGGGAAGCAGAGGAATCCTTTGTGTAGCACCTCATCCCTGACCTCTCCAGTTCTGTGGTGTGTTCTGGGTTGTTTCCCCCTCATTTTCTTTCAAGGCCCTTTTCATTCTGTAGAATTGCTAGGCTCAATTTTAGTTTACATACTGGGTTGTTCCTCCTCTTGTGCCTTTGAGACAGTTGTACTGTACAAATAAACACACCTAACAAAAAAGTGACTTCCAGGAGACTTTTCCAGTCCTGTGCCTGTTTGGTCAGAGGTGCAGGTGCGCTGCTTGTGGAAGGAGCTGCTTATGCTGCCCTCCACTTTTGTTACACCTTTTTAAGTGAATCCTCCCGAAGTCTCTTCCATGAGTTAATCTCTGCCTCACTTTTTGTGAGGCTAGTAAACATAAAACCAGTCTAAGGAGGGAGTAGCTGAGAGCATTGGGAGCTGGGAGGGCATGGAAGGAGTCAGGTGGGGAGGTGGCTCTTTCAAGACACTGAATATATTGTTCAGTCTTGAGCTATTTGCCGAAGGACAGAGTGTGTGCCAGTATCAGAGTCAGAAATAGCATCCACGAGAGCTGCCTTGAGATACTTTTCTTTTACTTGGACTTACTATTTCTCTCTGTGTAAACAAAGCTCTGGTTTTAGTGAGCACCTGCCCGGTGTTACAACAGAGACCTTCACAGCAAAATATTCTTTTATTTAAAATAGAAACTTAGTGGTGATTTTTTTTTTTAAATATCTTGTAATATCTCTGTATATGAGATGCCAGTGCTAATTCTTCAGGTCATTACAGTCATTAATTTCTATAGGTGAATATTTAAAGGTGTCACTGATCCTCCTTTCTTCAGAATTGGGAGGCCAGTGACATCAGTATTAGTCAAGCCAGCTGAGCAATAGAGCCCTGATGTACATTGCTGATTCCTTACTGAGGTGAAGTTTGAAAGTTTGCCTTGGTTTCTGGGAAGGTAAAGTTTTCATTATAAATCTGCTTTCCTTCTGTAAAGCAAGAAGCCAGATAATTGGCATCTGGTGGGATAATTTGCTGTGAAAATGAACACAGTAATTTAGGGCAGGCATAGCTATTCCCTAAAATCTGTGAAATATTTGAGCTGAGTCTCTCCAGTGTGAGCAAAGGTTTTTTAGGAGGTGCTGATACAGAGCACATTTTCTGTGGTTAATTTGATGTACATGAAATAAACTGCAGATATATTGATAAATTGTGTAGTAAAACTGTAGCAATGTGTTCAGTGTTCATTTTTTCCAGATCACTTGAATTCTAATTTTTTTTATCGTTTTTCATTCCAGATTACCATCATGAGATATATAAGATCTCTGACTACAGCAATGATGTTAATGGGGAGACCAAAGAAACACAACCAGTTTTTTTAGGTATGTGCTTGTGTTGATTAATTTTCGAGCAACATTGCGTGGCCATTTGCAATTAGGGAGGAAAAAACCTCTGTGCAAGCACAGAAAGCGCCTGCCATTGTTTAATATGACGTTCTTTTCAAGACCCTTTTATTCTATGAATTGCCAATATATCCTTTATTAACACTGCTAAAAGTTGTAATTTCAGACATAAATGTTTATTAGTGTCTCCACACAGTGCTAATTATCACTCACTCAGAGAGCCAGATGCTGACTCTGCAGTTTTGCAGCTCTGTGCTCACCCCATTTACATTGCATATTCCCTGGCATGCTTCACTGGCAATAGTTTGTGTAATTGGGGTATTACATCTTTGACATCTGGATAACAGAAATTCAATTTCCAGGAAGCTGCTATTTGTTTGGTTTTGCTTCTGCCTTGGGTGGGATAGAGGATTAATGTGCTGTCTTAATGTAATGTCCTTTCACCTCTGGAGCTTGCCTGCTAATCCTGGCATGGCAAAATTAAATTAAATCAACAGTTAAAAATGTGTAAAGAAAATACGGAAGTAATATAGAGTCTGCAGCATGATATGTATTACAGCATATCAGTGATTGTCTATCAGTGATCCTTTACCTTTCTTGTGTGCTTTTTATCCTCTATAACTCCTCAGTTGCAGAGTGCTTCTTCCTTTCCTGCTTCTATCCCCTTCCAGTTGCATCCAGGACCTCACCTGGATAAAGCCCCTCTTGGCAAAGATTTGGCAGGCTAAATTCAAAGAAGGAGGGGCCAGTTTTTTGAGCTGTATAAAGCAAGCTTGTGAACACTCTGTTCAGGCTTTGGAGAAAGCAGATGCCTTTGCACCAAGAAACTTGGGAATATCTGCCTCTCCTTTTCAGCACCAGGAGCCAAAACATTTTTGTGGGGTGATTTAAGGTTTCTGTAGCCTGTGTGTGTTGCCCCCTGGAGCCAGCAAGTAGCGCTGAAATGTGGGAATTGGCACCTGAAGTTACTCTGCGTGAAAAATGCCTTTGTCTCCTAAATTCATAGTGCCACATCCTCTTCCAGAGGTCAGCAACAAATGGCAGAGAATAGGAGGATGTGTTAAAACAGGGGTTGGAGCTGCCTTAAATTCCCTTCTCAGATTTTCACCATTTGAGCAAGTATTTCTTCCCTATACTCATTTCCAAGAAGAAGCAAAGGCCACTGCTGTGATTTGTGTTTGGATTTCATGTTCTGGAAGCACTTTTGGAGAAGTCTGATAAACCTGATGGAGTGAGCTCCACCACAGGTTTACTTGAAATGCTTTTTCTTCCAATTCATGAAAAGCTTGGCAAGAATTAGGCATCAGCCAGGGTGCTCTAAGAATGTGCAGAAGTCTGTGCTTTGACATTTGTGCTGTGAGTCAGACCCACTGATCTTGGTTTTGACTTGGTTGTGTTGTCCTTAGATTTGTTTGGGTTTTTCTTTTTTAGTAAGTCCAGCTTTTCATTGTGACTGAAAGTATTCTGGCATTTAAGTGCCTCAAGTTCACCTATTTCAAGAGTCAGTCAGAATTTAACCTTTAAGAATGTGAATCCTATCAAGGATCTTCCTTATCAGGTATAGTCAGGGTGTAATCACTGCTTCACTTGATTTCACTGCTTTATCCCAAAATTTATCTCTGAAGGACGTTTATTCCAACTTGGTGATTTAGAGTCAGGTTTGTTCTCCAGTTTAAGTGATCCATGGGATCAGCAGCTGAAACCTCAGTGTGATGCAGCCTTTAGTATGGAATGGATGCTATGATACAGCATTGAAACTATTACCTTTAGGGAAGGTAAAATGTTAGTGGCAGTCTACAAATGAGTGAAGCTTTATGACGAATGGGATGTGGAAATGCCTTTGTTGCACAACTGAACATGTTAACTCAAAATTGCTATTGAGAAGAGGGGAGCTGCTAGGGTAAATGAGTAAATCAGAAGAATCCAGTTTGTTTAATGTACAGATAAAATAAGGATGAGATGTCAAGAAGGACCTGATGAACCTAGATGGTGTTTTTGCACCAGCATAGATGGGCACAATACAGCTTTGTGGAAATGTAGGCTGAAAATTGGAGAAAGCTTCAATGCAATTAAAGGAACATGGTACTGGATATGACCTGTGATGGCTGCAGTGATGTGGAGTCCAACTGCTATCTGAATAGAGCTTGGGAAGTTTTCTCATGTAGTGCAGTGTTGGGAGTGGGGATGGGGTGGCTTGTCCTCTCCCCCAGTCCTTTGTTCTGATAAGATGATGAACAAGAAGTCACATCTTTCTAGATGAAGGACATACTAACCACAGTCTTTACAAGATTCCAAGGGAATGTGGAATATCACTGCTATATTTTGTGGATGAGGACTGGCATGTCTTTTGTTTTGAAGGAGATGGCTTAGTTATCTGGTACCAGGACAGACTGCTCAGCCTGAGAAGGAGACAGCCCAGAGTGAAATGCTTGAACCTCAAACATGGGTGAAATTTAAAACAGACCCGACTTCCGTTTTTCCAGTAAAGTCATAGGGCTGCTAGCCCAGACTTGGTGTTACAAGCCCTTGAAGGGACTATGTACACTTGTGTCTTGTGGACAGTAATGATTAAACTTACACTGTCTATTAAAAAAAATCTTTTGCATACACCATATAGGTTTTTTCCAGTCTTAATATTTTTATTACCAACACAAAAAAGTGGAAATACAGTATACTTCCAGACTGAGTGTTTTTACAATGCTTTCAACTTGAAATTCAGGCTCTATGTTTGAAAGGTTAATGCAGAAAACTAATTATATTATCCTGGTAATCAAATGTGTGATGAGACATTTGTCTGTGTAATTAACAGTGAAGAACTTTTATAGTTTCATAAAATTGCATGCTACGCACAGTGTGCTTGGAGCACATTTGTTTTGAAGAGATGTCCAAAACAGAGATGTTTATGACTGATATAAAGTGGAACTGAAATGTACTGTAATGCAGGTGTCTGTGCATTTTACAGCATTTCACATTGTTGAAATGGAAGGCAGCAGATTAATAACTTCGCTGTGTCATGGTAAAAATAAATAATGTGTTCTTGGAGCAGGGGAGCAATGCATAAGTTACTCACTAATTTCAAGAATTTATTCTGTCCCAGAAATTATATCCTTTGCAATTTATTCACAGAGAAAAAGTTGACTTAACTAGTAACTTCACAGACTTGTGTTACTGTTAATAGGATTATATCCCAAGTCTGGTTTTTGCAGTACTGGCTTCTGTAATTAAGACTGCATAGAAGTTTATTTTATGGATCTGTGTTCTCTAATGATCTAACTTGGTAAAGTATTTCCCTTTGGGGCTAAAACGTGGTCTTGGCCTGGGATATTTCCAAGAGCTGGGGGAAGTTGATGCGTATCTATTATTACTTTTTTAATTATATGGCCCCATTAATATATACTTTTATTGAGTAGTTGCTCGCTTGTCCTTTCCCAAGTGATTTAGCTGGCACAGTGTGGCATGGAAGTGTGTAAATTTGGCTTCTGTAGCTTCTCCTGTTGGGTGTTTTGAACCTCTTTCACCAGGCTCTTCCAAAAATTTACTTTGTTTGTGGTGGAATTGGTGGCTGGGCCACCTGGTATGACCCAGTTTCCAGGGAAATAACCCCAAAAGCCTGAATGCTCTCAGAGTCTGATCCTGGGTTTGATTCTGCAAATTTCTTTGCTTACATTAGTGTTTATGGGGTTTAATAACTTTGTTTGTCTCATGATAGGCAGGGTTATCAAACCATGTGTTTCTGTGCTTGCTTTGTAAGAGGTCTGATTTGAGGGTGATCCAGTTTTCCTGCATGTCTAATTCTAGTACTTTGTGTGATGACATGAGCATAGCAAAGTGCTTTGAGGTGATGTTTTAGAGCATTGCTAAGATGCCTCAACTCAGACAGCTTCAATGTCCCCACATGTTAGTTTAGCAGAGTCAAATTCTCCAGCTTGTAACTCATGCTGCTTGTGTGACCCTCTGACACCGTTCATGACCACTGCTCTCCCTGCTGGCTTGGGGTTTAGGTTTTTAATTTGCCAAGGATGTTGTTGCCTAAGTGTAAATCTTGTATGCTGGCAAAGATCTGGGTTCACTTTTTTGGGAAATGTGTGCTTACCCCCTCAGTTTAGTTCACGGATGCCCAATTCCAGTTATGCACAGAGAAGCCACAGTAAGATCCACGTGACTGGGGAGACCTTTGCTCTGATAAGGATTCATGCACATGGATCCTCTACTTTCCCCATGCTGACCTCTGCAACTTTCTGTTTCAGAACAACTTGTGGTACAAGATGACCCAAAAATACCTAGATTTTTGAAAATTATGATTTGATGTGGGCATAGTTCTTGCTGAGAAGGGATGCTGAGCTTCCTTCCAGGATAACTGTCTCTGAAGGAAATACCTGAACACCGTGTAGCATTCCAAAAAGTGTTTTGGTGAGTTCAGCTTGGTTGATCAGTGGAGACGTGTGCCCTGAGTGTACATGCTTCCTGATTCCTTGAGCTGAATCAGCCCTTTACAGTCTTCAAACACAGCAGGCAAGTTTTGCTGGCCCCCTTCCAGAGAGGGCAGCATTCAAATGGCATCTAATAAATTGCAGTTTAATATGCTTAATTATATAACCCTTTGCACTTACTTATTATTTTTTTTGTTGAGCTTTCACACCATATGCTTCAACTTCCACTTTTTCTCACCTCTGAAGCCTTGTTTCCATACAAACCAGGCTCCTGTTGTCAGCTCACATGTGTTTGTCTGGCTGCCTGTCGCTGCCATTCCTACCCTTGCAACAGCTCCACCAATTTCAGCCTAGTTGGACACAAAGGTGGAAATCTGAGAGAAAAGTAACTTCAGTAAGCAGCCTGATCCAGGAGAAATCCCTATTTGTATGTTCAACAAAGGAAAAAATTCCATAGGTGTTTCATCTGTCCAAAATCCATAAAATTAAACTATAATTAATAGAAAAAAATGTATTTTCCAAGTCAGCTTGTGAATATATTTCCCAAAACATATGAGAAACATAAATGTTAAAAGTAAAGGAAGGAATTGCAAAATACTGGACAAAGAGAGCATGATGGGTATTTGGTTTTGTGAGTTGAAGGAAGGAAATATCAGATACAGACATTTGTAAACAGAATTTTAATTCTCTTCACCCATTTATACACTTTAAAACATACACATTAATACAGACATGGTTGCCACTTTTGTGATACTGGGATAAAATTAATGCTTGAACATATCAATATGGTCACATACAATTTTATAATAGTTTGCAGTGCTATGATAATATTTGATAAACTGTTCAGGGAAAGTATAATAAGGTGTTGGTAGGCAGTGTGATACATTAAGTTTAATAAACATAATAGTGACAAGATGGACAGGCATATAGGAGCAAAGAGTGTAATAAATAAATTATCATTAATATGTTGTTAGCTGGAGTTGTTTACAGGCCTGTTGCTTCAGACAGCTGCACACTGAGCACGTGGATGCTACTGCAGCCTGGAACAGTTTTCTGGTTTCCATTTGTTCCTTTGTAATTTTAAACATTCTTGCAGCTTTTGAAGGAGGAAGTTTTTATGTCCTGTACACTTTCAGTAAGGAAATAGATTGAAATTAATTTTGAGGAAATTGCTGTTTATGTTGTGTAGCATTTATTAAAGGGCTTTGTTTTGGGTTTTTTTTTTGTTGTTGTTGTTTTTATAAGATTACAGTCACATCACGTAGGAAAAAGAATAGGTTGGTTGTAAGGGGTCATTGTGGAAACAACTGTAACAGTAGTTATTTAAAATTGTTAATATGTTTTTGTTATGACAATTGACATCTCTATATACAAGTTCCTAAACAGGGCTCTAACTTGCCATGGTTCTATTTGAGTAGCATTTTGTTAAGTGTCTTAGTGTTTTGCAAGTAACTTCAATGGTTTCAGATAAAACCCAGGGATTTACATGGGGTATCCAAATGGCACATCCTGTAGGCAGCCTTTGGAGGCATCCCCATCTCCTTGGAAATGGTGAGGAGCCCTGGTATGTGTACAGAGAGAGGCTGAAGTAGGCACCACTCTTCTCAGGCCTCAGCATCTATCTTAGAAAGCTTTGCACAGACAGATAATGCAGATTTCTATGTAATAAACTATTTTTTCCAGTGCTTTATTATTCTATTTAGCATTTAAAAGAAGGCTGGCTCTTCCACAGGACATACTAATTTGAGTTGTTGTGTTTTCTCTGTGCCCCATCTATTTTTTTTTTTTCATTTTTAAATTACATGGTTGTTATCTGTGAAAATTATCAGCAGTGGAATAACTGATAACAAAACACTGTCCTTGGGCTCTAGAGCTAATAGACAAATGAGATAACCAGGGAGCAAGAAGTTAAAATCTGTTACTGGTGTTGCACCTATCTGCAGATTCAGACGGTGTAACATCATCTGCTCTCCACTCCTGTGGGGAGGATGCTGCTGTTGCTGGTCAGCTACAAACTAAAAGCTGGAAAAAGGCATGACTGGGAGAGGAGAGATGTAAACTTGCACTGAAGACTAAGTCAGGCTTATAGCCTGTAGGATTTTAATATGCTTTCTTGCAAAAGGGAAGACATTTTGAAAATAAAACAAAAAACCAAAAAACAAACAGAAAAAAAACCCAAAAACCCAAACCCCAACAAAAAGCTTACAAAGGGTGAATCTCCCTGTAAGGATCTACCTAATCAAAAAGATCAGTTTATGTAGGGTGCAAGTTTAGGGTTTTTTGTAACATAAATGTCGTGTCTTTTTCTGTCTGGAGTTCAGTATGCTCATGTCACTGTATAGGAAGACTTCTATATAAAGGAACAAGGGAACAGAATCAAGGCTGAATAAGCTCAATTAACATTAATATTTTATGTAATTGGGGAACGGAAATTTAATCTTTCTAACAACATGTCACCCGACCAGACACGTAGCACAGTCCCTGCACCCAGCAGGAGGAGGTGGGTGGGAAGCTGTTTTGATACTCACACACATTTTGCCATTGAGTACAAATCCAAATTGGTAGCTTAAGGCTCCCAGGGTAATGTTAAATGGCACGACAGGAAGGGATTGCTCCAGGCTGTGGTGTGGTGGGAACATTTGGAGCTGGGATAGGGGCAGGTTCAGCTGTGTACAGGAGAAATGCAGCGTGCAGTGTAGGACTGTGAGTATCTCAGCAATTGGAGTCCAGTGCTACTCTGCAGCCTTTCAAGGTTGGGAACTGCAAACAGTCAACCTCTGCTTGGGTTGGGGCCAAAAAGTGTCATTTTAAAGGAATTGGTGCTGTTACTGTTAATGAAATCACACCTGCACACAGAAATCTGCAGGCAAACCAACAAAATAAATAAATACAGTGCAGAACTTCCTTGCAGAGGGTTTTTCTCACTGTGTTAGCTGGAGTGGAAATGGTGCTGGAGTGTTGCTGTACGGAGTTGGCAAATATTTTTCTAAGTTTGGACTCGAAGCTTTCTTGCAAGCCGCCCACTCTCCTCGCTGGATCGGGGTGGGCTGGAGCCAGCTGGCAGCAGCCCAGGGAACCGGTGCACCAGGTCAAGCAGGAGATGCTGGGATCCAGCAGAGGTTGGAGCACATTGTTCAGCTCCTCTCCCCTTCTGCTCATTCTCCTCCTAGAACAAAACCTCTCTCTTTTGGATGTTCAGCACACCAGGCTTGCAGCAGTCCCAGCCACACTGAGCTCAGCCTGTGTTGGGGAGGGGTTTGCTGCTCTTTTAGCTGTCTGGTTTAGCTGCTCCCTAAACGTGCACCTAAGTTTAGGCAGCTGAATGGTGCTATTGAGTTGATAAAATTGTTCACATGCCTGGAATTTAGCACACTTTCAAGTACCTTGTTGAACCAGAGACGGCACACCTTGTATCTTGGATTTTTGGAGAGTAGGTTTTTTTTTTCTTCTAAAGTTTCTTTTGTACAGTTGCTTTTCCAAAAATAGGTTTATTTAGGGAAGCAGGAATATAAATTGAATAGAGGATACCAGGAATTATTGTCTTAAGTATTCTATAAAGGAAGGTTGATTCATCAGTTTCTAGATCTTACTTATGACATTTGCTTAGGGTATTTGATTTTTCTATTACCAGTAAGAAAACCAGAAGCTTCTTTCTTCAGAAAGGGCAATGAACACTTCCTTATTACTCATGAAATGCAATGTGTGCTTTAACAAGCAAAACAGGCTACTATCTGCCCAAAACACATCTATTCATTGTGCAATCAGCAGTTTCATATGTAAAATTAATACTTAAATGGTGCCAGGCGTATTAAGTATGCAACTTTTATTATTTAAATGCCCTGAATTTATTTGGAACAGTCTAATTCTTCTGGTATATATTTTCATTTTCTTTTTGGAATCTACGTGTTTAAGACATCCAGCAATTCAGCTATCTGCAGTTACACACATATTAGCTACTGTTTAATTTATTCCTGTATAATCCAGTATTACTGAATTCTGTGGAATAAGGAACTAATTCTGTTCATTAAAATCAATAGACGCAGTGCTGTTCTGCATGTGTTTGGTGTGGTGCTTTCTGTGCTTTATTTTTTCTTTTTGTAGGATCTGTCCTTGAGCATACATAAAGGGTCTGATCCTTTGGGCTTTACTCAGGGAAAATATCCACTGATGTCAATGCCTGAATAGGATCAGTCTCTTAAAAGGACAGTTTATTTGAAATTGCTGTGGCTATTATTATTTCCTTCTGGCAAAAAAATAATCTTACTCATCAAAGCCTTAGAAACAACATCAAGAACGCCAAGTTCAGCAGGTCTTCCAGGCATGAGAGCTGTCAGCCATGGCTGTGTGGAGGCATAGCCTGGTACATCCCAACAGCCATTCAACCATCCCTTTTCTTTCTCCTTGTTATTTATTTATTTATTTATTTGCTCCAACTCTTATTGGCATCTAAAACCACTAATTGCTACCCATTACTGTTTTTGCTAATTTCCAGTGATAACTGTGGCTCTGTTTTCATTAGGAGATGAAAGCCGGGAAATTAAAAAACAAATTACAGGGATGAGAAGATTACTGAATGACAGCACTGGAAGGATCTATCAACGAGTTGGCAAAGAAGGAGAAAAACTGAAGGAGGAGCCCCAAGATTTAGACTTAGCCTGGGCCCAGCGCCTGAACCCCCCTGCGGAGTCCCAGGCGAGCCTTCACCCGTCCCAGAGCGGAGCATGGAATGAGCTGTCACCCCAAGCCAGCCATCTGTCAGGGCAATATGGAACCCGATCCAAAACATTCCAAAATCAGGCTCGAACTGTGGCATCCAATGGTATGACCTGTTAGACACTGAGAACGGTGCCTTTTTTTTCCCCCTCTCCTTGTTCTCTACTAAGTATCTGCCTTTGTTGTGATGATATATTGTAGCACTGCACTGAAAGCAGTTATAGTTCAGAGTCTACAAAATGAGCACATAGTTATCACTTCAAAAAGGTGTGAAAGTGGGCACTGTACATTCTGCTACCATCTGTCTTAGCTTTTAAAATGGTGATAGGATAGAATTACTCAATGCCTTTACAAGCTTCATTTCTATAGAGTACTTACTAAAACAGCTTTTGTCATTGTTATTAAATTCATGGCTAATTAAATGTCAACCTCTACCACTCTTCTTTGCTGTGAGTAATGTAGCACTGTTGTGACACCACTTGTGGAGCAGGATTCTACTGCCTTTCATAAAGGGATGGCATCAACCTTACAACAGGCCACTGAACTGCAGGTACAAAATTCCATCACAGCCTTAGGCTTTTATTCCAATGAGACTATTGGAGAAAAGAGATGATGGAGTCTACCTGTGAACAGCATGTTCTAGAGTGCGGCCAGTCCAGTACTGGCAGAGAATTCTGCCCTGAAGTAGATGGCAGTGTGCCTTTAAAATGCCTTTTTTCTTATTAAATCCCAGAGAATGGAAGTTTTGCTGCCAGATTAAAAAACTCTCCTGTCAAAATCTCACCATAACAATCTACTAAATATGGAAGGACCCAAAATTCATCACACATCTCCTTCTTTGTCCTCAGAGGCCCTGGGCACTGGCAGGGACAGTTCTCTGCATGCACAGAAGTGCCCAAGCCTGCATAGATTAGGTGCCTTGTTCCCAAATCCAGAAAGTAGGTGGAGCAGCACCTCTATCCCCTCAGGGGCCTGATTCAGCATGTGAGCTAAAATGTGTTGACAGGATTTGGCCCTATATGCAAGAAAATGTCAGCTTTGATTTTTGTATGTGAAGGATTCAATTGACTTATGATCTCTTACAGGTTTGAAGTGGTCAATGGGACATGGAAGGGTCAGGTTGAGCAACCTCCTGGGCTGGACAGGAGAAATGCCCAGTCTCTCAGCCCTTGGGGGAGCAGCCCAGGAGGCACCTCCCTCTGCAGCTGTCCTGCTGCTGAAAGGAATGCAATCTTTTGGGTTATTACATAAAGGAGGGTGTGGGCCTGTCCTCTGGCCGCCCCGCCTTTGAAAAGACAATCTGTGTAGCAGTTGGGTTTGTGGTGTCTGCCTCTGATGGGCTGTTGTGATCCTGACTCCTGCTTGGGCTCCAAACCCTGGTCTCTAGGGAAGAAAAACTTTTGATGCATTTCTGAGCAGCAAGAAAAACTTCTGATGCATTTCTGAGCCCTGAAACTGCTCCTCACCCAGTACACACCTCTTCTGGGCATTTTAACAGCCTGATTCACCCCCATCCCTTGCATTGAGAGCCTGAGCATCACACTCAGTATTTTAGATATTATTCAGAGGATGGACAAAGTTCTTAAAAGCTGAATGTAGAAATGCTGAACAATACTTCAAGGGAGAATTTACTCCTTGGTACTTAGCGTGGTGTTTAAGTTTCCAGAACAAAACTGCCAGATGTGATGTTATTACCTGGGGCTGTCAGGTTTAGGTCATCACTGGGAAATGTTCAGGCATCTATAGTAGGTGATCTGAGTCCAGAAACTCTTTCTGTCCACTGTGGATAGATACTATATAAAAAATGAAGATATATGTTGTAGGCCACCTGAATTGCTCAAAGTTGAATGTAGTAGACACATCAAGTCCCTCTCAGTGGTGCACTTATCTACTCACAGGGTAAGGTGGTTCAAGGAGAGGCTGGAATAAATGTCTAATAGGTGCTGGCATAGAAAACATTCACGAGAAAGTTATTGACAGTGATGCCTGGAGAGGGTTCCTAGAACAGAGGCTAGACAGAGTAAGAGAAATAAAGTAGGTATTTATTAAAAAGGCCTTCAAAGGATACCCCTTGGTCAGTGCAAGAGCCTGGCCAAGGCTACACCCAAGGTGAATGACAGGTCATGAGTTTTTCACTCTTTTATAAGTTTGGTCCATTGACATATTGGGGTTAATTGGCCAGTCACAGCTTCAGGTAGTGAAGTCACATTCTCCTAGTTTTGTTCCCCCCAATTTGCTTTTGTTCATACTTTTTGGGGCCTGGAAAAGGATTGTTTTGTCTTAGTAAACTGTGAAGAGAACTTGCTAACACTCTATATGAATTTCAAAGTTGTATACTGATGCAGTACAGAATCTGAAAAATGTGATGCTAAAACTTAAGGCATCAACTAAAATAAAAGAGGAGCAGGGCAAGCCTAGACATTGCTGCAAAAGAGGGAAGAGTAGGAACGTACTTGAAAACCAAAGGGATTTATTCCAAACCAGACTTAAGGTGGTGGTTCCACAAGTCAGGGTGTCAGGTAGACATCTGTGACCCACTGTTTTTAGTGGAAGCCACCTGGGACTACAGAGAGTGAGCACCATGTCTCTCCTATTATAGACCGTAAACTCACATTTGAGTTTCATTTATTTTGTTCTGTACCAAATCCAGCAGTGATGCAGCAGCTGAATTGTTTTTGGGTTGCATGAAGATCATTTTCACTGGGTAGTTCTTGCATGCTTTTCCAGTATAAACTGGTAGCAATGTTAGTTACAGTGAGTGAATTCCCTCTCAGTAGATCCAGCTGGAAGAAAACATTGTCCTGGGCTGCTTACTGCTCACATGGGGGAAGCAACTTCTGTACTTGTGTCATCTCCTTCTCTCAGTCACACAGGCAGGTATCAAATTTGCCTGCTGGCCAGCTTCCAAAAGAGAGGGAGATGGCTCTTTAAAGACTCCTTCATAAAAATAAAAAGTCGGATCTCCATTTAAAATTAAAAATTGATTTATAGCAGTTGAAAAGGGTTGCTTTTGTCCTCTAAAAATGATAAAGATAGTGCTTAGAACAATGACTGAGAACACTCTACTAGGTATTTCTTACAACACAATAACTGATCAGAGGAGGGAGAATAGAAAGAAAATAAAAAACCCTCATGAATATGTAAGGAGTCAGTAGAACCCTGCTTTGATTTAAAATATTGGTGGTCTCTTTTCCCATTCCCAGTACCTATGGTAGATTTACATGGGTAATTTCTATCAGTGCTAATGGGGATTATAAAGTAAATCCCCTATGCCTCAATGGGAAAATAGACCCTGTGGTTTTCCATCAGGAGCCTGTGTGCCTGTGTGTTTTCATTAGGAACATGTTATATTGCAACAGGAAAGATGCACAGGTATTTACTGATACAATTTCTTCAAGTTTTCACGTGCAATTCACCATGATGTAGAGCCTTGGTTAAGAAGGAAACAAAAACCACCAACCCTTTTTCCCCCCAAAGTCTTTCAGATATCATTTCCAGAAGAAACCACTTCCAGAAGCCCTCTAGAGTATTGAATTCTGATCAAGAGAAAGGACAGGCTTTATCCCAAGGATTTTTTAGTCTAAAACAACTGAGAAAGGACTGAGGGATGGATGGTCTTACTTTGTATTAGTCTGTTAATAAAACTCTCCTAAATTCTGGGGCTCCCATTTCTGGGGTACCTGCTTGTCTTACTGAAAGGTAGAGTTATGCTGGTGCTATTAAATTATAAGTTGTTTTGAAATTCATCTCCTTAAAAGTCTACTTAAAACATGTAGGTGTATTGGTGGAGCCAAGATGAGGGATTCTGATTAATCTGCTGCAAAGCTAAAGATAACAATTTTTTTTTTTATCTCTGTACCTGTAACAATGGGCTAAACATTTTATGGACCATTGAAAAGGTAAAATCTCATCCATGCCCCAAGGAACTTCCAATGAATAGACTGTGTACAAAGGAAGGGTGAGATCAAACTAGGCAGAGTCCTGCTGAGTCAGAAGCCTTTTTGTTTCATTTTGAGATTCTCAGCCTGTTTTCCAAGTAACTTCTTAGTATAAAAATCGTTTTATTTGCAGCTGAAACCTTTGAGAGATGAAACCAGTGGTTCTATTGCATTTGCTAGATTTGCAGGGATTTTGTTAACTACTCCATTTATCTTAATACAGTTTTAACAGATTTTATCCATGTATGATATTTTAAAATACCAACATTTGTAATTGCAGGAGTATGGAGTAACTAAATATCTGAGGAAAAGAGGAGTGTGACCCCCAGAGGATGTCAGCTGTCTTTAAGTGATACATTAGTTAAGCTTTACAAGCAGCTCACCTTTGGAGTGTGACCATGAGTTTGCTCAAGTCTGATAGATGTTGCTTCAGGTCTGAGGGACTGTATGGAAGGAGGTAGAGAAAAAGTGCCTCGTGGTGGCCAAATTTTCACTTATTTCAAATGAGGATTAAAGTCAGGGGATCTGTGTGGGTCTGACATCAGGAATCTCTGATGAAAGAACACAACCCAAACCTGAAAAAGTATTAATAACCTGGTTTGGCTTCAGAGGAAAGCAGAAGTAATAATGAAAAATGTGAAGATTTATAAGTGGATATTAAATGAATTGCTTCTGTTCACTTTAGCTAGATAATGATTAAAGGGCACCTGGTAAGTGTCAGGCTACAGGAGAAAAAGGGAAATACACTGGCTGAAGTCCACATGGGACACCAAGTGAGGTTATTTTGTTAGGTGCATTTGTACCTATCTTCATGAAATGGTCATCCCTCTTCCTGCAGTCTTGAGCAGTAAAATAGCCATCAATTTAAACGACTGTAAGGACATTTGGAAAGGAAGGGAGGCACATCCTATCTAGCCTCAGCTTCAACCAGATACTGTTAGGTGTTTTGTTGAATTTTGGAATTTTTATTTGCAGTTAGGGATAGCTGTCTAGGGATACATCTGTCTTAAGCTAAAGTGCAGGATACAACCATCCTGCAAAGTTTGAAATCCCTCAGCTGTTACAGCCTGTTCTAATTCAGAACAAAAAATGCAAAATTTCTGGAAAGTAAAGCAGTAATAAAAGCACTGCTGAGGGCCTAGAACTAGAACTATGTGAGTTCAGTTAAACACTAATAAGAATTACTAGAGAAAAGGAATCTCTTGAACTACTATATTAATATTCAATGGGAAACTCTGGAAAGGCCATCTTGTAGGTCACAGTGGTGGAAAACATCATAGAAAACAATTCCACCCTAGCAAACAGTGGAGCAGATTTGAAAGCTTTCATGTGGTTCTTTTCTGTCCTGTTGTTTTGGGGTTTTTTTCTTCAAGTAGGGTATTTTATTTTCACTCTCTCTTCTTCACATGGTAAAGAATCACCTGTAAGATTCAAGCAGTTTAAAAATTCCTAGACCCTCATTTTATGTACAGCACAAACCTTTATTGCACAGACTGCCTTCATTCTTTGTAAGACTGTTCCAGGAGATGGGCTTTTTTATGTGTGTGTGATAAAATAAGTATGTTTGTAATGAGGTTTGGTGCTTTTGTTATTCAAGATGAAGCAGCCTGACAATAGAAAGCCCTTCTGTGAGGAGTGCATTATATTCACACTCTGAGCAGTCTTCTCCAGCCCATGTAACATTGCATCCCAACTCAATATAATTGCACATATTAGTAATTGAGTAAAAACTAGTGGTCCCTTCCTCTTAAAAGGAATCATGTTGAAAATTACTTCCTTTCATGCTTTTGATCTGATTTTACAATCTGGTATATTGATCATAGCTTCAAATACCTGCCAGTTGTTGTCTGGGTGATTTTGTGTGGCTTGCATCTCACCCATTTCATTCCACTCTTTTTCAGGAGAAATTCCAATGGTGAATTCATCAGTTGGACCAAACTGCTGTACATGTAACTGCCAGTCAACCCTGCAGGCCATTCTTCAGGAGCTCAAGACCATGCGAAAATTGATGCAGCTGCAGACAGGTACAGTGACCAGTCCCACATGTGCATACCTGTGGCAAGCATTGAGTTGAGGATGGCCCAGCTGGATGCAGGGGTGTTGGATGAGATGGTCTTTGGAGACCCTTCCAAACCCAAACTGTTCCATGATTCTGTGATCTTCCTGTTAGGGAATGGTCCAGGGGATTAAAGTCTGTGTGGGCACTCAGGAAAACCTGGATTGCTTCCTGCTCTCCTACATACAGGACAAAGTCAAATTTTCACAGGTTTCTTGGAAATGCAGCTTCTACTTTTCAGATCCTTACCTGAAATATGGGATTTTATCTTTAGCCTTTTAAGGCTTAATTGAAAATAAAATTTATGTGATCAGATACGTAATGAGAGCTGAGTGGGCAGGTCAATATGCCCACTTTGTTTTCACAGTGTATTGATTCAGGGGTGCCAAATGCTACCTCACCTGTGTTCTGCTTACCACTTCACTAATCTTAGGGGTAAGAAAAATAAAATTTGAATGTAGCTGAAAGTTACCAAATAGTTCTTCATTCAAACCTCTTTTAGCTCTGTGGTAGTCTCAGCTGAGCTAGCTACTGCATGTTGTGGCCTCCACCCTTCCTCTGGCTGTGAAGTACCAGCTTTTAGTGTGTATATCAGCAATAATTTGTTCACTGGGGAAAATTACTGAGTCTAGTTTTCTCCTAGGTTGGGAGCTGAAACAGAACAGTGCAGAGCCAGAGGAGTAGTTGAGCCAGCAAGATAATGAGAATGTGGTAGGTAGAGTTAAGTCATCATAGGCTGATGTGAAGCTGCAGGCTCTGTGCTACCTAAAAATTAGTGTTAATACTAATGAGGAGATAGAGATGTTGGAGATTTTGTCAGCTGACTTGCCCATCCAGCATGAGTGATGGGGACTGGAGCCATGGAGGCTTTTCTTGTGGAGAGGCTGGATAAGACCTCTGTAAGAAAAGGGAGTGTTGAGTAATTAACTGAAAGATGGGTGGAGTGAAGGGCTGACTAAACTCCTTGTCTCCACGGTGTATAATGTTTGAGTGAGTGATGGGAACGATCAGACAGGTTTTGTAATATCAGTTGGCACACATAAAAATGCTTTTCTAGAAGTCATCAGTTTACAAAGAAGTACACCAAAGCCCAGTTTTACAATTTTTGCTGGTACATGGGATTTTTTATGCAATCACACCAATTTATGTCATTGAAATCACATGGGTGATTGAAAAATGGCTTGTGAGTGAGAGTTAGAAAACGGGTCTGTGCCAAATGAGCTGACTCCTCAGTAGCAGAACATTTCTTATTTATTACGTGTCTACAGAGTAAGTACCTTTGTTAATTCGTGAATCTTTTGATTCCCTTGGAATACTTCATATTTTCTGAAATTAAGGTTTTGCAGAGAAAAAAAATCATTTGGCATTTTTGCTGCTAAAAGAAAAAAAAACTTAACATTCAAACCTGTAAGCGAAAGTGTAATAACTTATTTTAGTATTCAGACACCCTACTGTCTTAATTATAAACTACACATCACAGTCTTGTAAATCCTTGCCAGAAATGAAATCTTCCACAAATATTTTAATAAACAATAGTCTGAGGTTTGTTTTCTTCCTGAAGCTTTGTAGATGAGGACTTTTTGTAGCTTGCTCATATCTTGAATGAGTTTGATCTGCATGTAGAGCACTTCTGGCTTTTTCTTTGTTTGTTTTGACCTTGATCTTAGTGATTTATCCACACACATAATGGTATCCTGATAGCATTCTTCTGGAGGGCTTGTTCATATTGGTACAGATTCAGGAGTGGTGCCTTAATTTATACAAATGATTGTGAGTACTGGAAAATGCAAAATATTGATAAATGTAAAATATGGTTTCTTATATTTCAGAGGTAATACATGTCAGCTTTTGTGTATGAGCAAAACAAACTGATGGAATTTTGGGTTACTTTTTTTCCCTCAGAAATTAAACTATTGAATAGTGTTTTCACTCATTCTTGACATAATGGTACTTGAAATGTTCTTGCTGAGCTAATTAACTTGGAGACCACTGTCATAAAAATAACTGTAATTGCATTAGCACTTGTATTATCTTACTTTTTCAGGAAGAGATCCTCAAAGAGTGAGATTCTCAGTCATTCAGAGGACACACAAATTAATCATCACTTAAGTGCTTCATGTCACCAGCCATCCAGTGGTCACTAGGAGAAAGAACTGTATTCTTCATTTCCTAAAATACTGTTCATCAGTAGGGCTTGAAAAGCCTCACCAGAGCTCACTGTCATTATCCCCATTGTACAGATTGGAAAATTATGCAAAGGTGATAAAACTTATTTGTTTCCCATGCACCAGCAGCCCTGAAAATCACATCACTTATCTAGAAAATAAGTTCAGTGAGTCAGTAATTTAATGGCGCATCTGTGTGGATATTCATGGGCTTTTGTCTGTAAAATTAATGCATTAATTTCTTTCATTCAGTTGGGACTCAAAACAGACAGCAGCCTCCTGTTCCTCTGATTTGTGCACAGAAGTCAACAATATCAAGAAAGAGAAATTAAAAGAGAAAACTGCCCCTCAAAGTTGTTGAAGCAGTTTCCACAAATAAGAAACCCAGCTCTCCAGAGAATGAGAAGAGGCTGACAGCAAACTCAGAACAGTCGAGTCTGCCAGCAATTGAACCCCCCCTGAAGCCAGAGACCCCTGTTTCAGGGTTTGGAATTATCCTTGAATCAGCTTCATCAGATGTAAGTTAAAATTTTAATATGCAGGATTGCAATATTTTGAAATACTGACTCTTTCAGAAGAATCAGTACTTGAGTCACATTGATGCATCTTCCCACTTTTTGTTAGAATGACCGAGCAAATCTTGGGTAGGAATGAATGGAGATGTTAGGGTTAGATGTGGGGAGTGCTCATTACAGGGTTTTGGGTCTATTTTTACAACTTCTATAAGCATGAAGTTTTCCCTTGAGTTCAAGGCTCATGTTTTTTGAGCCTTGTTCTTCATCTCTCCCAATGCCAAGAGCCACAGCTGAGATGAGGAGCCATGAAAAGTGCAAGGTGTGTAAAGCATTCACAGCCCCATCATTGCTGATGAGCCCATGTAGTGTACACATGGGTCTTTTATCCTGCCAAGGAGTATTTATGTGCTTTCCTGCTTTTCTGGTCCCACTGACTTTGGGGGACTCCTCAACTCTATAAAAATTCATATTCAGTCTTTGCTGAATTGGATTATTTGATCTTGATTGCTGTGTGTGCTAGAGTAGGGCCTCAGCCCTGTTGATGATGTCAGTGTGAGTAAAATGGCCAAAATTTGCTACTCTAAGAATATGCACTTTTCCCATAGAAAATTGCAGTAAGCATGTTTTCTTGATTCATGTACACACTGATAGAAATTCCATGTATTGGTGGATGATTGGCTTTGTTTAATGACCAAATTGATGTCATGCAAACCAGTTCACCGACAAGTAAACTGCTCATTAATTTCTCTAATATATTTTTAATTTTGATCAGGCTCTTTCCAATTTCCTAAGTACTATGAGCTAGAAATACATAATTAAATTCCGTATCAATAAGCGTAAATGAAAACAATGCAGCAGATAATATTCTATCCTTCTGGAACAGGGAACTAATAATAAAAAAGAGCAGTCAGGATAATTCAGTTACAGAGATGCAAGCCACACCACTAATTAGGTTGCAGTCTCATGCCACAGTGTCAGTGTAGTGATACAGAGTAACTAGTTTGATGCTTTTTTCAGAGGGTTTCCTTTTGTAGTACTGAGCTTAATAATGTTTGAGGTAAAGGTTTGGGGAGGACTGGTAATTTATCTCCAGTGTGCAATTGTGCTTATAATTTTTCTTTGCTTGTGGCACTCTTGTCAGCTTGAAACACGGTTTTGAAAACAGTTTTGTGCTTGCAATGGAATTTAATTTGGCTTTATGAATGTGTTTCATCGCTGGACATGATTCTTTGTAGTTGCCAGTTTGACCTAAGGAAAAAAAAGAGAAAACATTTGGCTCATAAATCAGGTCTTCATCTGTCCTTCCATGCTTGAGCCCTTGCTTGCCACAACAGTTGTTTGACTAAATTTACAGAGCCAGAACCTTGAGACAAACAAATTGATTTTGTTTTGTCTTTAGAAAGAAATCATTTGAGTTCTGAAAACAGATATATTTAATGCAAAAATAAAATGTGACCTTAAATATTTTGAGAAGGCTTAAGAAGGTCACTTCTTCGAGAACGAATGGCAGCATTATCTTTTTCTACTTTTTTATGAGCATCTCTGGTGTGGTCACAACCAGCATGTCTGTGTGCCTGAAAAACCCTGAAAGACATCTTACAAAGCACCATAAATGAATGTTCCCTTGAGAATATTCCACAGGTTGTCTGTAGTGTGTGCTGTGTCATACATCACCACTGCTGCCACTGCTATTTTGCCAACATTTATTGAACTTAAGGAAGAATCCAAGTTTAATGGGTACGAAATCAGGGCTGCCAAAACCAGTGCAATTAGTCCAGACCTGCTGAGATGAAATATTGCTACTTACAGAGGTGGAAAGTGTCTTGGTGAGACAAACCCTCAATCTGGACCATGGATCAGAGAACCTGCTTTTTCAATGCAGTGGTCTGATTACAACTCTTAGTTGAACTTGTGTTTGTTTTACAGTTGTAATTTTTCATTTATAACCTAATCATTTTTAATCTACATATTACAACCAACTAAAATATCTAGGATTAAATCTAATTCACTGCCTGGTAATTTTAGCACACCAAAAGCCTTTAGCATTCAGGTCTTCTTTATTTTGTTGTTCACAAATAGTTTACCCTCCAGTTCCTTTTGCCATGATCATTATCTATTAATAAGTGCTTTTTCTTTGAGAAATTACATTCAGAGTGATCTTGAAATTCAAATGGTTACTGATTGTCTTTGATTGAAGAATAGCTAACTACTAAAGGAAAGCAAGAATAAATCACAGTTTTGCCTCCAAACTGCTGTTTCACTTATAAACAAATTGATCCCTATAATAAGAATAAAACAATCAAAACTAAAATAATACTGACTCCTCCCCACTGGTAGAATGGTAAGATTTGAAATGTATTTTACAGCTGTATTGTAGAGTGGTTGGTGCACCTGCCAAAGTGTAATGCAGGTGTTCTAAGGTAAAACCAGGAAAGAGGGAAACCATGAAGTGAAGAGAGAAGAGGAAGAGAGAGAAAAGAAGAGGAGGGACTCATTTTTTCAGTACAAATAGAGAAGATAATAGCAGGGCCTCATGATCCTTCTGGCTTTTTGGGTTTTAAGTAGGAGGTTCCAGAAAAGGTACCACAGGAGCAGCTGGCTTTTGGTGAGGGTACCAGCCATAGTCTGGCCAGCAGGACCACTGGGGCAGTGACTGTCCCTTCATACTCAGCACTGGTGAGGCCTCACCTCAAATCCTGGTGTCAGTTTTGGGCTCCTCACAACAGAGACACTACAGGTCTGGAGCATGTCCAGAGAAGAGCAACGGAGCTGGGATATTTATCCTGGAGAAAAGGACACTCAGGGGTGGCCTTATCACTCTCTGTAACTCCCTGACAGGATGGTGTAGCCAGGTGGGTGTCAGTCTCTTCTCCCAGCTAACAAGTGATATGACAAGAGAAAATGGCCTCAAGTTGCACCACGGAAGGTTTATTTTGCATATTGGGAAAAATTTCTTCCCCAAAATGGTTGTCAAGCACTGGAACAGGCTGCCTGGGGAAGTGGTGGCAGTCACCATCCCTGGAGGTATTTAAAAGATATGTAAATGTGGCACTTGGGGATGTGGTTTAGTGGTGGGTTAATGGCTGGACTTAATGATCTTTAAGGCTTTTTCCAACCTACACTTTTCTGTGGTTCGATAATTTCTCTGCCCTGGGTGTCTGGATCATTGAGGTCATCTTAGATGGCTATCACAAGAAACAGAATAGGGCAGGTGTCCTTCAGCACCATGTCAACTGCATTCTGGTTTTTGATTTACATGAAGTAGAATTTTTCCCAAGTTGTGAACTTGGCCCACATTTATTTACTCTTGAAAATCTGTCACCAGAAGTTTAGAAGTAACATATTAAAAACCCACCTACATTTGAATATTGTCAAATGTCAGTAGCTGACTGTTTTGCTGGATCCAGCATATTCAAAGTTCTTGAGGTAAAAATCAAAATTTTCATTCAAGAACAAGCTGAGGAACTACACGCTTCTTATAATTTTGTTGTTGTTGTCTGCATATTTTAAGATTCTTCATCCTGGCTTCCCAAAGCATGGTAATCTTCAGTTTTATCACACAGTACACATCCATATCACCTGACAGTACATGCTTTGGAAATACTCACTGCAACACAATCCGTACTGATTTTTAGAAATCCATGGGAAAAGAATTACACAGCCAAATTGTTCTTAGCCTGGCAGCCCTTTCTTCTGTATAGACTCAAGATGTTTGCAGGTGATATGATGGGAGATGGCATTTGCTCTTGCTCTGTAAACTTCTTTGAAAATGCATCATCATTGCTGAATATATTTCATGTAGGGCAAAAAAAGGGCAGGTTCTTAGGAGCAAGGCTGTAATATTGGCTTATTTCCTCACATCATGATCACTGATTTTTTTAACTCCTTGCCAACTTCTAAACAATATTTTCAAAATTTTAGTTTATTCCCAATGTGTTTTCTAGATATGTAACTATTCCATGAAAAAGTCTTATCATAGGCCTTGTATGGTACTCACAGAAGAAAATTCTGCAAATGCTGTTCATGTAATTTCTGATATGTACAGACAGGGGCAGCAAAAAGACTCTTGGTAAGGGGACATTCTCAAAGGCCCATGTCTATTTTGGCCCTCAGTGTACTTGAGAGAAGACTCTTGTGAAATACAGCATGATTTTCTTTTCTCTTCTTCCCCTCCATTTCACCTTGGCAGTGATTTAAATCCCTGTGATTCACTGTTGAGGATTTTTGTACTGAAACTGTCTATCTAACATCATCCTCTTCTAAACATGCATTTTGGGACTATGAAAAGGAGGGACAAATGGATGCTCAGCAAGTGCTGGCTCCAGGGGCAACCTCAAACTCATCATGTGCTGATACTCACGTGGGCCATATCTTTGCTGGAAGCTCTCTTGGGAAGCCACATGGATTGGGCCAGTATCCGTGCATTTGTGCTTCTTGGAAGTGCCTGGCTGCCCCACAGCACACTCGTTCACAGCATTTGGCAGTGAAACAAGTCCATTAAATGGTTAGATAAATGTTCAGAAAGCATCACTTTGGAGCACTGCTCTGCGATGATCCTGTGCTTTGCCATTATTACCCAACATTGAAAGGTATCTCCTGTCTTTTTGTTAGCTGTATGCCTAGAAATGATGTCAGTAGTTGTTAACTTTTACAGACATTAGACAAGAAGTGTGATTGTTTGATTTGCCTTTTAAGGTGCTTATTCACTGATGGGGTTTGATTTCAATGAATTAGGCTGCTGTGGTCCTGAATAGCTGGGGAGAGATTCATGGTTTGATGAAGTGATTGTAAAATCTCACCAGATGCATGATTGAAGTAAAATAATGTCTTTGAATGCTCGTTTAATTAAAACATTTGTATTCTTTTGGTAGCCAGAAGTGCAACTTGCAGAAGGCTTTGATGTCTTCATGCCAAAATCACAGCTGGACTCTATACTATCAAACTACACTCGCTCAGGAAGTCTGCTCTTTAGGAAGCTGGTCTGTGCATTTTTTGATGACAAGACTTTGGCTAACTCTTTACCAAATGGCAAAAGGAAAAGAGGGCTCAACGACAACCGGAAAGGACTAGACCAAAATATTGTGGGTGCAATAAAAGGTATGTTTTCTGCTTTCTTGCCTATGTGTAATTAGAACATATTCTCAGCTAAGGAGAGTGTAAGGGGATTAGAATTTCTGATGTGTGTGAGGTCTATTAAAATATGCAGTCTTATTTTTATTCCCTTTCATTCACTTGTTAAAAATAGCTTCTACAGGGACAGCTTGTGTTAATTTTAAGCCAGTGATCCTGGTTTCTGAAGTCAGGCTCTAAGGCTGGAAACTCAATGTTCATGTAAGATAATTATTTTTTTCCTCCAGATATCAGAGATGCAAAGAAATCTTGAAAATATAATGACAGTGTAACTGATACACTTCAGTCAAGGTTCTGAGTCTTGCACTTTATTTGACTGTGTCTGCTCTGTAAATTTTTCAGTAGTTGGTGGCTGGATTGGGGAGAGATGAAGGAAGATAATAGGGGCATGAGATTTGTTTGATGCTCATAAATGCAGTGGTCCTTCTCTTGGGGGAGCAAATTTCTTGGTATGAGCACCTTTTGCTGGGTGATTTTTCCTAGCATTCACTGCTATCTAGCTTCCAGAAGAACACATGTTCCTTCAAACTCTGTGATGACAGCATATAAAGAGCTGATAATATTAGGCCAGAGTTTCTGAACTAGATTCTATTTTGAAATCTGATGTTGTAGGGACAATACCCACATTACCAAAAGGCAGGCCGAAAATAAGCTCTAAGAGGGGAGCTTATTTTAGAGGCTGTAACTTGTTCTCAGGTACAGATTGCTAACTTAGGAGACAGGGCAATAAGAAGAGCTTCTGTGAGTCCATTGGCAGCAAAAGGAGGCAGGAAAATCTTCTGCAACCACCTCTGTGCCAACTTTTGGACCCCTCTCCCCTGTGAAAGAAAGGCATTGACAAACTGGCTTGAGTCCAGTGGAGGGACCACCAAGATTTCACCACTTCCCTGCTCCAGTATCAAATGAGGGCAGGCTGAGAGAACTGGAGAGAGGATGATTCAGGAGAAACTTTCTGCTGTTCACAACTACCTAATGGGATGGTGTGGACAAGTGGAGTCAGACTCTTCACAGAGGCACAAGAGGCCCTGAACACGTGGAAAGTTGCAATTTGATAAAGAGAAGCATTTTCAACACAAGGGCTGAGCAGTGCAGTAGGGGCTCAGAGGGGCTGCAGGACCTCCACCCCTGGAAATACTCAAAATGTGACTGGTCACAGGCCAGAGCATTATGATCTAGTTGGCCATGCTTTGAGCAGCAGGCTGGGCATGGAGGCCTTCAGAGGACCCTCTCAAGTGTGCAGTTCTGCAGCAGAGTGTATGCTGTGCCTATGTCATAGTCCTGATATACCTTCCAGAGCAGCTGACAGACTTTGTTACAGTTATGCTTGTATTTAGGTTTAAATCACAAACGCCATTTTGTACCTTCTTTTCTTGAGCTCAGTAATCTGCAAAAATCTGTCTGAATTCTCTCTAGCTGTATCTCATTGTTTCTGAAAAGCTTTAATAAATAAGTTAAATGAAAGAAAGAGGAGTTCAAAATTACTTCCAAAAAACCCACTCTAATTTGAGCAGCACTTGATAAATTTTTACAGTAAATGCAACAGGACTACTGAAATAGCAGCTGGTACACACTGCAGAGAGCAGTGTTTCTCAGTAGCTAAGACTGTACTAGTGGAGCAAATTCTGAGGCTTGGCTTAAACTCTTCCCTTGAGTTTAAGAGAAGAAAGGAGGGACTTGTAGTTCCAACAGAAAAATTTAATCTGTGGTGGTACTACTAGGTACCACTGCCATAACAGTGATCTCTATTGGCATTTACAGTATTGCCCAAATGCTGGTGCCTGATCCCTGATAGGGAAGCCTGTCCCTAAAAGCTGTGATGGGGTAAAGATGCCAAGGTCTGATGTCCTGTTGGGTCTTCACTCAGTCTGGCTCCAATAGCACCCTTCTTCCCTCCAAGGAGCTGGGCTGTCAGACACTGTGGTTTCATTTATTCCAAGAAATAACTGGGCCAGTATGAAATCTCTACAAGAACAACATCATGTTGTTTGCATTATTATCATTAAGACATTCTTCTACCACGTGCCCAGATATCCTTTAGTGGCACTTTCAGTCCTTTTCCATGACAGAGATACAAAAGGCTACATTAATGACAAAAATGGGCCGAGAATTTAAAGGAGGGACTGTTTGCTTGAAAATCACTCTTCCTGTCTGAAAACATTTTCACTGCTGTCCTTAAAAGTAATTTAATGCTTCTGCAACAGAATGATTAGCCAGGGAGCAATTCTCTCTTTTGACTTTGGGTATTCAGTGGCACTTGTTGTATCAGTTGCAGTGTTTCTCCTGGGCAATCAGCTTCTCTTGTGAGTCTTTCACTCAGAACTATGGGGAAAAAAAAGATGAAAAAATAAAACTAGTCAGAAGCAGTTATTTTTCCTTTGAGTTGTTGACTAGAAATTCAGCCAGTGAAATCCTTCCCTGCAGAAATCAATGAGCTGTGTTCAGATATGTGTGATGTGTCTCTCAGGGATCCATAGTGGGACCAGTACAGTTTAATATTTTCATCAATGACAAAGGCACTGGTTTCTAGGGCACCCTCAGCAAGTTTACAGATGACACCACGCTGAGTGGTGTGGTTGGTTGACAGGAGGAAAGGGATGCCATCCAGGACCTTGGCAGGCTGGAGGAATGGGCCATGTGAACCTCCAGATGTTTAACAAGACGAAGTGCAAGGTCCTGCATCTGTGTCAGGGCAATCCCCAGTATCAGTATAGACTGGTGGATGAAGGGATTGAGAAAAGCCCTGCAGAGAAGGACTTAGGGGTACTGATAGACAAAAAATCCACAGGAGCTGTGGGCATGATTCTGTAACTCTGCTCCGCTGTGGTGAGACCCCATCTGCAGGGCTGCACCAGCTCTGGGGTCCCAGCACAGGAAACACATGGACCTGTTGGAGCAGTTCCAGAGGAGACCAGCAGGATGCTCAGAGGGCTGGAGCACCTCTGCTGTGGAGACAGGCTGAGAGATTTGAGGTGGTTCAGCCTGAAGAACACAAAGCTCTAGCAGACCTTATTGTGGCCTTTTAATATATAAAAGGGGCTTGTAAGAAAGATGAGGATGGATATTTTACCAGAGCCTGTAGTGACAGGACAAAGGGCAGTGGCTTTAAACTGAAAGAGGGTACATTTAGTTGGACATTAGGAAGCCTTTTTTTTTTGATGATGATGATGATGGTGATGAGACTATAGAAACAGTTTGCCCAGAAAAGCTGTGGGTGCTCTATGCCTGAAAGTGTTTAAGGTCAGCTTGGACAGGGCATTAAGCAATCTGAGGAAATGCAAGATATCCCTGCTTATGGCACTGGGGTTGGACTAGATGGTCTTGAAAGTCCCCTTTAAATTTAAACCAGTCTATGTTTCCATGGCAGAGGGTCTGTTAATACCATACAGCTTGGGTGGACTAGAAAGGCACGTCCCAGTTCTTGGGTAGGTCCCAATTCTTGCCTCTTTGCTGCTGCATTCCCATTCCTTTTTGTCCACCTTGTTATTTCTCTAAGCACACATTGAGCAGTTGCCTGTTTTAAGTAAGTAGGAGTCACAAGACATTGATCAGGTGCCCATTGTGTCAGATACCATATGGATTCAGAAGGGAAAGATTATTTCTACCTTCACAAAGATGATGTTTGTTGCAAATCAAACACTGTGAATGTCTGGGGATGTATTGACTTCTGTGGGCAGCCCTCAGAGTTGGTCTGATGTCCTTGTAGATCAGAGTGCCCAGCAAAGTGTTGCTGATGCCTGCCTTGCTATCATTTTGTGAAGCTGTTAGCATGGAAGGAGTTTGGAGGGGGGGATTACTTAGCAGGTAGTGCTGCTTCAAAGTGTGTGTATGAAAATACTGAAATTGTCATTTTTTGTTGCCCATTTCCCGATCCCATTTGTGTGATACTCGTTCTCAAGGATTACAAATCCCTTGAGCTGGGACCAGCTTTCTCTCTTTGTTTGCCAGTCATAATTGGACACTGGGCTCTGAGACCTCTGACCAAGTTTACAATAGCAATACTAACAGCAAGAATATTTTTTCTATTTCTGCACTTATTTATTTTTTGCATGCCTCTCAGTTGCATCAATTGCATTAGTTTCACTCCATTTATAATTCTGTATTTTTGGTATAACACTGTTAGGTTTGTTGTAAATATGGATTTAAAGATAATGTTGACTCTCTCTGTGCCTTTTTTACAAAACACAAAATTGGACCTGTAGGATATTTTTTTTCTCAGTAATAGTGCCTTTTTTTTTTTAGTAGCTTTATAAAAATTCTATTCCATCTGGTTTGGCAGTATAAAAACTGTGGAGATTTCCACAGTGGTGGGACTTTACTCTTTCATGACTTTGCCTGCAGCCTTAGGAACCTGACCAAGAGGCCACCAAATGACCAGATCTTCAGTTCTCTATCTTACCATATGGAAGGCAGGATTAACAAGTGCCTGCCACATCTGAGACTCAGTTCTAAGTGCACTGTTATTTTTCTGTGATCATTTTGTGTGAAATTCATGAAGACATCAGGTGTAGAACATTTCTCTGGGACAGGCTTTTATACATAGTAATGATGCCATTCCTGTGATATTTATGCAGCCAAGTCACTTCTGAATGGTGAACTTGTGAAACACTGAGTTGGGATTTATTCTCTCAATCCTACAATTGGCCATTAAAATTCTGTATGATAATGGAGTAATTTCATATATTTTGATTATCACCCTCTCCCATCTCCTTTTCTCCATTTTTGGTGGCATGTTTCAAAAATGTGGTATCTTTTTATTTCAGTCTTTACAGAAAAATACTGCACTGCTAACCATGTGGATAAACTTCCTGGTCCTAGGGACTGGGTCCAGATTCTTCAGGATCAAATTAAACTTGCAAGAAGACGATTAAAAAGAGGTTCAGGTATGTATAAAAATATGAGTTACAACATGTGAGTGTAAGATTAAAAGCTTAGAGCCTTTGTATCCACAGAAGTATTTTTCCTGTTGACTGTAGAGTTGTACTTGTTCATTCTATGAAAATTAGAACTCTTAACACTTTAGCAGGTTTTGTGGGTTTGGAATAGTAGCAGGTTTAGGAGCTGTCTCTACAGACCAGTTAAGTTTGAGTGTTTCTCAGATGTTGTCTCCTTTCCTTTAGCATCCAAACTCTTCTTCCCAGAAATTAGCTGATCCATCCAGGGTTGCAAGTAGAAGTTTTTTAATTCTGTGTTATTTAGTCTGACAAGCCACTGACTGTACTGTTAACACATAACCCAACTGACCTTTCCCTCTAAACTGTATGTGTCTGGAAGAATAGATGAGTCTTCTCACATTCCTTGTGAAAGAATCAGAAAAACAAACCCAAAACAAAAAAGAAAAGCCAGCCACCCACCCTGGTTGTGCCAGCAAGGCTCTGCAATACGTGGGAGGCAGCTTGCCAGCAGTGACAGGTAATCTAGGCAGGGTTTTGCAGCAAAGCTGCTCAGCCTGGGCTGGGATAACCTGGATGCTTGGGACCAGCCTGCAGCGAGCTCATTGCTGAGCTTTCACCCTGACAGCATGTGGCTCCTGAGCCCTCAGCTCCAGCCATGAGTGTGCAGCCTGGATATCCCCAGTGGGGTTCTTGGGAAAGCAGTGTTACTGATTAGGAGACATGTACTTACCTTATAAACCATAACCTTTCCCATCTTCATCCCTCCAGTCCTACAAGGGGCTTTCTCCACGAGGCTTCACTTCCCCTTTCTCAGCCTGCAGGTTTCTTAAGGCTCTCTCAGGGTTGTATTTCTTGCCTGTCTCTCCCTGGGCATATCTGACATTGTTGTCTGAGGCACTTCACTTGTGCCACCTCCTTAAACACAGTCCTTTGCTGTTACTGTATTTAGCTGCCTGCCTTTTCCCCTCTTCCCTTCTGCCTATCAGCACAATTAAGTGCCTGTTAGCATCCATGGGATGGGAAAAACCTGATGGTTCCACAGGGGATGCTCACCCTGTAGTCCCTGGTGGTGAGTGAGACCACAGGAAATGTCCTCCTCATCTCCCTATCTCACAGGGCCAACCTTTCCAAAGCTGCATTTCTGAAACACACACTCAGGCTGGCATCTGAAATCATTCTCCACGATGTTATTAATGCCAGGAGGGAAAAGCATAAGAGAGAGGAAAATGAGAAACACCCAGAGACAGAAATAACGCAGGGGGAGGACAAAAGTGCAGATTATTCAGTAGCATAAGCTTCCCAGGGTAGAGAAACAAACCAGCACTGGCCTTAAAAAGGGTTTCTTGTGTGTTGGGGGAGGGAGGACAGAGGGATACGAGATAATCTCGTTAAAGGCAGTGTCAGATTACTGGTGTTGTACAACAGGATTGTTTTCTGCCCCTTCCAAAGCTGCCTTTGGGCCTCCCCAGGACAGGAGGGTGGAAGTGGGATGTCAGGCTACAGTAAGGTGAAGGGTGCAGTGCAGGATATGGGGATCAGAGGGTCCTTGGGTTGTCTGCAGAAGATCCCTCAGGAAAGAGGATTGACCTAATTTTGTTTTGATTTTTATTTTCTTTCATCCTTTTTTATTTGCTTTTCTTCTTGCCTCTGCAGGATATTAATTAAAATGACAATGACATTCAGCTTTTGCTTTTCAAATGGGGCCACCTCTATCTCTGGTCCTTGCTCAGGATGGGAGAATCTAAGCAGGGGATTTTGTATGTAAGCTAGCAAGACTATGAAGGAAAATAAGCAAAGCTGAGTAGTGTGCCAGAATCAGATAGGCTCCCCTGTCTGTGCTGCAGAGGGAAGGTAACTTGTTCACCTGTATGTGGATGCACAGTGAGCAGCAGTGTACCTAGCAGCCCCTCAAGCTTATTTGTTGAAAAAACCCCTGCACAATACCTAGATTGGTAGAAAAGCTCTTTTTTTTGTGCTGTTTACTGGCCAATCTCTGAAGTGCCCCAGTTTCTCTCTAATGTGGCCACAGTCTGTTTTCAGTGTGTCAGGAGTGACTGAACACAGCATTGTGGCCACTTGCATCTTTCCAGCCACTGCCATCTCCTCTGGTGGCTGTAGCTAGCCCAGCCTGACCTTGCTCTGAAGCAAAGAAGTTTCCCAGGCCTTTGTGACAGTAAAACAGTAGATGGGAGCAGAGAGGCAGGAGCAGACAGCTGGTTGCAGTAACATCCTTGTGTTGTTGAAAGAAGATTTGTTGGTACTTTTATGCTACAGTTGTGAGCTTCTGATATGAGGAATCTAGAACTGACCAGGCAACAGATCCATCTATTCCTGTATTTTGTGTCCAGCACTGGCTGTTAGCTGATGCCTGGGGAGGTCTGTAGAATCAAGGGAAGGATGTTGTGGGGTTTGGTAGGGTAGTCTCTCAGCCCTCAGCAGCTTTATCCTGATATAGAACTAGTGATGTTGGAATTATGCACAGTTTCTCTATTTATTGTGAAACCATACCAAAATTGTGTGTAATTTAGAGACCAAAACAGGAGTGGAGAGCAAACATGGAGGGAGAAGCTCTTCCAGACCTTCATGTTGTAAACCTTGGCTTTTAAGTATTTTAAAACTATGGGACTTCCAGCCACTGGGATGTGGGATTCATCACTCTTCTGGCTGAGCTCTTGAGCTCTCCCAGTCTGCTTGTGGCCACTGGAGCAGAAGCTGAGCAAGTGTCCTATGTCCATACTCCCAGGTCATTCTCTTTGAGTTTTGTCTCCACTTGCTCACAGGAACATGTCAGCTGATCTTGTGGGGATAGGCTGAGGTGCCCAAAGAACAAATCTGAGCCACCAGTTATCTAACTTCACCCAGGACTTTCTGACCCAATGTGTCTCCCTGGTGCTTGATCTCATTATTTATCTGCATCACTTCCTGGTTTGTCATAATGCACAGGCTTTATATGGAAAAAGCTTAAGATGATCCATTTATTTCAGAGGTCACAAGACAACTTTTTAGTCAGCACTGTGTTGGGCTAAATTTTAATAGCAGAAGTATTTAAGAGGAGGGACAGGCTTTTCATCCTGCTTGCCTTCCCCCAAGCCATTCAGTGCATCCTCTGTTGAGTTTTTCATTTCAAATCAGACAGCAAGACACTGCATTCATGAGCAGCCCTCTCCACTTTATCCTGTGGAACATTATTTCAGTCTCAAAATGTAAATCCTGCTCTATCTTTCAATTACAGTAATAATTTCAGAGAATTCTATCAAACAACTGGGGTGGATCTGCTTTTTGTAGCCCCTTCTATAGGGTGTACTCCCATGAGTGTTTCCAAATTAAATGAAATTATGATCACTAGATCATAGATGCTGCCCAGCTCCAACCTTATTTACCATATTTGGCTCATCTCCTAGAATTAGGGACTGAAAAAGCTCCTTATTTCAAAAGCTAATCAAAAAAAACACTTAAAAATTCTGCTTTCTAGAAAATAGTTCCCCCGTGTAGATTTTGAAAGGTTGTTATCCTAAGCCAAATAAAAATTCATTTACGTTCGGAATCAATGACAATATTTTTCATCGCTGGGAATATTCTGTTTTATTTAATTTATTTATTTTGCTTCAGCTTTTTCTTAGTTCTTTTAGATTATTGCCTGAGATCTGAGACTTGGGTAGGGTTTTTTTATTTGTTAGATCTGAGAATAAAGCTGCCGCTGCCATTAAATTTTTATTGGCCCTGTTCAGTCTTTTCAAAATTTCACAAGTTAGCTGTCACAAAGGGGAGAAGAGACTGTGAGGTTAATGTTACAAACAGATGTTATAATTAAAATTAAAGAGTATGATAATATTCTTCAGCCTTGACTACTGGTCCCATGTCATGCCAACAGCAGAGCATAGTGGAGCACAGCTTCATCATGCCAGGTCTGTCTTCTCCCAGAAGAGGAGCTGAACTGTTTTGGTGGATGGGATGGGATGCAAAGTTGCCCTGGAAGGAAAGAAGTCAAGGGAAGTGCGTGTGCATGGGTTCCCCTCTTAAAGCAGCATGAATTACAATGCAAATTGCCTCATAATTTACGGTGCTGGGCTTGCCCCAGCGTGGTCCCTTCGCCCTGCAAAAGAGAACAAGAGCTGGTGTCTGGTGGCCTTGCCAGTGGCAGCACAGAGGGACACAGTCAGCCATTATCACAGAGATCTTAAATGGGTAAAATCAGAGGGAGCTGGCTGGCTGTTCCTGTCACCTCTGTGCAGGCACTGCATTCGAGCCTTTTGATTACTAAACTCTCCATCCATTAATAAGCAGCAGGTCAGGGTTCACACATCTCCCACAGTAAGTTCTTCCTCCCTTTTTATGTTTTGAAGAGCCCGTGAGCCATTATTCCATAGCAGCTGTCCATGGGAAAGCTGATGCTGTGGGGTAATATGTAATAACAATAATATGTAAATTACCACACTGTGGGATTCCTGGGGCTGTCCTGTGCAGGGCCAGGGGTTGGATGATCCTTGTGGGTCCCTTCCAGCTCAGGATATGCTGTGATTCTGTTCTAACACTGCCACAGTCCATGGGCTGTTCATGCCCAGTGATTATTTGTGCATAACCTGGAGCCTTTGGATTGCCTGACTCCTTAAAGGAAAATACAGCAGTTTTGGAAAACGTGCTGCAAACGTTCAGGCAAGATTCATTTAAATAAATCACATGCCATGATACTTCATCCTTTAATTGTTTTTTAAAATTAACATTACTTTATTGCAATGTAAAATAGTGGGGAAGAAGGAAAAAATATTTATCATTTTTTCCCTGGGAATATGCTTTTCTCCCATGTCCTTGTTCAAACTGCTGCTTCCATTGTTTTACATGAGGCTTTTTCTTCTTTCTGTTTTTCTTCAGCCTTCTGATTCCCTGGTTTCTGCTTTTGACATAATATCTACATGTTGCAAGAGATTAGGTTGATTTTTGCTTAGCAATACACACAGGGCCAGGAAGGATGTAGAATGAAGTGCAGCATTGGTACAGTGTGTTTGTGGCCAGTATTTTAGATAAAAACCAGCAATATTAAAATAGTAACTGCTGTATTCAACTTCCCAGCCCTGAGCACATATGTACTTCTTTCCAGGAAAGCAGCAAGTGTACACTTAACAGACAGACATGTACCTCAGAAGCTACACAATCTGGGGGGAACCTAAGGAAATGACTACCAGCATTATTTTGCAAGGTCTGCAGCACTCTATCTGAGCAAAGGACAGAGAAGAGGCTCTGAGTTCCCACAGTAGGCTCTCTTCCTGCTTGCCTTGTCTTGAAAGCTGGCCCAGGACAGTGAGGTTTGGCTGGCAGTCTGTGGGTGTGGTTGTCAAAGGCAAACCTTCCTTTCTTCTTGGAATGACATGTAAGAGACTGGTGGTTTATATCCATGTTAGGAGGGCAAGATGTTTGCCATTCCCCTGTGTTATTTCCAGCTTCACCTGGAGCTGCAATTACACATCCAGTTTCATAAAACAAATCCTGGCAGCTGCTGAGAAGAGTGAGTAGCTCTCTGGGCATCTGCTGTGCTCCCACTCCCTTTCTGGTGCTGGCACAGGCATTCCTGTGGCCATGTTGTCAGTTTTTAACTGGATCTGATCTTGGTGACTGTATAAACATTCATGTGCTGGCATGAGGAATGAGACTGGAACAATTGGTGGAGAGCTGAACCTCGTTTATCAGTCTTCTGCCAGATTAAAATGGCCAGGTAACTTCTGGTTCTGTAGAGTTGAAGACTCAAGTCCTTACCTTCTGGAAGTTCTTTGTTTCCATTTGTTTCTTTCTGTATTATTGCTTTCATCTGGTGTAGGAAGAGTTAGGCAGAAAGGTGGCCACGTCTCTGGAGCTACTTCACGAATTGCTGCAGAAATTTCTAGAAAAGCTGTCACTACAGTGGGCAGCCCATTGGTACCACCCTTGATATTCATAGAGGGAATGCTGTCCAGTCCTTTGCCAGCACTCAGATCCAGCCTCCCCCATTTTTGTAGCTTGGCTCCCTTCTACCCAAGGGGCCAGATGCAGCTTTGTCCTTGTGTGCTGAGTTGTGCCACAGAATCACCTGGTGCAGGTAGTTCTTCACAGCATTGCTAGAAGTTAGCCTCAGACTTCTCAGACAGGATTTTTAAAGCCATGTAAATCCCATTGGCTGAGTTTTGCCTTCTCATTGCACCATGCTGTCTCCTCCCTTACACATCCAGTCCTTCTATCACTGAGAGTCTGGTCCAGATTCAAACCAGCCTAGGTGATCCCTTCCCATTTAGTTCCCTCCAAAATTCAAGGTTTTCACAGTGAGCTGTACCAGGCACTGAATTTGTTCCTGCTCAGGGTGCCACCTTTCACAGAAAGCAGAGAAAGGTCTCAATTCCACTGAGTCACTTGCAAGTCTGTGCCATGAACTTACCAGGGCTCTGCATTTAAACCTTTTGTGGGAGGAAAGCTGCCTGATACTAGGGTTTTAGTTTGTTTATGTTTTCTTTGGTTCAGTTAATTTTGCAGAACTGAGAGCACATAGCTAAAAACTAACCTGACATCCAGGCATGAGGGAGAGACAGTAGTCTCTTGGACCAGGGATGGAGAGACAAGGGTTGATGGATTACATTAGAAAACTAATGTAGATTAGGAGGTGGATTAGACATTATCATCATGAAGGCAACAACTGAACATCCTCATATGCAGAGCCATGATAAAGATAATCAGGACAGTTGGCTTAGTCTCAAGTGGGAGGTGAACTGAGTTGCTTAGTTGATCTGCAGCCTTGGTTTTGATCCCTGTGGATATTGTGCAGTGAATGGATGTGAGCAGATATACATCCACCACACAGACTTTGTACATTGTAGTTCATAGGACAAGGGGTGATCATTTTAAAATACAACATGGTTGATTTAGATTAGATGTAAGGAAGAATTTTTTACAATGAGGTGCTGAAACACTGGCACAGGCTGCTCAGAGAGATGCTGGATGCCCCATCCCTGGAATTATTCAAGGTCAGGGCTCTGAGCAACCTGATCTAGTTGAAGCTCTCTCCCTGCTAATTTCAGGAGGGTTGGACTGGGTGACCTTTAAGATCCCTTCCAACCCAAACTATTCTGTGATTCAGTGATAATGGGCTTGTCCTGTATGACCACACCTCATTTGCTGAAGTGCCCTCAAAGATCTCATTGTGCTTCAAAGGCCTTAAATATCATGCTGCAGTGCCAAAAGACAAAGGTAATAGGATTTTGACTAGGGCTTGTTTAGGTTAGGCACGGATTTCCTGTTACACACCTTTGATTTACTCAGGGTTCACATGCACGTCCCAGGTACTACAGCCTAACAAGTCCCTGCACATCTGCTGAGTGAGGCAAGCTATGTCTGTGCATTCCCTTGGCCTCTGGCAAACACAAAATTAACAAATTAGGCTTTTAGCCTCCCTTCACCGTGGGCCAAATTAAGTCAAATGCTCTTGCATAAGCTGTGGGTTGAAAGCATGTGTGTAGATACACATTAATTGCCAGTGTGGTCACATGCTTTTTTTAATTACACTGGGCACCCACCTGCGTTTCTGAAGACACTTTGCCCTAGTAAATCTGTCCCCTGCAAAGTGAGCTTGCCTGTGGTCATGGGAAGTTAGGGTGCAGAAATGGGAGTGTTCCTTTCCCTGCAGGCATGGGATGACTGTCGGTGGGTGGAGTTCCAGCCTGCAAGCTCTTCCTCTAAGGACTGCTGGGAACTTTTGTTGTGGCTTTATCAAGTGATAACAACTCCTCTTATCATACAGATATCCTGAAACCTTAAAAAGAACAAGTGTTACTCCATCCCATTGCTGGTACAATTGCTTCTTAATACCCAACTGCCTCTTCCAAGTTTGCATTCTTATTATATGACCTTTTCCTCCAAGCAGTGAGTTTTTAACAGAGCACTTGCAAATTTGCAGCTGAGGAAAGTAGATAGAAAATGCAAAACCACTTCACAGTCTGCAGCTTTTTAATCGCATTCCCGTATTCAGTAAAAGTAATGAGATTTCTTGTTTATATTTGTAATCAGCAGAGGCAACTGACTGTGATGAGAAGCCGGACATTTCTCTACTACAAACAGGTAAAATGCATGAAAATTTTTATCAGTCTTCCGTATGTGTTTTTGTTTATTTATGGCACAGAAGCACTTTTCAATAATCCTGACTTGCCATGTACAGCTGGGTAATTGCACACAGGGCTTTGCTATCTAAAGTTTTGAATGGTCTGTGTTAAAAAACAAATGCATCAGAATCTTACAATTTTCCCCTCAATTTCATATTCATAAAACCTCAAGGTCCATGGGAGCAGCTAAGCTAATAAGGCCTGTAAGTTACACTTGTTATGCCAGATAGGGACTTGTGCTCATCCCTGATATTTCTGGGAGTGTTTTTTATCTCTTAACAGAGTTATTGGTAGGGACAAACACAATCACTTGTAGTGTCATGTCTGTTGAGTTCTTGGCTGTATTAGCCATAATATCTTGGACTCACTGGATTGCAGACATTTTTACATGCTAGTTGAGTGTTAGTTTACTTGTTCTTGAAGTGCAGCCACCCTGCCTTAAAAGCCTGACAATTGCTATGCAGCAGCTTGGCTGTGCAGCTGTGTAGTCTGGGAAATAACATTTTTCCACACTGTTGAATTTGGTGCTGAAATCACCAGACTGAGACTGAAATTTGAAGCACCCTCACATTAAGAGTTAGTCCATCAGTAGGTGCCATGATGGTAGGAGCTGAGCTGCCATCCTCTGAAAATCCAATGGGGCCAGAGTCTGGGGAGATGGTTCCCTGCATTTCAGAGTCTGTAATGTCACCGAGATGCTGCTTCTAATCCCCAAATGAGAGAGGATCTTGGGCAGACAAATAACGTCATTGATTAGAGTGCGGTTTTGTGTTATTTCGTTTAACAACAAAGGATGGTTGGAGATCAGCAATGCCACTGCTGAAAGAGCAGGACAGGGCTGGTACTGAGTTTCTGAGCACACCACACTGTACCTGACAGCTGTGGGGAGCACGGGAGACTACTGGTGCCCATCACAGCATCTGTCTCCTGTGCCAGGCCTCCCTAATCTCTCTTGCACAAGGGCTGGAGAAGGAGCTTTCACACCACGCTGCTGTGCGCTGGAGCAGCAGCTGCCAGCCGTGGAGCACTGTTGGAGCACGTGCAGTTACTAAGGAATAGGAGCAGCAGAGCAGTTGGGAGGACAAGCAGCTTTAGTCTGGCTCTGGCAGGGACCCAGGGGGGGCTGGGAGCACGCGCTGCCTGGGATCCGCCGTCCTGCTTTCCTGGCTGAATAATATGGCAGGCTACGGCTGGGATGAAAGATGCAGGAAGCTCTGCTTTGAAAGGTCCCTTCCAAGCAACATCCTGTTGGTTTCTTTTATCAGGGAGGGAAGCAATTCCGCTGTGAGAGGACCCTAATAAAGGTTGTTAACGTGGTGTAGTGTTATCTCTTCATTGCTCTGGAGCAGAATGAACAGTTTGCTGTAGGTTTCTTGGAGCAGTTTCTGTAGTCACTGCTCGGGTCGTGCATCAGGGATGGAGATGAACGTGCTGAGGTGGTTGTGATAGAGAAGGCGACTCCCTTTCCACTCCACTGCAGATCACCCCTGTGGTCTGCTTGCTTGTACACCTTTGGGCATCCATGCATGCAGCTTTGGAGCTGAAATGCTTGTATGTGATGTGTACTGCTCCACACTACCTGTGGAAGGATGCCTAAATAAACCATGCTGCAGTTTGCATTGGGGGGGAGGTGATGCTCACAGGCTGTGAGCCAAGAATTTGACTCACACCCATTATTATATGTGTGCTAGTGCCTCTTTATAGGACAGATCTGTGTAATATCATACTGTTGTTGGAAGCAGATTATTTAAAGTGATACACAGACAGTATAATGACAGTAATTATGAGACAGAGCCAAAATATAGCTGCTTTGTATCAAGGAATGCAGCAAAAGAGGTGGAATATGATTTTTACAGGGGTCTTTCCCTGTTTTAGTACAGCTGGTTTTACAAAAGGGTGCTTGACAGGTTCTTTAAAGAGAGTCTGCATGCAATTTATTTAGCTGTCTTCTCTGTTTAGCTTGAAAAATCTTTGGGGAAAAGTCTCTCTGACTGTATTTGTGCAGTGCCTCATGCCATGGGCCTTGGTTGCAGATGACAGCTAATACCAGATAAATCATGGCCTCAGGTACTAGGAAAAATTTCTTCCCCAAAAGTGTTGTCGAGCACCAGAACAGGCTGTCCAGGGAAGTGGTGGAGTCATGGTCCTGGGAGGTATTGAAAAGATGTGTAGATGTGGCACTTGGGGACATGGTTGTTGGTGGACTTAGCAGTGCAGGATTTTAAGTATCTTTTCCAACCTAAATGATCCTGTAATTCTGTGATCAGTGGTTAACCTGGTGCTTTGATGTAATAAAACCAGAGTGAATTGGGTTGGTTGAGGGGATCTTGCAGGTGACTGGATGGGGAGAAAAGATGTGGGGGTATCGGAGCTATCCATGAACACTTCCTCTCTTGATCTTCAATAACTGAACAAACTGTGAAGCAAAAGCACCCAGGGAGAATTATTTAAATCAATGATAAGCTTTGGTGCCAAAAAATAAGGGAAATCTCAGATGCCTTAAATCTGCCTTTCCAGCTCTGTCAGTCCTGCCTGTGACACCAATGCCATTATGAACGAGATCTGGGTATATGTGGACTATGAGTGCTGGAATGTCTCAGTCTGTATGATTTTGGATTGTAGCCTCTGGCTGACACTTCATTTGGGACACCTCAGTCAGAGGTGTGGTTGCTCTCAACTCCCTCCATCGTTGGTGGGAAGAGAGCTGCTTCCAGAGGGAAGGCCAGGTCAGCTGCAGTTGTGTTTGGAGGTGTCTCTCTTTTGGTGCCAGCAGGACCAGGCTCTGAGTGCAGTTAATTGGTGCCAGTGCCCACAGCCAGGTCTGAACCAGCTCCCTCTGTGCCCACAAACTAGCAAAGTCCTGGGATTTCAGGAGAGCAGGAGATGCTTTGTTTTCAGAAAGCTCTTTTGGAACTCAAAAGCCTGGTAAAAATAATGAAGCTGGTACATCCTCATAAAGCTAAGACATTTTTCCCAATTATATTTTAGCACTCCTGAACAGAAATTATGCTCCTGTGTTAAAATCACCCTCTATAGTAAGAGGGCCTTGGCTTTAAAGGCTGTTGATTGAAGGGTGTTTAAAGTAAATTGGAAGAACTGTGGCAGTTAAACTTGCTGGGAACTTTGGTTCATTGACAGATAAATCTCAAGAAAATACTAGAAGAATTGCCCCTAACAAATGTTATCAAAGCTCATGTCTCAGAGAATTCCAGCTTTTGCACCTAAGCAAAGCTGCAGGCTGTGTCCAGACCTGAGCTGAGATAGATCAGACAGCTCTGGGGGTAATTATCCTGGGCTCAGTGGAAAGGCTGATTAGTTTCTTGGTGATACAGGATACCTGGAGGGTGTGAGATAGATCTTTATCAGGATGAGGATGTGGCACCTTTTAGAGTCTTTTCTGTGTAAGATGGTATTGTGAAAAGGCTCATCTTCTTTCAGTGTACAATTTACAAAAAGCATTGGGATTTTGTGGTTCAAAGAAAAACAAAAGGAAGGCATAACCAGTAAATTCTGCATGTGAGAACAAATGTAACACAACTGCAACACCCTTTTTTTGAATCCTTATCTTGTAAATTGGATTGGAAAGATGTAGGCAGGTTTAGGACCATGAGGTAGCACTCCTTGCCCCTGCTTGGGACCACAGCCATGCTGAGAGTTTGTGTAGTTTCTCCACTCTGGGGTTAATTTCGAGATGAGAAAGAATTTTGATATCCCTAACGGAAGCTGAAACACTAACATCCCAATCCTCAGGTCTAGGGGTGATACAGCTTTGTGAAAAGATGAGAGCAATCTCTTGGTAAAGAAACGGATGATAAGAAAACAGCAACAATCCAATTCTATATAGGTTGTCTCCTTTTCTCTTGAAATACAATATCAAGAAAATGAAACTTGGGGGAAAAAAAAGAAAGAAAAAGAAAAAACTATTCCAAAACCTTAAATATAAATCCTTTATTGTAATATAAATCTTTATCCTTTCAATGCGTGATTGTGAGTCTTCCCTTTTCATTGGGACGTATTTGCCTCTCAGGCTGATTGATGTCTGTCTTCTCTTTGCCCTGTGTTCTTAGTGCCCTCGTTGTAATTCTTCTGTCCATCTTTTCATTGTTCTGTTTAGAAAAAGCACATTCTTAAAGTGCTTTTTAAAAGATGGGATATAATCACACAGTGCACCTTTTATAGGTGTGTGTATATATATTTTTTTTTTCTCCTATATGCATTTAGACTGCTGTGGAGTGGTGGGGGTTTTTACCAAATAAGATCCCAAAGTATGTACTCAAGGTTTAAAATTCATGGGGTGCTTTTTTCACTTCTTCAGAACCTAAACTTCAAAGGGGTGAGCGTAGCAGTGCAGTTTGTGCTGAAGTCTAATGGAGTGCTTTACATCTGAAGTGGGCTGCACTGTATGTTGTGTGAAAAACTTGGCTGGCAAATTTTGTATTCAAAAAAATCTATTTAATTTGCTTTTCTTTAGCCAGTTGAGCTCTACTCTAAATGGAATTCAGCAGCACTGCCTGTGTGCACACCAGCAGTTCAGCCTCATCACTAATTAAAATTAAAACTCAAATACATTATTTCCATAATTCTAAAATACTAATTTTTTGTTTCAAATATCTTAAATTCTTACATTTTTTTAACTGATTCCTTCAAACTCTTTCTTCCTTCAGGTAACCTTTTCGACACCACAACAGACCACCTGATAGATGCAAACCCAGATTTTTCAGTTTGAATTTCACATCCTGCATCAGTGTTCTTAGCGGATAGAAGCATCCTCTCCTTTGAGCAATGTTCCTGCAAGCTCAGCACGAGAACTTCAGTGTACTACAAGACATGGGCATCCATACAGTTTTTCTTACAAGTCTGTGCATTTTCCATGTAACCTCAAGTAATGAACCACCAGATCTCTTCATTGTTCTTCATCTTAATTAAGATGATTTCCCTCCGCATCCCGTGCATTACTGAATTAGCGGGGTACCCACTCTGAGGTCATTCTCTTACCTGTGTTTCTCCTCCATGATTGTATTTTTCCACATGTTTGTATGCTTGCCAGCAGTGTCTCATCTTAAACCACGAAGAAGTTGTGACTCTTCCTGTCCCCAGGGACCAGGGTGGCCTCTCTCTCCACCATGAACCCTGGGGGCTTAATGAGCATCTGACCTGGTGAAGCTCTTTGCTTCTGCAGACCCACTTTTCCTTTCCTGGCTGCTGTGGTACCAATGACCAGTCACACACATCTCTGATTAAAAAATCCTTACTGGGTTTAGGAGGGTATAAAGGAGGATTTCTCCCAGCAGTGCCTAGGTTCCTAGTTATAGCAAGGAGAAGCTGTTCCTCAAACAATTTCCCCTATGTGGTCCTAGTGGGATGGCTCTTGAGCATCTTAGTAGTGCAGATTGCTGGAGGTGGTCATTTTCCCTTCACTGTTGCCCCCAGCTTGCTCAACACCTCAATTTCAAAATGTATTATTTTTCTGTTTTCTAAGAAGAGGGTCTGCTCACTGCTCCGTGTCCTTGGCAACAATACTCACCTATTTAAAAAAAAACAAGTCACCTTTCAACTGGCACTGTACTGATATCTCAGCAGTTAAGACAAGTGAATCGATCAAGAAATTGCACTACCCTCTTAGACACTGAAAGGGTCAGGTCAGGGCTAAGGTAAAACTGTGTGTGGCCCCTCCTGCAAACCTTCATTTCTGCACCTTTCATCAGCACTAAATTCACTTTAAAAATGTCACAGAGAAATCTGGAAGGTCTTACCTGCAACACCTATTGATCACCAGGCAGTTTGAGCACATGTCCTGCAATTGGAGGGAGAGCTTGCTAGAGCCTTTGCCATTGTGTTTCCTTTCCCTGTGTGTATCTTATCTTAGGTACTTTTTTATTTTTTGGAAACTGTTTGGCCTTTGAGTGTCTCAACAGAAGTGCTATTACAGAGTGGGATGGTTTTCAAAATGTCAAACCTCTTTTTGTAACAATCCTAATGCCTGTTTCTCAGGTGTCACAGAATACCCACAAATAACACTGAAGCCAACGTGAACAGTTTGTTCTGTTGGCACCTGAGAAACCAGGCTCCCAGCTGTTCCCCGCCCACCTTCCATGGACTTTTAGGAATGACCATGTTCTCTCTGAAACTGTGGAATAGATTGAATGTGCACTGCAAACCTTAAATTTTGAGTCTTTCCTTCCTTCATGGCTTGGAGTTGCCTGCATTGGGCAGGGGGCACCAGCCCGTTGTGTTGTAACCCTTCAGCAATGAAATCAGCGTTTTGTAAATTTGGAAGATTGCATTTGTGTTTACTTACTGTGACTACTGTTCAGACTTTCTTCAGAAATCTTTTTATAGGGTTTATTAGAAGAAAAAAAAAATCATTCCATATTTAGGTAAAAATGTCTCAATCTTCTGTATATATGTTTTATTAATATGTAAATATTTAGATATTTTTAAATTACTATGTTCTTAATAAAGCGACAAGGGACTAGTTGTGAAATGGTGTATAACATTGTGTCGTGTTACCAATCTCTGGGAAATCCTCTTTGTCAGTTCAGAAAAGAAAACCTACAATAAATAACTTTAATTGCAAGTGTGTTCCTGTGTTCTATGCTGGATTCCCGTATTTTAGAGGAATTACTTTGCCACCAGTGGACTACACATAGGAAAACCCTGAAAGTTCCCACCGGGATGCTATTTTTCCAGCTGGCTCAGCCAGAAACCACACTGGCCTTGCCAATCACAACAACATCTATATCCAATCGTGTAATAACTCTTGAGTATTACAAACTGATATGCTTGAAGTCTAATTTTAATTGAATTAGGTGCCTTTATAATCTGCACTTAAAAGGTTAAGCTCTGCTTCTATGGAAACAACACACAGGAAGGACAAACCAATACTCACAGGTTGGAGTAGCTGCAAAGATATATGCTTGGTAATTCATTATCACACCCTCGTCAAATGTTTAGCCTTAGAAAATACTTCCTGCAAAAACATGTTCCTGGTAATCTTCCATCAATTCCAAGGAGCCAGTGAAGTGAAGCAGCAGCTCACCACACCTTTTTGGCTTTTTACAAAAAGCACTGATGGTAAAAGTCCCGACAAGAGCTTCCTTCACATTTCAGTGGCTGCCCGGATCGGCTGGAGCCTGGTGCAGATCCTGTGTGATGCGACAGGAGCCAGTGCAGGCTCTCCCCTCTGGGGGGTGCTGGAAGAGCATCTCGGTCACAGGTTTACGTTAGAAGGGACCTGGAAAGCTCCAACCCCTGCCATGTGGGCAGGAGCATCTTGCACAAGATGAGGTTGGCCAAAGCCCCGTCCAAACTTGTCTTGAACTCTCCAGGGATGGAGCATCCACAGCTTCTCTGGGCAACCTGTCACAGAGCCTCACTGTAAACCAATCTCATTGTAATATTGTTTTTCTTAATAGCTAATCTAAATCTAATTCTCTTTTAGTTTAAAACTGCTGCCCACTGTCCTGTCCCTACAGGCTCCAGTAAAAAGTCCCTCTCTATTTTTCTTACAAGCCCCCTTTAAGTACTGAAACGCCACTCTAAGATTTCCTTTTCTCAGGGTTGAGCCCTTCAGCTCTGTTCTCCCTTCTCTGGACACGCTCCAGCACCTCAATGTCTTTGTTGTAGTGGGGAACTCAAAAGTGTCCCCAGGATTCAAGGTGTGGCCTTACCAGTGCCAAGTTCAGGGGGGACAATCACTGTCTTGGTCCTGCTGTTACAGGCCAGGATGTTAAAGCACGGCTTTGTTCGGCTTGTGTTTTAAAAAACAGGGACCAGCTTAATACACTGTTCCTTGCAACATTTAAGTGGAGCACCTGAAATTGAGTCTAAGGTAGAATTCTGAGCGAGAAATGTTCCTGTGTGCTACAGTCTGCACAGAACTAATCTCATCTGTGCTGCAGAGCCACCAGCACATGCTGCTACCAGCTGCAGGCTCACCTGCTGGAACAGCTTTGGGATGGAGCAGGTGACTCTGGCAGCACCCACACCTGAGCTCCAGCCATGCTCCTGCTTCCTTGCTGGCCCAGTCAGCCACTGCATCCCTCTGCCCTGTCTACAGGACACTGGAGATTAATACTTTGGGTGAAAAAAATCCTTCTGAAGCTGAAGAGGAAAAAGGATATCCTCCTGGTAACATGAAAGGAAACTGAAGCCTGGGCTTTATAAAAAATGCATTAATTGTGAGACAAGAAGAAAGTCATCTCAAGTGCCTGTGACATGTTGGTTTAGAAACGGCTGGCTGAGTCTTCGGGGGAAACACACTCTGTCACATCAGAGGGGCTTGGGGATGGGTGGTCCTGATGCAGCCACCCCTCCTCTAGAGAAACCTTCTCCCCAAAAAGCCTCCCCTCTGCTGAGGCCTCACTGGGAAGCACATTTCTCCTTCTATGGGGAAGGGAGGGGGCACGGTCCTAGGAAAAACCCCATGGGGCCATGTCCTCCTACAGAAACAAATGTTGCCAGCATTTTGCAAGACTTTTCCAAAATAACCCCCTTGTGCATGTTCTCCCCCAAACCTAAAGCAGCAAAATGCCTTGTAGGAGGTGCTAAGATATCTCTTCTCCCTCCACTGGCTTTCCCAGTGCTTGAGCATCCCCACACTGGGCTGGGGTAAGCACCCGCACTCCTTCCTGCCACGCTGTCATCACAGAGAGGCATGAGAAGAATTTGTACAAGTAGGTCAGGTATGATTTCTCATCCGCCGACTGCTAATAAAAGCCACTGATGTGAAACCTATAACATTATGAGTATAAATAATTTAGCTCCAGTGTGTAAACATCAATTCTGAGTTTTAAAAAACCCAAAATAATTCCATCAGCTTTTTCTATCCCCTCCATGCACATGTTGTTATACCCAGCTGATAACAAGGGCAGTAATTTCACGTTAAAGTGTTCACAACACCACCCTTGCCCCTGGAGCTACCAACAAGCATGGGGTGAAGAGCTTCATCCACCTCTGCCCAGCAAAGGACAGGTGAGAGTACCATGGTGGCCCATGGCTCCTGCTGGAGCCTGGCCACAGGGCCAACCTGGAGTGGCAGCCATCACCATGGGCAGAGATGTCTCCTGGCCATGTCCATCACCAGCACACCCAGCAGTGTCATTTTCAGGTTGGGGTGGATGGAAAAGGCCAACCCACACAGTTCTGCCATCTGCTGACCCTCAGGTGGCCTGCAGGATCTTTCCTGCCCCAGGATGGTTCAGCAAATCATACAGACTGCATGTGCACTCCAGCAAAGGAAATCAGTCCAGGAGACTTTAAAAAACCTCCCTGGCAGCAATACTCCCATACCACAGGATCCCTGCTCTGCTTCTGCCCCATGCCCAGCACTGCCCTGGAGACATCAGGTGAAAAGGATGTCAGCTAGAGAAGGGTGAGGGGGGCATTTGTGTGTCAGGACAGTGTGAGCCTGTGCCAGCTCCCCAAGGAGTCACTGGGAAGTTAGCAGGGATGGATCTGGACTGGAACCAGCATGTGGCTACTGCCATTACCACGGCTTAGAAAAAGCAAAGATTAATGTAATCATTTAATCCCGAGAGATTTCAGGATTCACCGACTGTATCTCATGTCTCCATTCATCACGACACAGGGGATGTGTGTAAACTGCTCTGCTCTTAGCTGGACCTCTGCTCCCTCCTGATTTCCCTTTTCCTGAGTTTCTCACAGGCCCTCAGTGCCCAGCTCTCCCCACTGCCACATCCCTGCCTCCTGACACAGCTGTGGTAGGCCCTGCCACACTTTTTGGCTGGTGAGAATGGTGACATCATCCACCCTTTGTTCTCTTGACTTTTTTTCTGGTGATAGCTCTGTCCTCAAAACTGACAGACCTCCACCTCCCTGGCCTGATGCTGGCAGCAGCAGTGGGGTATCCCCTTCCTGCATCTCCATCCACCCTTCATGTACTGCCCTGATGCTGTAAGGAGAGCCAAGACTGGGCTGGACACCCTGCAGGGAATGGGGTTTGCCTTAGGGTTAGAAATAACCTCTGCCTGCATAAAATTTGCCCAACCACTATGGTCTGGCTGGACAACAGAACAGCAGCAGTGACAGCCAATGACTCGCCGTGGATTTGTCCTTTCTGTCCCTCTGGTCCAGGGCACCACAGGTGTGATCTGACACCACACAGTCCCATCCTGCCTGGGGGTCCTGCTGCCTTCACTCCTTCCCCCAGGACTAAAGCACAGACAGGGGCTCCTGAGCAGCCCATGGCCACCCTGCACACCCAGGTGCTGCTGCCAGCCCCAAGGAATGGCAGTGGATGTGCTGCATCCCACAGAGATGGAGCGCTGCTCCAAGACCTCCACTTCCTAAATCCTCTGCTCACCAGGGCATCATGTTCCCAGCTTCATCTCCTGGACAGCACAGAGTGCCAAACCCCAGTGCATTAGCATAGATTTTACATTTAACATTAATTACAAGTGGGCTCCCACATGGCTCCTCTGCTGCCTTTCACTGAGCATGGTGCATCAGCTCCCACCTCTCATTTAAAGTCCCTTTGGGGAGGCCTTGGAGCAGTGGAGATTCCTGCCTCATGCAGGCTCCCAGCACCCATCCCAGTGGGATGGTGTCCCTGGGGATTGCCCTGACCCAGGTGCCAGACCTTGCACTTGGCCTTGTTGGACCTCATGAGGTTCACATGGACCCACCCCTCAAGCCTGTGCAAGTCCCTCTGGAAGGCATCCCTTCCCTCCAGCACATCAGCAGCACCACTCAGCCTGGTGTCACCTGCAAACCTGCTGAGGGTGCTCTAGAAACCACTGCCTGTGTTGCTGATGACAATATTAAATGGTTTTGTACAAGCCCTTAAGGAACACCACTCCTTACTGGTTTCCACATGGACATGAAATTTGACTGAATTCTGGACATGACCAGCCAGTTCCTTACCCACCAAACAGCCCCTCCATCAAACTCATACCTCTCCATCTCGAGGCCAAAGTGATGGGAATGACCATATCAAAAGCCTTTACAGAAGGGTAAGGCCCTGAACACCACTGCTGTAGCTTGTAGGTCATACAGGATCTAACACCATTTGAAGAGTAATCAGGTGGCAGCCTGTCTCACCCTGTCATGGAATCAGAGACACTCCCATCCACTGCAACACCTCCGTGCTGGATCTAGGGGTGCTGTGGGGCTGAGACCTCTTCTCCTGACCTAGCAAATCAGGTGCTGCAGATTCACACAGGATGCTGGCACAGCAACACCCCTGAGAGGCTCTGACCCAGCAAAACCCCACCTTGGCACACAGAGCCAGGGCTCAGAGGCTCCTTGTTGGGGTATGCAAACCCTCTCTGCTTCATGCTGCAAGTTTTGGTCCTTGAAACCGCGAGGCAGAACACTGCTGGGCCGACCTTGAGCAGCTCTGCCGTGTTCTCCATCCTCCTCCGAGGGGGGGAGGTGAACCCACCCAGCCCACACAGGAACCCCTCTGCTTTGGTGGGCACAGAGCCCTCGGTGAGTGCCAAGGTTAATGCACAGCAGTGCTGCCCTCCCAGGGAGGGCTCACTGTGAACCCCAGAGCTCTTCCTCCAGAAACAAATTGCTCTTCAACTATTGCCATCTTGTGGCGTCTGTGACCCGTTGCTTGTTCCTTTTATCTGCTAATGGTGTTGGTGAGAATCAGCAGTGTACACAGGCAATTTTAAAATGAAATGTAAATGAATCAGAAATGCCTACGGAGGAGCCATTAGCATAAATCCAATCAAAGGGCTTTGTTTAACTTGTTAAAAATGACTAAATATTTAGTGAGTGTGGGTGGGTGAGGTGATTCTTGCTCACACTTGGGAAGTTTTAGAAGCAAAACTAATGCTGATATCCTAAATGGCTGAACTTATCAGCAATTTTCTACCCTGAACTGTGCCTCCTCAGTCTATAACTCATTGGAATATTGTCCCCTGTTCAAGATCACCTCTAAAATATTATCACAGAATATGCTGAGTTGGAAGGGACCCACAAGGATTATCAAGTCCAGCTCCTGGCCCTGCACAGGACACCCCAGGAGTCACACCCTGTGCCTGAGCACATTGTCCAAACACTTCTTGAACTCTGCCAGGCTCGGTGCTGTGACCACTGCCCTGGGGAGCCTGTTCCAGTGCCCAACCACCCTCTGGGTGAAAAACCTTTTTCTATTATCCAATCTAACCTCCCCTTACACAACTTCAGGCCATTCCCTCCGGTGCTGTCATTGGCACCACAGAGAAGTGTTCAATGCCTGCTCCTGCTCTTCCCCTCATGAGGATGTTGAAGAGCACAATGAGGTCTCCCCTCAGTCTCAACTTTCTCCAGGCTGAACAAACCAAGTGATCTCAGCCCCTACACATGCAGCTTCCCCCTCCAGACCCTTCACCATCCTCATGGCCTTCCTTTGCACACTCCCTAATAGTTTAACATCTTTCTCTTGTTGTGGTGCCCAAAACTGCCAACAGTATTTTCTTGTAGGAGTACTTGACTCACTTAATGAGATCTCTGGACTCTCGTGAGCACTGCAGGCATCTCCTGGGAGTGGAGATTCCCTTGGAACAAACCCTGCCCATCCCTGTCATGCCAGTGGTCCCACCCAGGTGGGATGCTGAGGGTGCAATGCAAGATGGCACCACCAGAAGTGCAGGACCACCATGACCACCTGTGTTGTGCACCACAAAGATCACGCTGGGGATGGTAGACTCGATAGAAGGGAAAATTTTCTACAATGAAAGTGATGATGAAACACTGAAAGAGGTTGCCCAGAGAGGTGGTACATGCCCCATTCCTGGAAACATTCATGGTCAGGTTTGTTGGGGTTTAAGTTTTCAACTTCAGTCTGGTTTAGTTGAAGATGTCCCTGTTCATGGCAGGGGGTTTGGAACCAGGTGACTTCTAAAGGTGCCTTCCAACCCAAACCATTCTGTAATTCTATGAACAAGAGACATTCCAGTGCCTATAGATTTTATCCAAAGTGGCAGGAATGGGAAGGGTTCACTCCTCTGGCCCCAGTGTTACCTGCTGAGTGTCAGGAGGTACACATGAAGCTGAGGTTTGGTGGCAGTTTCAGTGGCACAGCAGACCAGCCCCAGCTCCCTGTTCCTCTGCTGCAATCCACCCATCCTGCCTCCACTCCTCAGGCTCCCACATTCACAGCAGCTTGTGCAGAGATCAAACCAACCCTAAGTAAAGTGGGGAAACTCCATTTTTTGGAGCACACATCTATTCCCTGACCCATCAGTTACACTCTAGCTATATGGACAGTGCTAAGGATATTGGTCATAGAGATGTAGCTCTGCAGCTTGGATTAAATCAAAAACCGAGTTAAAAACAGCGCTCAGCCTTGGCTCTGCTGCGACTCCTTGGGCTCCGCAGGGATCACTCAGGCTGGCAGCAGACGGGGCTTGGGGCAATGCTTTGCATTTGGGAAGAGCAGCTATTTCCTGCTGCTTTGCTCTCTGGAATGGAGCTGCACCGGGCGGGTGTTAATGGCCTTTCTGGAAATCCAAGCAGCCGGCACGGGGGCTGTCTGCTGGGCTTTGCTTTCCCCCAGGCGCTGCCCATCAGCCGCTTTGCCTTCCCGTCTGCACAGGGAAATCCCTCACCTGCAGGGATGCTCTCCTCAGGCCGCTCCGAGCATTTGTCCCTCTGCACACTGCCCCTCATCCCGCTGCCCAAGCGTCAGGTCCTGCAAAGGCAGATGCTGCTGTGCAGAGTTTACTTAACGCCAATGCTGGGCACAAATCCTGGGAAAACACACTCAAATCTGGCAGCAGGGAGGGGAGGAGGAGCAGGGGTATGCAGGGAATGGGAAAGAAAGGGAGAAATGGGAAGACTTAATGTGTGATTGTTTCTCTCCCTGTGGGATTTTGTGGGTTTTACTTTTAAATGCTGAGGAAAAGCCCTTTAGGGGAACGTGGAGCACCACATTGCAGCATTTCCCACTGCTGTCAAGTGCATCTGCTGAGTGCAGGGCTGCATTTGGGGGTACAGAGATATGGGGAACCCTGACACCCTCCTCCATCCACCCCCACATCCCAGCCAGTCCCACCAGAGGGGTCTCACCTCCTGGCAGCTCCAAGGATCCAGCACTCCATTGAAACAGCCTTTGCATGTCTTGGTGCATGTAAATCAGGGGCTTTCCAGGAGTTTCCTGGAGGAGCCACTGCCTGTGGGCTCAGCAATCCTCATTCCTCAATGCTAGCTTGGACTGGGAGCAGGAGAGATGCTTCAGTGCCTCCTCTGCTGTGAGACTGTTATGGCAACACACTCACATCCAACCCCTCAAGGAGAACAAACCACCCAGCCCCTGCTTAGGGGCTTGGGCTTGGTTTATTTTTGCTTTTCCACGGGGAAAACACACCATGGCACAGTGGTTATCCCTGAGGAGATGAGAGGTGGCATTGGGCACACCTGGTCTCTTCCAGGGCACCTCACCTGCAGCTCTGAGAGCACTTTGCTGATGTTACACCTTTTTCCCATATAAACCACTTTCCCCCATTTGCTCAAGTTTTAAGTGCCTGGTTGGCACAATTCTGGGTGGGATTCAGCTCTGTTTCAACAGTTCAGATGTGTTTAGGGGATCTTAATTACATACTCATCCAATGGATACTGCTGGGGCAGAAGAAGGGGAAGGGACAGACCCGGAGGGCTGGCTGCATGTCACCCTAGGGAGGGAAAAGGGAAGCTGGGAGCAGCAGCATCCTTCACTCCCATACCCCTGGTTTCCAGCAGGCAGAGCCAGCAGGTTTGCTGAGGTCATTTGGCTCCTTGCAACAGCCACCTGTTTTCCCAAGGAGCTGTTTGTTTCCCTGCTTGTGCATCCCACCAGCCTTAATTCAGCATCAAGAAGGGCCTGGCATCTCAAAAAGCTGTGGGTGCCCCATCCCTGGAAGTGTTCAAGGCCAGGTTGGCCTTGAGCAACCCAATATATCTAAAGCTGTCCCTGTCCATGGCAGGGGTTTAGGCTAGATGAACTTTAAAGGTCCCTTACAACTCAAACCAGTCAGGGATTCTAAAATTCTGTGGTTTTAACAGCACATTTGCCCTCTGCTGTGCTTTGGCAGCAGGACATTTCACCTCTGGATTCACCTAAATTCCCATCCATCAGTACCAACCCCCCCCAGCTACTACACAGGGCTGGCAGCAGAGGAAAGCAGGAAAATCCTGGATGGAGAATAAGACTCCTTGCCAGAGAAATTATATGAAGCAGGTGGTTCCAGCTCGGAGAAACTCAATTTATATTCCCAAATGACATGCTGGGAGCTGCTCACAGCTCCATCAGCAAGCACAGCACAGGCAGGCAGATGTTTTGGCACGTGCCAGCAGCTGGAATAGGATTGCTGGCTCAGCTTGGCTGCACCCTTCACTCCAGACAGTAATTTGGGAAGTCAGTGTTGGAGGCCCATCCCAAGGGAGCCTGTATTGGGTGGCTGCAGCTCTGGCTGGCAGAACCACACAGCTCATTCTGAAACAAAGAGAGGGAGCAGAGCTGGGCAGGAGGAGCCACTGCTGGATTATTTACAGGCTCCAGCCTTGGGAAAACCCTGGCAGAGAAAAGCACTGGCTCTGCTTGGGAGCAAAGGCCATGGTGGGGATGATGGGGTTGTGCCCCTGCCATCCACACTGCAGGAGCAGCTTTGCCAAAGGAAGTGGGACATGTCTGGGGACACTCAGGCTCAGAGTGGTGGGATGTGGCTTAGGGACACAAAGCCCTGCAAAGGGAGAGGGACACAAGGAGCATTCTGTGGGCACTGCAAGGCACGAGGCTTGTCCCCAGGGCAGGTGTTGTCAGCACAGCTGAACTTCCAGGTCTGGAGGGGGAAGGAGGAGGTTCCCACACAGGCTGAGCAGTGGCACTGAGGGGAGTGTGGCAGAGGCTGCTGCCTCACCAGGCCCTGTGTGATTGTTTTATTTTCAGTGTGCTGCCCAGTAACAAAGAGCAGCTGTGCTGTGCCTGCTGCCCCAGACTGGCAGAACAAAGGGGCTCCGTGAAATGCTTCCCCCACATGTGACACCATGAGGATGTGACAGGCAGGGTGGGAATACCAAATCCAATGCAGTTTTGCAGAGATGTGTGTAAATCCAAGAGGGCTTCAGCAGAAGCCACCCCTAACGCTGCAAGAGGCCGTGGGAGAGCACACAGGCACATCTCAGACACAAAATGCCACCTTCCCAAACAGCCCACAAGGCTTCCCAGAGCCAGGCATGCTTCCCTTGAGGTACAACTCAGCCTGCCCACCCTGGGGAGAGCCCTCACCACCCCAGCCCAGGGCTGGTGGCTGCTTGTTCAAGCCATGTAGGTGCCTGGGCAAAAAAATACAAATAGAAACTGAGAAGTGAACTTTCCCTTGCAGCTTTTGGGGTGGCCAAGTGCAGGAGCAAAGTATGAAATGCTGCAAAAGGGATGAGGAAGAGACATGTTGTCCTCTTCATAGAGAGGGTTAGAGTAGCTTTACAGCACAGAGGTGTTAAACTGGTGGTGCAAAAGCAGCCAGGAGCCCCTCTCTGGGCACACAGCAAGGCAACAAGCACCAAGACTCCAGCAGCAGCTGTGTACACACCACCACCCCCATCCCACACCAGCAATTGATGGAAAATGGGGTCCAGGTGAATCTAGTCAGACCCCATTGATCACTGAGAGGCAACATCATCCTGTTTGACTGCTACAGGGTGGAGGCTGGCAAGGGACTGGTGTTGGAGCATCATCCAGGAGCAGAACCCCAGGAGCCCTGCCATGGGTGCAGAATCCCAGGACCAGAACCCCAGGAGCCCTGCCATGGGTGCAGAACTCCAGGAGCAGAACCTCAGGAGCCCTGCCATGGGTGCAGAACCCCAGGTACAGAACCCCAGGAGCTCTGCCATGGGTACTCCCTCCGTGGAGGATGCTCAGCTGGCTGCAGGGGATAAATGCAGCCTGCAAAAACACAGAGGAAACTGCACTTTTTGAACTGCTGTAAACCACGATGGGAATGTTTAAAAGAAGCTGCCAGGCAGGTATGATTTACTTGGCTTCTGATAAAATCTCACATCAGAGACTATTAATGCACCTTATCAAAGGTTAAAGGGGCAAAGTCCCCATTTGGCAACAGAAAACAAAGACAGAGAACATCTGCTCCTTGAAGCAAAAATGAGCAAACACCAAGGCAGAGTAGAGGTCAATACTGGCATCATTACTATTTAATACCACTTGTATATTAATGAGAGGCAGGAAAAACACAAAAAACAAGGCAAAGAAAGCCAACAATAGCCCAAACTTACTTTACTTTGTCGAAACAGAGAGAGGTAGGGAAAAAGTAATGCTTTGAGATGTGCTTTACATGAGAAATTAAATCATCACACTAAAGTTAGCCAGTGGAAGTAGTTTCAGCACATTAAACATCATATTCAGCCCAAGTGGGGCTGAACCAGCTGGTCCCATTTCACCAGCCACTTCATTGTGAATTCTGAAATGAGGGAAAAAAAAAAGACAAACACTTTCGCTGTCATTTCTTACCCTGGTTTTAATCAGCCAGTATTTCCTCACGCTCTTGTGATGCCACAGTTTCTTGGTTACAAACATTGCAGGGGAAGGCTGCATTGTTTTATTTAAAAAAAAAAAAGAAAAAGTTTCTGCTGACATTTAAGAAACAGAACAGGGAGAGTTCAAACTCTGATCATTTTGTAAACACCAAAGATGCAGGACCGAGTCAGAAGCCTACATGGATCAGAAATATTGCTTAGCTTTAACCCGGATGTGTACACAACAAAGCACCTTGGCCAAAGAAATCTGAGCTGCTAATAAACCCCACTCCAGGTCATCCATGGAAAAAAAGACTGATGAAATGCAGGCCCTGCACCTGTAAAGGCTGCAGACGTCTGTCACGTCCTCAAGACAGCACAGGAGGCAGCTGGCTTTGATGAGTGATCAGGCACAGCACAGAGGGCTTCACCTTCTTTTCTTTCTCCTTTTTGCTCTTCCTAAAGTGTGTGGAGCAGTCCCTTCTCATGGCATTGGAGCAAATTGCTCCAATAATGGAGTTTCTGCTGGAAGTTTTGGACACAGATGACAAAAAATGCCTTTGGGAGGGAGGGAGGAAAGGAAATGTGATCAGTTTTTAAGTCTAGAAAATCACTATTGGACTCCAGGAAAATGTTCCATGAAGCTGGTGGCTCCAGCAGTGTGGGGCCTCCCCAGGGCTGCTGGATCCATCACTACTCTTTCAGGGTTTTGTTTATGATCCTGCATGAAAAGGACACTCCCCTGTGTGCACAGGACTCCCTCCCTGATGCCCTGATTCCCTTCCAGCAGCTGTTCCAAGCGTGGAGCCCCTGGAGAAGCAGGGGCAGATGAATGCTGGGGGCAGCAGCACACCTGAGGCTGCAGTGCAGAGCTGGCTCCCTGCTCCTCTTGCCTTGGCTTCCCTGGCAAAGCCACTTTTCTACCCCTTGCCTGCCCACACAAAGCCTCACCCCAGCACAGGCAGCAGGGCCTGGGGTACACGTCCACAGGGACTCGTGCAGGTGCACCCAAGGATGCTCCATCACTGTCTGTGCCAAGAAATTGCTTTTAATTAATCAGGGCTTCAATTATGTGCAGTTCTCATCTCTATAGCCTGGTCCTGCCTAGATTCAGCTCTACAGAGTCACATCTGTGGCAGTACTAATGAGCATGAATTTCCAAGTACACATGTTTTCTTTCAGCCATGTTACCACCTGGAAATCTCAATTTATTTTATTTTCCCCTCTGTTAAAGAAATGTCTAGTCCTTACAGATGTGGGGAAAAAAAAAGAAGATAAAAATATAATCCAATTCCCTCCTCCCTCCAAAAATATCAGAAAGGAAAATCATGTAAGTCAGGACTCAAAATCAGCAAGGTTATCTCATGGTTTTCCTTACACTTCATGTTTGGTGTGTTTTTTTTTTAAATGAGGTGCTTGTTGTAGAGGTACTGGCTAAATGCTGGACAAATGTTAGATCAGAGCATCTGATTTCCAGCTCTCAAGATACTTACAGGGATTTTTTTCAGATTGAAATCATCTCTCAAGGAACACACAGATGTGATACGAGGCCAGTGCTCAGCAAAATCAGATCAATGGCAATCAGAAGATTCCGAGATCTTCCGCCTCCTCTCCATCTGGGAGGAGGGAGAGGCACTAAAGGGTTCAAATTCCAGGTCAGGACTGCAGATGCCACGTCCTCAATTCATCTCTGCTGTCAAAACCATCAGCCAAATGCCCCACAGCTGCTCACTGAGAAACAGCTTCTGTGTGTGGAGCTTGAAATGCTTTCAGAGAGCAACACAGAGGAGCCTGAAAATCAATTAATTATACAAATATTAGTGACTTCCTAAATGTGCTCAGTGCCGGGAGCTCCCATGCACCTCTGGTCCCCTGCACCACAGTCCTGGGGCACTACATTCTCTGGGAGATAAAGAGAGTAATTAAAATCAGGCAAGAAAAGCAACACTTTACTTTTTTTCTCTTTCTGCTTGTTTTTAGACAAGACTTTTTCAAAGCCAGTTGCACGAAAAGCAATCTTTGAATTAACAGGCAATTACTTAATTAGGTACTTAGCTGCAAATTACATGAAGCAAAGTGCCTGTTTTATCTATTTGGAAATGTAAACTGGGCCCTGTGCTATCCCTAACACAGAAATTCCCTCCTTTCTAGAGAAAACTTGTCTTGCACATAAAGCAAGAGACTCATCTGAATCCTGACTTTAATCGTTTGGGAAAAGTCTTTGGAAGCACAAAAAGCACTTTCAGGGGGAAAAATTAACTGAGAAGACACTGGAAATCAGACATGTTAAAGACATGTTAGATTCCAGGGATTTGTATATTAAATGCATAAGAAAAAATGGGATGTTTTGCAAATCAGTGGTGGAAAAGGGTTGAATTGAGCAAGTAGTCTGTGACAATCCTGGCTGTTGGCCACTAAAACACAGCCCAGCATCCTCAAGTTGTGTTGAACCCATCACCACCTGCTGCAAAACAGGATTACATTTTTCCTGAAGCATGCTCAAAACCAAATTCTGGGTAAAAAAAAAGTCACCAGCTGACACACCCAGCCACATTGCAGTGCTCCTGCTGTGGTACCTGCAGCCTTCATGGGCCACACACTGATCAAACCCCTTGGACATGACACCTGAGGAAATGACACCTCTATCTCCCTGGGGCCACAGTCTTGGCTCTGCACTCAGAAAAATTTAATGTTGGCCAAATTTTGTCCATTGTCAGGTCCATTTGAACCTCTCACTTTCCTTTAGCCCAACATTTTGGTGTGACACAGATCAAATGTGACTTTTGTTCACCTTCTCAACAAAATTCAGCATTGGTGGAGGACCTGGCTCTGCAGGTGTGAGGTCTCCTCAGCTCTGGTTCAATTTCCCACCCAAATGGGTCCCGATCTCAAAATTTTCATATTGAACGAGAAGGTGTCCGAGCAAGGAGTTCTACAGGCAGACTCGTGCTCCTTAGGGGAAACATCAGTGTGAGGAAGAATTTCTTCACAGAAAGGATGATTAGACATGAGAACAGGTTCCCAGGGAGGTGAGGACAGGTTCCCAGGGAGGTGGTGGAGTCACCATTCCTGGAGGTGTTTAAGGAAGGCCTGGATGTGGCACTCAGTGCCATGGTCTGGTTGACAAGGTGCTGTTTGGTCACAGGTTGGACTCGATCTCAGAGGTCTTTTCCAATCGATTTCTAATCAATTCTGCGATTAGGAGAAATGGCCTTAAACACAGGGGAGATTCAGATTAGATACGAAAGAAGCATTTTTCCCTGGTAGGTTGCCCAGACAGGCGGTGCAGTCACGGTGCCCGGAGCTGAGTTCCAGAGGTGCTGAGGTTCAGAATCCAAGGGGTTACAGCGGCACTGCTGCCTCGCACTGCTCCATCTTAAAGGTCTCCGCCAGCCTCGATGGCTGCCGGACCGCACGAAGGGACCGGACCCCACACGCACACCGGGGCTGCCCACACGGGCCGGGCTGAGGGGCGGGGGCGTCTGTGGGGTGTGGGGGGGGCGGTGTCGCGACATGTCGCGCCGCAACGGCGCGCGCCCCCGCGCGGGAACGCGCGTGGGATGCGGCGTGAGGGGGAGCGGGAGGGGGCGGGAAGGCGGCAGGGAAAGGGAGGGAAAAGCAGGGAAAGGGAGGAAAAGGGGGGGGGGTTTAACCCCCCCGTGCCCGGCGGCGGCGGCAGCATTTTCTATTCAGGCGGCGCTGAGGGAGCCCGTCGCGCCCGGTGCATTGTGGGACCGCGCTGGGAGTCCCGTTCGCGGGAGGAGGCGGAGGGCGAGGAGGCGGCGAGAGCCGGTGAGAGGGAGACCTGAGGAGGGAGGAGGAGGAGGAGGGGGGGTGCAAGGCGGGGAGATTTAAAGGGGAATTCGCCTCCGCCGTTCCCGCCGGGCCGGGCGCGGGGGGTGGCGCGGCGCGGCCGGGGCGCGGGGTGCCCGCCCGGCCCGGGCCCCGCCGCCCTCCCTCGGCCCGGCCCCGGGGGAAGGGCGGAGGAAGGAGCGGGGATGGGGGGGCAGCGCCTCACCGCGATGCGGCCGCTTTAAAAAAATTTGGACGCCGGCAGCGGACGGGTTAAATTTTTCGCCCGCCGACATTTTTTTTTCCCTTTTCCCTCCTTTCCCCCCCCAATTCCTCCCCCCACCCCCGTGCTTCTCTCCCTCCCCGTTACGGAGTGTCGGCGTGGGGTGGGGGGGTGCTGCTCCCAACATCCCACCGGCCGTCCCCGCCAGCGAGGGGCGAACCCCGCCCCGGTGACACCTACCTGCACGTGGGGACACGGGGGACACCGCGGCCGGACACCCGCGGGCTCCGTCCCCGCCGCAGCCTGGGCAGGGGCCGCTGCCACCGCCGCTCCGCGCGCAGCTCCTTCCTCCTCGTCCTCTTCCCCCGCCGCTTCTCCGGCTGCACAAAGAGCGGCAGCGAAGGCCCCGGGTTTGCCTCTAAAGGCAGCGGCTGGAAATTTAAGGTGTCCCGGAGCCATGTCTGCCCGCAGCGTTGCCCGCCGCATTCCCCGGATCGATGGTGGCTGCAGCGCCTCGCCTCGTGTGCCTCGGGCGGTCGGGCTGGCGCTGGGTGCGCTGGGGTTGGTTTGGGGTATGTACCTGGCTCCAGTTCTCCCTCCCTCCCCCCCCTTTTCGCTCCTGTGCTCCCCTCTCTCTGCTGTTGAGGAAGGCAAGGGTTAAGCTTTAGCTTTTAATATTTATTATGCCGCTCTTTTAAAGTAAGAAACGTCTGGGTTAGGAGGTGTTGTCTGCTGCTGGGGAGGGATGCTTGTCACTCACATCGCAGTGCTGCATGGACTGCCAGAATCGCAGAATGTTCTGACTTGCGAGGGACTCTCAAGTGCCATCAGTCCAGCTGCTGGCTCTGCACAGGACAGCCCCAAGAATCACACCTTGTGCCTGAGAGTTGTCTAAACTCTTCGTGAACTCCGCTAGGCTCGGTGCTGTGACCACCAAAGTCACCAAAAGCTGGGATGTTGCTCCTACGGGAGTCTGCGAATTACACAGTTGTGCGCAGCTTTAATCAGATCTTTAATAGAAAAGTTACCGTATTCTTGCACTGGGGATGTTTTCCATGAAATGAAATCATCTTGTTTGTTTCACGGGTTGTTTTCAAACGGGGGAACTGTGTCCCTACAGTTCCTGGTAGGCTGTGGCCTCTGCATTCATCCCTGTGTAAGTAGGCAGGGGAGTGCTAAGCTTATTGCACTTATTGGTTAGATGAAGGAAGATCTTGTGGGGCAAGCTGCTTTTTATAATTTTCTGAAATTAATTAGAATGAAGCGTTAAAAAAAGAATTAAGAAAAAAAAATCCCCCCTCCATGAAAGGCTTTTGTCTCCTATTTCTGTTGACAGGTTGTTTTCCAGACACTTCTTTTTTTTTTTTTTTTGCAAGTGCTTAGTGTCTTGCATTGGAAGACAACGGCTAGGAACTGAATTCATTGCTCATCCAAGACACGTTCTTGTAACTAGAGTTTGGATTTCTGCCCGAGCCTAGGCTTTGGAAGATTTGTTTTAAATAAGTGCCACACCTCCCAGAGAAGGAGGGAAAACACAGTGAAGGGGAGTTGGGCTTCACATCAAAAAGTTCTCAGGGAACTTAAAACTTCAGTTCCTACAAATTACAGACAATAAATTGACTTAAAGGTTTATGGAACAGATGTGCTTGTTAGTAAGTTCTGTGGAGGGCAGATACAGCACAGTCTGTAGATTAACTTCTTTCCTTCATTTAGCGAAGTTGAACTTGGCAAATATGAGTCCCTTGAATTCTTCTTTTCAGCTTAACCTCATTAGGGCATGACCATCAGTATCAGGTTTTGTCAGTGATGCCACTGAACTCTGTTCTTGTTGCTATTACATAGGAACCTTGCTTTCTAAGAAACTGCTACTAGACAGATTGCTTTTAGTAATTCCTGAAAACTTGTTCTCTGAGAAAGATGAATTGTATTTTATCACAGCCGTTCCTGTTTAGAAGTCAGTGTCTCAGTTAGGCCTCTTATTAGTTTTGGAGTGTGGTGGATGTGAGTCAGAGTGGAAAAACGTTCTAAAATTAGACATGCATTGTTAAGAATTTTATTAAATGAATTGCATCAGTGTCTTTTTACATTACTATTTTAATGGACAATTCTCTGATTTTCCGTATCATTAGTTGACTAAAAAAGGGCTGAAGAGGCAAGAAACTTTTCAGCATTTTTTTGTCTGTGAACACGCTGAAAGGTAAACTGGCATGCTTGTAGGTGAACCACTCCACTTAAAAACAGCCTCTTTGTTCTTCTGCTACCTGTACCAACAGAACACCAGGACTGTGTTTTGTCATAAGGAGGACAGGTGTATTATGAAGCTTCAGGACTGAAGCAGAGCCATTATTTGAAAAGCATCCCATTTTTGAGATTAATATGTTAATGGCTAAAATCATGACCCCACAGTGAGCTGAGTACAAACAGATGTCTGTGCTGAGCATGCTGCAGGATCAGGGCCCAGGTTGCCTTTTGGCCTCTGTGCTCTGGGAACTATTATTTCTTTCATTACCTCTGTGTTAAATGAGGACAGTAAGTGTGTTAGATTCTTTTTTTAATGAAAACCTTACGCAGCATATCTGGAAAAGAGCTTAATTCTCTGATTCACCTGGTATAGTTGTAGTTTTAAATGTCAGAAGGGTAGGATGAGGAGTCATCCCTTTGTAGTTGTAGGAAATGAGTTGTGTGAGATGTGCACACCTGTCTTAACAGGTGAACAACCACGATGAGCACTTTCTTTTAACTTGCACCATGTGGAAAACACGTTGTCTTGCAGGTCACAGGACTTTCCAATGTTCCCTTTTTTTTTTTTTAATTGTTATTTTTATTTTCCAATAAGACTGATCAGCAGAGAAACTGATCCCGTTGCTCTGGGCTGGGAGAGGCCGGCAGTCAGTGGGAGAGAACCATGTCTGTTCGGGAGTCCTTTAACCCAGAAAGTTACGAACTGGACAAGAGCTTCCGTCTGACCCGATTCACTGAACTGAAGGGCACAGGCTGCAAAGTGCCCCAGGATGTCTTACAGAAACTGCTTGAATCTCTACAAGAAAACCATTTTCAGGAAGATGAACAGTTCTTGGGGGCAGTTATGCCCAGGTTGGGTAAGTAGCTGCTGCTTGGGACATTGGTGGTCCTTCTGCTCGGTTTACTTAGTGACGCGATCACATTTGTGGTTTGTTCAACCAGTTTGAAAATTGTGTGTTGTATAATGCATGCACAGCATCCAGAAAGCTGTAGAATGAATCTCATGCTGTCATTTGTTGGCATCTGGGATACAAGAATATTATCTTAATTATTTAACATCCTGCAGTGCACTCAACTACAAAGGCAAAACACTCAGGAATGGCCATTGTGATGGCCACATGCTTAGGTGTTAGTCTGCTCCTCCCTTTCCCCCCAGTAGATGCTGTGCAAACTGAAATCCTCTCAGTTCATTTCTAGACTTTTATGTTCATGCATTGCATTTGGAATTTGATGCAATGGATGAATGAATTTGGATGATTCCCAGGTGAATTTCCCCTCTCCCTCCCCTCTGTTTCTGGGTCACAGAAAGTGAGCAAGAGAACTTCCTTGCTTCATCTGACTGGGAGCAAATTGTTTCACAGTTGTCATTTTTCCTTTGAGTCCTTTCCTTGTTCCCCACTCTAACTCTTTTGCTCACCTGTAGAAGCTGCCTGGGAAAGGCTGCCTTTCCAAGACCTCTGTGTTCTTGCCAGCTTCACTTTCTCTTTGATATTTGCACAATGATGCAAGCAATAAGGGAAAACAACCTGCACAAGCCACCTACATGGGGAACAGGGCAAACGTAGGTATTTTGATACCAGCTACTGTACCTAATATTGATATAGATAAATTAATGTAGATAATGTGTTTAATGACACTTTTAATTCTGTTTGTCTGTTTACTCAGCCCTGCATATTCAATCTCTTTGCAGTGCAGAATGGTTTTTTCCCCTTAACTTAAGAATATCAATGGAGCATTTATTCTGAAGTTATTATCAGTTTAATGTCCAATAACCTTATTTAAAATTATATAAACATTACTAATTGTCTATTAGCAGGCTAACAGGCTGCAACCCACTATTCTGGTAGAGATTGAATATAATCAGAGATTAGGAAGGCACCCATGCTCTTGCTTAAACAATGGGGATCTTTGTATGAAGTATCTAAGCAGCGATTGTGTGTGAAGCTGGGGTGGCACTATAATTTAATATTCCCTGATAGAGGACACTTCCATCTTTTTTCATCCCCAAATTGCTATTTATATGTATTTTTCTAGATTAAGTAAGCTGTTCACAGCAGCATTTCAGTTTGGCAGTTTTCTAAAATCAGCAATAGTTTGGTTTAGATTTCTTTTCTCTTACAAACTTACAGGCTCTAAACAATAATGCAACTGCTAGTAGACTTCTTCTACAGCTATATGAAAAGGTATAAAAGTAGATTTTATGCCATCAGTGTGTAGGTGTGATACTATGTAACAGAAAATCTGTTAGTAATAGAAGGTGAAGAGTTCAGATCTCTTTTAAAATGTGCTTTTGTGATGAGTATCCCTTTAGCAAATGTGTCTTTGGATAAGTTTGCCTTTGATGTCTTCTGCTAAAAAGCTATAGACACGTAACTTTGCCCCCTATGCATAGGCATCATGCTTTTGAAATGCAGTCAGGAGGGAGGTTGCCAGCAGCAGGTTCAAGCTCTCCCCTTTTTAGTTCTGCAAGAGATGTTACCCAGAGCAAACTTAAATACGACTGAGAGTAAAAAACTGCAAATCTGATGTTTATTCTCAGAGCTGTTGCAGATCTGCAATCAGTCATGGCTCTGAACAGATTCACTTGTTATTCAGAGCTGTTTTAGTGGAACATTAACACAGCCTCAGAAGGACCATCATCCTAGCCCCTAGGTCTGTCTGTCAGAGTTGGTTTTGCAGCATTATGGCATGAACAGGTGAACTGAGGGCAAAACAGCTCCTGCACCTGAGCCACTTCTCTGTAACTGCTTATGTGCCCTTCCCTGGAGGCACTGGATGTCAGGCATAGTGGCTTGGGAGCTTCTGTGGAGATTGAGCAACCCTAAATTACTGCTTGAGAGCTTGTTAGTGCTCTTCCAAGGCAAGATCTCCTTCCTCTCTAGGCAGGGGAGGCAAGATCATCTCCATTTGTATACTGACTGCCTGGCAGACCTCTGTCCCCTCAGTAAGACTCAGATGACAGCAACTTGTTCCATCCCTGTACAGAACACTGCCAAACACTGGTTTGTAGCTCTTGCTAGGGTAGTGTGTTTCATTAATACATGGTGAAAAGTTCTTGTGTGACATCTGCTCCTTAAAAATGGGCTATTTTGAAGACTCTTGCCCTGTGAGGCATGCAGAGTAATTCCAGGTAGCTTGCTGCCAGCCCAGGAAGGAGGTAAGCTTCCTGCATTGCTGCAGGGCACAAGGCTATCCACAGGGGAGTGTGGCTCAGGCAGCATGTTGTGATTTGTCACCTGCCCCTTTGGTATGGGCTCTTCCGTGGCAGCAAATGCTGGGAGGGTCTAATATCACATGTTCTGTTTGAAATACCCACTGCCAGGGAAAAGGTTGTGGTGCTCAGAGTTGTGGTGTTCTCCAAGGGGTTCTGTATCTGTCAGGTGCTCTGCCACCTTCCAGCCATGCCAGGCAAGGCTAATGCAGTTGCTAAAGCTTCAGGTGGGTCAATCATCTTTCACCGAGGGCCTGGGCTGTGACTTGTGGAGTTCTTGTTCCTTCTGGAGTGAGGGAATGTCTTTTATGAGATGCTGTGTCCTTTCACAACTGTCACTGTGTTTTTGTTGAGATTGGAGTGGCAGGAAAACCTATTTGCTTTTGACAATATCAGTGTACTTAGTTCCTCTTAACTTTAAATGTACTTACATAAAAGCACAGATGTTCTTGATGTGCTGCTATGCTGCTGCAAAAGAATAAAAAACATTGTAGTTTAGTTCTTGCCTTCAGCCATTTGCACTTATGTTCAGTTCCAACTAGGAGTTTTCTTTCTTTGCTTGTTTTTTCCTCTTACTTATGCTATGTGCTTTTTCTGGCAAAAGAATCTGCCTTGTCTGTTTAGGCAATGTTAGGAGTTGTATTTCACAGACATGTTTTATAAACTCTTTAGTTAAAAGCAACAGATTATTCAGGGCACAGTTACCCACCTCGCTCATGGATTTCTGTCTTTGCAGGAATTGGGATGGACACTTGTGTTATTCCATTAAGACATGGAGGTTTGTCATTAGTCCAGACGACAGATTATATTTATCCTATTGTGGATGACCCTTATATGATGGTAAGTTGGCTAAACTTGGTTCTTGGGTCTGTTGCTGATTCAGGCTTCTCACCAACCTGATGACAGTTCTGACATTTTCTTCTAGATGTGTGGTGCTATTTGTGTGATTAATTGCATTCAGAGTCTTTCCTAAATAGACATGTAGAGGGAAAGGCATCATTTCATCCTGGAATCTCCCATGTTGGCCAGGAATGCTGCAGTGCTGCTTTCTGTGTAGGTGGAAGTTGGGAGAACTGCCACATTTAATTCAGATTTCCCTTCATCTCTTGTTCTGTGGGATTTGGTTTGAAAAGCCCAAAAGGGGGAAAAAGAGCAGCCTGTGAAGTAGGAGAGAGTAAACTCCACTTACAAGCAGAACCACATTGTAATTGGCCTTTTTTGAGGTATTGAAATAACCAGGTAACCCATTAGAACTGGAAATACCCAATGTCAGTAGTTGGCAATAGCACCTGGCAATTTCAGAGTGCCTTCTGCACTCCAGCTGTCCTGTGGTGCTACCTCCACCTGAACATGGACACATTGAAATGACTGGAGGGAAGGTGTGTGCACCTTGGCCTTGGTTCATTCTGTGTTCCTGTCACATTTAGTCTGTCTCAGCAGAGATTCCTGCATGTGTGGCAGTGATCAGTATTGACTTTAACAGATCCTGGGAAACAAATGAGCTTTAAAAAATACTTTAATAAAGCTGTAAGGAAATGTTAAATGAAAGGTACTAGAATTTATGTTTTCTGCGGCTTGGATGTGACTCATTGCTTTTCTTGTTGTTGGTGTGACTGAATGTTTTATGTGCTGCTGTCAGTTTGTTTGCTCTGTAAGACCTCTCTGGTAGGTTTTGGACACAGTTTGAGATTGGGACCATCTTTTTCTTTTTTTTTTTTTTTAGCATGCTTGACCACATGGTGTGCACATATGTAAGCCTAGCTCCTGTAATTTCTCTTCCAGGAGAGCTCTCTTTCTGCAAAGTGAGCTGCCAAAAATCTCAGGCTGGCCTCTGGAGTATGGAGTTGTTGAGCTCTCCTGAGAAATTTGATTCAAATGGGTTGCTTTAATATCATGTGGGAACTTGTCAGGGATCAGAGGAGAAAAAATATTTTGGAGATCTGTGTTCAAGTTTGTCGTCTGAGAAACTCTTTTCTCACCTTGTAACAGAAACTTGAGGGACAGTGTTGAAGGCTGTGATATAGGGGGAGGGTTGCTTTGTTTGGAGATACAAATGCCACAGGAGTAGATAGATGGGCCTGTGCCCAGATGAGGTTTAGGTCAGTGTGGTAGGAGTGGAATGTAAATTTGGCCTTAGTCCAGCTTCAGTGGTTGCATCATAGTTACAGTCTGTGCTGTGATCCACATGCACCAGCAGCTGTAACCTTGGTGCTGTCTAACTCTCAGATCCTTCACTTTTCATTCTTGAGGGCATTTATTTTAATCTGGTGGCTGGCCACTTCCTAATCTGTTTACATATGTGTATTTCTTCCTAAGAGCTAACGGAGGATGGGGATTCTGTCTCAAGCCTTCTTGCTGATCCAATCAATGATGATCCAGCAGGATATTGCTCCTAGACCCTCTGCTCAGACCTCTCTCTTGAGGGCAAGAGTACTCCAAGGGACAGTGTAGATTACCTCTTACTTGTGTGGACCAGTATTGGTTAGAGGACAGTCAAATACAGTTTGCCACGGGGTTTATGGGTGGTTGTTACAAGCAGAGGAGTTGTGAGACTTGGGAATTTTGAGTTGGGTGTCCAGGCTGTATAAAGGAGTGTGCTCTGCCCTCCTCTGCTCGAGAGATGCTGCTGCTACCCTGCTTCTCCAAGTGCTTCTTTCCCTGCTTTAAATCCAGGTGTCCCCTGACCCACACCTGTTGTTACTATGGTACCAGTATCACTCACCTGCAGTGCACACTCTCCTTGCCCTTCCCCTCAGTGTCCTTACCCAGGCACTTCTGAGTGGGTGTTCCCTGATCTAGTCTCTTCCTTTCTCTGTGCACAGAGTTTACCTGCAGCTCCTTAGCTGAATTGGAGGAGAGGAAGCAAAGAGGGAAAGCCAAAAGTGCAAATGAACTCCAAGCTGGGTGCTGTGACAGAAGGGATTAGGAAACAGCTGAGGAAGGCAAAACTGCTTGTGGACTCAGCTGAACTTCCTATTTCTGCTCCAGAAAACAGCTTTCACTCTCCTACTGCTTATTTTAAAACTAAGTTCTGCAGTTATATGCAAAATCATTCTTCCTTCTTTTCCTTTTTCTCCTTCACTTTCACTTTGTCCTTTGCTCAGTCCATGTGCAAAATTATCCCTAGGATGCACACCTGTAAAATCTGTTCCAAGCATAGGATTTATTTAGCTTAAATGACTTATTAGAAAAGTTACAAGCAATCAAAAAAAGGTTTTGTAATAAGTATCAATCCGCTGGGACTAGTACTGGATACTGGCCTGTGTTGTAGCATTGTGGAGATACATATTTGAGTACAGGGACAGGGAATGGCTGCTTTGACAGAGTACATCTTTCCCCTTCCATCCAGGAACCTTTTTGTTGCTGTTTTAGGAACCTTTGCTCAAGACTGGAGATGGCTGTCTCATTCTTCAACCTTTGCCCTTACAAATAGTTCTTTCTATTGCACACAGACTTTGTGTTTCAGGGCACTGTGCAAGCAGGCAGGTGACCTGCAGGACCTGGCCAGGCTGACTCCTGTCTGTGAGCCCTGTGGGGTTGGCTGGTGTTCACAAGAGCCCTGTGTTGTTCTCTCTGCTCCTTCAGACTTGGGAATTGCACTTCCCTGAGTTTGTTTCCATAGTGGTTTTGGCAGTTGGCAAAGGCATTATTAGACTGACCTCTGACTATCAGAGGTATTGTCCTTATGGTTTTAAAAACCTATCTGTCATTCCTAACAGGGAACAAACCAGCAGTTTGCTTGGTAAATACTGAAGATAACAGAGAATGGCTTGATAGTTCCACAAAAGGGAAATGGCAGGCCTATAGAAATGTAACAGCTAATATCCATCAAATAGTGTAGTACACAAGTCTTTTCTTAATAGTTTAAAATTTAAATTATTAAAATATATTCCAGTTCCAAATATCAGAGATTCCCCTGATGCCACCAAAAACTCTTGAATTTATGGAAAACTGTATTATATTTATTTGTGATGGAGATGTTTCATGTCATCAGCAAGTGAAGTAACTGCCTGAAAATATTACCTATTTGCAAATTGTATCAAATAAGCATGCTGTTGCTTTTACCATGGTGGTGTTGCCTTTGAACATAACGAAAAGCACAGACTTAAAATCATAAAGCAGGTGCTGGTTACAGTTCTGCAACTGTAAATCTAAAACACTTTCATAGAATGCATGGAGTCTTCCAGAGTAACACAACAGAATTTGTTTTATATTTTAAAATATCTTACTGTCCCTTAGGGCACAGCCTGTAGGAGGAAATTCTGCATCTTCATCAGGAAACTTGATGTGTCATCTGTGCTGGGTTCGTACCTCAGAAACCCTGACTCAGATCCATTCATTTAGTAAAAGTAGAGTAACTAACCTCATGCAATGTGAGTGATGGCTTCTCAGTCCTGTCAGCTTCCTGACTTCTTAGAGCAATCTTCAGCAGACAGACAGTTTTGTCTCTTGTACAAGTTTTTGTTAGTGGAGATACTCACATGCAGACACAAGTCAGTAAAGTTGTTGGTGCTGTAGCAAAATTCAGCCTGATCTTGTCACCTGGAAAGTGCCAGATAAACACATAAATCTCTCTCACTGTGTGAGTGGTGGAGGTACACAGCTTCCCCCAGTGGTGGCAAATCCAGAGAGCCCTGAGCTTCTCTATTCCCTGTACATGCTGTCATCCCCAGAGCAGAGGAAGCAGCCCAGTGTGGGTGTGGGCTGGCAGCACAGCTGTATCCTCAGGGAAGAGGAGTTCTATCCTAGAAACTGAGGATTGCAGACATGGCCTCCAGAGTAGGGCAGGGAACAAACATCTTTCTCATCAAGGACCCATCTCCTGCATATTCTGATGCACAAGTTCAGCAATATGTGCTTTTTAGATTAATTTCCTAGCAGTTGTGAGTTCCATGCCAAAGTTAACAAGAATTTACCATGTTAAGTAAACAGAGCTTGTTATCAGGGACAGACTGCTGATTTTAACTTCAGCCTCTCAGATTGGGCATCCAGTGTGAACTCTGGGATTCTTATGGAGTCAGTGGGAGAGAGTGCTGAGCAAGACAGCTGGGATGAATTCTCTCCATACCTATAAAAGGAAGGATACCTGCACTTCTGGGTGGGCACATAGCACATAATGGACCATACCACATCTCTAGCTGGGTTTCTTAATGCTGTGGAGTAAGAAGCTGTGTCAGAATGCAAACTCACACTGGAAGCTTTGCTTGTGGAAAGTGTTTAAACATTCACCAAGAGTGCTGCAGATTTTTTTTCTTGTCTCTCTTTGTTTTTCAGGGACGAATAGCGTGTGCCAATGTCCTAAGTGACCTTTATGCCATGGGGGTCACAGAATGCGACAACATGTTGATGCTCCTTGGAATCAGCAATAAAATGACAGATAGGGTAAGACTTTTGACACTTTTTCTTGAAGGAAGAGTCAAACAGCTAAATGTGCTCAGAATGTATTTACCTTTAGTGTATTTTCTCCTCAAAGTTTGAAGCTGTGTAAAGAAGAAATGGTCTTCTTGAGTGGCTTAGTTCATGGGATCTTGCCTCATAAACATTCTGAGGTCACATGCTAAAAGTTCAGTTTTTTGGGGCATTGTAATCTGCTGCCTTCATCCCCACCAAAATGGGGTGCCTCCTTCTATCAAAGGCCAGCATTTGATGGCCAATTCATCTGTCAATCTGGATAGATGATTATGGGTTGATTTTTTTTTTTTTTTTTGCCCTTTTTTTGGTGTAAGAGATCAGCATGTATGTTTGTTTTGCTGTAGTAAAAAAGGAACATATATTCTTAGAAGGATGTAAGTTGAAACTTTGATGGGCAATGGAGCTCAAATGCCATCTTGGTTAAATGTTGCCTTTTAGCACTGCTCTGCTGTGGCTGTACAGGATTACAGCAGCAGGATAATTGTTCTGAGTTTCCAGAACTCTGATTACTCTTGTATGACCTTTTGAACAATGTTTCTTCAGTGTAAGAGTGTCTTTGCACCTCTTCTACACAGAGCTGTAAAACTGTAACTCTGTGGGATAACATGAAGTTTCAGGAGGCCAGACTCTTCCTAAGGGTTGCTTTTCTGTCATGAACTATTTGCCACGAGGGCATTTGGTTGGAGTGGTTAAAGCCTTGGACCTGTCTTGCAATGACTAGCACTGCTGTGTATGGAACTCTGACTTCTGTTTTGATCTCTAGGAAAGAGACAAAGTGATGCCTCTAATTATCCAGGGTTTCAAAGATGCAGCAGAAGAGGCAGGAACATCTGTTACTGGTGGCCAAACAGTGTTAAATCCCTGGATTGTTTTAGGAGGAGTGGCCACGACAGTCTGTCAGCCTAATGAATTTATAATGTAAGTTAAATCACTAAACAATCAAAGGCACTGGTCTGAGGGATACAGTAAAAATCCTTTAAGCACTGTGTTGTGATCTTGTGGTGTGTCTCTGATGAGTAAAGCAGTACCTTCTGCTTGCTTTTCTCCTTAGCACTCAACAAGATGCCACATCTCTTTGTACATATTTGCTTTATTTTGAACAGGATGTCCTTTTACTTCCCACCCCCCAGTCCTTTTTGATCCTATTCTCTTTTTGACAGGAGAATTAACTGCCTAATCTATAAAGGCAGTGGAGATTGTTTTGAACATAAATTTCTGCCTCACTTATACATACATTTCTAAACCATGTCCCAATTATCCTATTAGTGGCTGTAGAGAGCTACAGAACTGCTGTCTTTAGAGCATTCTGTCCATTTAACAGTAGCTGATTTTGAATGTCCCACTGTGGCATGTTATTCTATACAAATGAACTCCTTCATGATCTTAATGCTGGATATCTTATGCCCTGGGTAAAAAAGGTAAATTTTTTCCCTTATCCTCTCTTATGTCTTCTCAAACAATTTCAAAGACAAGATGTAATTTGGTGTGTGTCTGACTGCAAGCATTGTTTTTTCCAAGAAAGAAGGATTAGCACTTTTTAAACAAGTTTGCAGCATTTTCCTCAATGATACTGAGTGGCAATGAATCCCAAAGGGTAATTCTGCAATTAGTCAGTTTTTTAACTGTGCAGTAAGATGTGTGGGTCTGTGAAAATGTAATTATCAGCACTTATTCCTAATAACGTGTTTGAACCTCACTGTGTAGTTAATATATGAATTCTTTGTTTCCAGGCCAGACAATGCAGTGCCAGGAGATGTGCTTGTATTAACTAAACCCTTGGGAACACAAGTGGCTGTAGCTGTTCACCAGTGGCTAGATATTGTGAGTACACTACAAAAAAAAAAAGAAATAGGGAAGAGGTGTAAAGATGACCTTCCTCATTCCCTCAACATGACAAAGTTCAGCTCAGATGGGACTCATCTGTCACCTCTCTCCTCTTTCCTCCTTGATATGATCCAGCCTTCCCTACTTGTGTGTAACACTCCTTTGGAATCAAGGCAATTTACAATTTTGTGCTTAGTGAGCCCATCTTAATTGCACCTAATTCTTAGTTATTTCTCAGACATTGCTGTAATAACCAAAATTGTTTACTAACAGAACAACAGACTATCACCCTGGGCAACATTATGCCCTACTCCACCTGCCAAAGTAATTGGCAACACTTGCTGATGGCAGCTAGGCCAGGAATGGTCTCTCTGTGTTCTTGGGCTTTCTGTTTGTGTACATGGAAGTTTATCTGCGTTTCACATGTATTGCCCTGTGCATTCAGTAAGAATATTTCTAGCAGCGTTATGGATGTAGGCATACTTCCATCTGTTACTTCAGGCAAAAATGTAACTACTGAACTGAAAAGTAACTGCAAAATTGGCATCTGCTTATGTTGTCTGGCTCCCTGTACGTGACTTCCAAATTATAACTGCTCAGTTTACACTCTAAAAAGATGCATCTTTTCTACTTTTGGGACTCCTGAGCCAAAAGACTGGCAGAGGAGTGAGCTGGAATCTACTTTGGTTTGGCTGTTGGCCACTGCATTGTCAGATGAATTCTAATTAACCCAGCTAGTGTTAGCAAAGTGGGAGAGAACCAGCTTAAGCCTTCATTGGAGTCTGCAGTGTGAGCAGCAAGGGAAAAATATTTTTCTCCTTCTTCATAGGGTCTGGCCTAGCAACTTTGACCTCTTCAGAATCCTGTGTTTTCCACAGATACAAGGATCAGGGCCTCAGATAATCTTGATATGAAAATGAAGTGAAACAAGGTCTCAATTCCATAGTATGTTTTCTGCCCATAATCTTACTTCTTAACATATCTTCTTGTTGTACTTATGAGCAGACTTGCAAATTAAGGCTATTCTGAATTTCCACATATTTCAAATACTACTAATTTCCTCAACTGTCAAACAGAAAAACCTGGTCTGAAAAATGAGGACAGCCAGGAAATCAATACTGCTATTATTATGTGTAAGCAGAATATATCTTTGATTGTGGTAGGAAAATTTCTGAGTAGCTATGCTACCTTTTCTTTAGCTTTGTTTTGTGAAAGCGCAGGGAAAGTGAAACTAGAATTAATTACCCATCACAAATCCACCTGTAAATCAACTTTTGGTGGGGAATTGAACTTCATATTAAAAAGTGTGTGGGAGAAGGTATAGTATAGCAAGTTTATGCACAGGCAAGAAAGGCAAACTGGAGTGTAGAGGTATGCATGCTTAAAGGCACGAAAGGGGCTGGGATGTGCCCCTTCAGAGAGGGTTTTCTTGCTCTTTGCTGTTGTCTACAGACCCTTCCTATTTGGAAATCCAATCTTGCTTTTATAACGTGTTTGGGAGTTTTTTGCAAATTTTTCCGCCCTAATTCCCTGTTGACTAACCCCAGTACTTTGATTACTGTAGTGGAGAGAGGGATTTTCCTCCAATTCATATCTTACCTGTGTTTGTGGCTCTTCTGCCCTCAGCCTTGAATTCTGCTTCCACATTGTTTGTGATTGCCATTGCCATCATCTGACCAGTTTCTGTCCTGTGATCAGCCTCAGAACTGTTTTTGAAACCTAAGGCAGAATGACTGCTCACATTTTTTTCAGTCGTTCCCAGAGTAAGAATAATCACTATTCTGTCATCTCTGTAACAGCCACATCTTATTTTTGACTTGGTCTCTCATTTGTGTAAACAAAAATGCTTTTCTTTGATTGGTAGATCCAGTTCAACCTAATATCAGAAACTCTGGTCCCACTGCCATTGTTCCTTGCTCTTAAACAATTTATTTATTTTGGCTGACCAATCTTTCCCCCTTTTGCCATTTCTGGATTCTCTCTTACATCCCTTGAAGTCAGCACTCATTTGTTAAGACAAGATCCTTCCCAGTGTAGCATCACCTACCATTTCTTAGTAGTTCCTGCACCTTTTGTTAAGTAAGATGTTTGTTCTATACATTTACGCTATGGAATGGCAGTGTAAGTATTGTGTCTTCAAAAATCCTGTGTTTTCTGACTTTCAGTTCTCTGTAATTTTATTTTCACTGAAAAAAAAAGGAAAAAAAAGTTAAATCACTTGCAGTGTGGCTTTTAAAAATAAAATAGTTGCTTTGTTTCATTCTGGATCTGGAATCACTTCAGCTTCAAATGAAACAATTACCCTCTATAAAGGTACTGTTTCCTAAATTGTTGTGAAACCCTTCTGGGATGAAGAGCATTTATGGGAATATGATGAAGGGATGAGACCATACCAGACACTGGAGAATGGGTGGAAGATGCTGGTATTAAATTGTAAAGGAGGCTTATGAAACTGCCTTAATCCTAAACTAGAGTGATTATATCCTGCCTTAGCATACATTCCTCTGACCAGGACTGGTGGATATCAATGGTCTTTCCTCATCAAAGTGCCCAAGTGTGAAGTCAAGAACAATCTCTTAAAAACCCAAGAAGCCAGAAATTACAAATCTCAACATCTGGCAACAAAGTTTTTTGGTTTTTTTTTTTTTAATTTGGCTGTGGGAGTTCAATCCAGAGAGTTGCCTTGAGGGAGTTCTTCCCCTAGAGTAGTTTATTCCACGCCACTCAGCTGCTGGAAGTAGCATATGAAGTACTTAGTGCCTAATAGATCTTTAAATGAACTTTGCTGGGGTACAGCAGACTAAGGCACACTGGAACATTTTCCCCCTCTTTAGCTGTTAAAAAAAAGTACATTTTGGATTAAGGGTTTGGGGTTTTTTAAGTGGTCAGGGTGTGTTTTAAAATATACAGCTGCAAATCTAAAAGAAACATTTTTATTTCATCCATTAGCCTGAAAAGTGGAATAAAATCAAACTGGTGGTAACGCAGGAAGATGTAGAACTAGCATATCAGGAGGCAATGATGAATATGGCACGGCTGAACAGGACAGGTAAGAAGAGATGTGTGTGTTGGGAGGGGTTGTGAGTATTTCCAATTCCATATCAATTTCATTTCAGTGCTTTGGGGAATTGTGACACAGCCACTTTGTCCCTTTCATTCTGCCCCATTTCTCTGCTGTTCAGTGTTAGCAAAACCAGCAAATTAAAATCAAACGCTCTCTTGTAATTATGCAGCAAAAACACAAAGCTGCTGGATATGATTATGACTCATGTGAGTGCTGCAAGTAACATCCCAGTGAATTAAAGAATGTTTTAAAGCAAAAAATATTGGATTTGTTCCTTATTCTCTTGCATAGAGAAGGCCTGGCTGTGATAAGATTAAAAGAATTTAAAATAGAATAAAAAAAGAAAAGTTTTATAAGCTTCAATTTAAATTTTGATTTAAAAAAAATTACTTTGTTCTAATTCGGTCTTGTACTATGTTTTCCGCAGTGTGGAGTATATATGTGGAATATACTTTTTTTCCTGTTTGTCTTTTTCCTGTTCCTGTAGTGGGTTTTTTGTTTTGATTTTTTTTTCTTTGAATTTTGGTAGAGGAAAGGTTCTGCTTTTGCCCTAGAAGTTTTAATCCAGGATTTCCCTTCTTTGTTCAAAGTATCTGTTGGAAGAGTGGAGAATTAAATATTTCCTTACTTACTTCTCACTTGAAGGAACAAGCATAGTTAAATATCACTTTTCGCATTTATTCAGTTTTCATTTCTTATGTCATCCCCCTGGTTTTTCATTCTTTGTCAAAGCCTTCCAGGAAAGATAAGTGACCAGCATTGCCTTATGGAAAAGAACTCGGTCCTGCTTCTGCACTGGGAAGCACCCAAAGAAAGTCAAAGTGTTCTCGGTTTTGTTTTTCTCTACTCTTGTCAGACACCTTTAACAAGACTTAAATACTTTTAACTGGTGCTATTGTCCTGCAAGCAGGGGTGCCCTTTTCCCACCCTAGAGCTGCAAATGTGTAGGAATTTCATGAATGTACAGGTGGGGAGGCTGGGCCCCTTCCCCCACAGCTGCAGGCTTTGTTCTTCAGCTCTTAAACTTCGAGTGTCCACATCTCAAGTTCTGATGTCACCGTTGCAGGGCGGCAGGGAAAGAGGTGTGAGAAGACTGAGCTGTGTCTGCTCCTTGCCCTTAGTGGAGCAAAGCTGAGCTCAGAACCTCCCTGGCCCTCAGCTTTGGGAAGTTTGGATCTGAAGCAAACCCCTGTTTCTTAGACTGCCAGTATAAATGAGTAGCTAACGTGATAAATTAGTAGTAAACGTGTCTAATAGCCCATGCTCATAATTGCAACTTCCATGACAGATTCTCAGCATGATTTAATGTCTTAAATACAGATTGAATTTTTTAAGTGTTACATGCACTGCTGGTGAATTCCAGTTCTCTTCAAGCATGATTTTATTTTATTTATTTATTTAACCCAACCTGGTTTGCATTAAAGGTACACAACTTCATTTGGACTGTGCACAATATTGCTAAAGCACTTTCCTGATAATTGGGTATTTTCTGATGTGGTGTTCTTTCCCCCTCCCTCCCCTGTAGCTGCTGGCCTCATGCACACGTTCAATGCACATGCAGCTACAGACATCACAGGGTTTGGGATCCTGGGCCATGCACAGAACCTTGCCAAGCAGCAGCGGAACGAGGTGTCCTTCGTCATCCACAACCTCCCCGTCCTGGCCAAGATGGCTGCTGTCAGTAAGGCCTGTGGCAACATGTTCGGCCTCATGCATGGCACTTGTCCAGAGACTTCAGGTAAGTGACAGCTGTGCCACCCTTTTCCTTTCCTTTGAAATAAATAGGGCAGGAGATCCTTCTACTTTTTAATGCCTTTATTAAAAACCAGCTCGGGTGGGAAGAGCCAGCAGGTCACGCTCACACCGCTGCTGCTCCCAGGAGTGGCACGGAGGAGGAGGAGGAAGAGTGCAGCTTTGTCTGATGGTCTGTAGGCAGTACTGGGACTTCCATCCTCACGAGAGCATCAGAAGATTCCCAGTTTTTCAGTTTGACATTCGAGCTCCTCTTTCTAGCCGACATATTTTTAGGTTAGGGTGAAAGGTAAAAAGGGTCTTAGCAGACACTGGAGTCCATTCCTCACCTCTAGACATTACTTGGGTCTCTTAATTCCATGGTGGCTCGTTGTTTTAGGGGTTTTTCCTGATAGATTTGGTGAGGTGTTTCCTCATTTGCATACCAGCCCCAATGTCACCTCCTCCTCAAAGTCCCAGGTGCCATTTTCCAGGAAGCAGCAGGGTGGTACTCGACAAAGGGGGATTTCTAACCATCAACAACAGGTAATTAAAGAAAAACTATTAACAACAGGTGATTACAACATGAAATTATTAACAACAAATAGTTAGAACTCCAACTTAGCAGCAATTGGTTTAACCTGTTAACTCTGCAACCTTTAAAAAAAATGGACAACTTTTCTACTCATAACACCCTACACCTGCACCTCAGAATTCCTTTTCAAACGCACAAATTGGTGCTGTGTGTTCAGAGTCACAGTTGGTTTGGCACTTGGCCAGGCTAATTAGCAGCAGCCATGCAGCTGTTCACAACTGACTCCTTCAGCTGGACTTGCAAACCAACATCCTGTCCTGTCTTCTGCTCCCATATGGAACACTGTTACAGAAACCCTGCAACCCTCCAGTTTGCAGTTAGAAGTTAGTGATGATTCAGAATTCTTTTGAAACTCTGTTAACTGCAGAACATTGGATATCTGGAAATTCCACCACACCTGGCACAGTGTTCTCAAAAGCAAAGTCGCTGGCAGTAGTTTTGCCTGGCAGAGGATGGTGTTTGGTTTGGTACTATAAAATTTAGTGTTGGGTGGGCCAGTGTTGGCAGCTGAGGCCTTCTCTGTCCATAGCATACAGACATCCAAGAATCCACCTTACAGCTTTTCTCCTCTACTTGTATGAAATCTGATTTTAGAGATTGTGACAAGCAGCAGAGAAATCAGTGTTGCTTTCTGACCCATTTATTACTTGAGTTTAATAAGGCTGCCACTTGTGACAGTGAGTACAACAGACTGCACTGAAAACCTGGCTATGGAGAAAAACAGAGTCATCAGGTGATGAGAACTTCTGATGGTTTTTAAGTTGCCTTATTAAGAGTAGGCTCTTCTCTGATGAGCATGATCACTGTCATCTGCTGGATGTCTTTCTACTTAACTTTTGTTCTCAGTCTTTTGTTTAATTTTATTTTTTCGAGTTTAGTCTGACTCTTCTTTCTCTTTGGGAGATGGAGAGATGTAGCAACACATCTGTCTTTTTCTCCTGTTTCATTTCCCTGCCATCTTCTGGTTCTTCAGAAGTGTTACCCACATTCTCTGCAGTTCACAACATAGGGGGCCCCTTGAAGCAAAACATTTGGAAGATTTGGAAAAAAGCATCACAGTGAGAGCAATAAACTTTTCCCCTAGTGAATACATAACTTACCCTGATCTGCTGACTTGTTCCTTGGCCCTCTGTGCTTGAGCAGACACTCTGTCCTACAGAGACTGTGTGGCTCAGATGATGTGTAACAGGATATGGGACATGAACCCTTTCCAAATCCAGAGTCAGTCAGAAGGGAGCAGAAATATCTGGTGGCAGCTTGGCAAGCTGTGTCAATAAGGTTGGTAATACCAGTCAGATTCTTAAAACCCAGGAGCCCACATAGCTGGAGTGCTGGTACATTTATTATTTGGTAAAAGCCCAAAAAATGGCATGATACAGAGCTGGAACTGCAAGGTGCCTTTCCAGGTGAGTGGCTGTAGTAGAGGTTTGGATAGCAGTTGGTGTGGGAATGGTTTAGCTGCAGACCAAGTGCTTACATCTTCAGAGCTGCCTGTCCTGCACCTTGGGGATACCCAATTCTCTTTTCACTGCAGGAATGTAAAACAGTGCAGATGGATGCACTGCCAGGAAGTGGGAAATGCTTGACTTCAGAATCTCTTCTGGGAGTGAGAGCAAGAGGTCTTTTTGAAATGCTGAGCAGCTAGCATTGTGCAGAGATGGATGATGATGGGAAAAACAGCCAGACAGATCTGGTTGGTGGTGAACTGCGGGTGCCTCAAAACACATCTGTCTGATTTGATCACAGCGCTGTGTTTCTCGCATTAGAGGTGGCCACAGGGATTTGTCACAGGGCAGTGTCTGCCAGATCCCCAAAAACGATCTGTAGCCATGTGGACACACTGGCCAGGAAGCTGAATAACCACCCACAGGCTTCAGGCTTGCACTGCAGGGCCTGGTGAGTGTCAGCAGTGTGAGCTGGGCAGGCTCTGCTGGCATGGCTCGTTGGCATTCAGACCAGGCTGTTTGCACTCCTCCTGTCCTGGCCTTGATTTATGTGAAGGCCAAGGCCTGCCTTGCTGTGCCTGATACCCAGCTGTGGAGAGGCCTGCTGGGGCTGCTCAAGGCTCTGCTCCCTCTGACACTTCTTCTCTGTTGGCTTCAACTTCTAGACACGCTCTGTCTGTAGCTTCTTCATCTGGGAACAGATGTTTTTCAGCTGAGTGCACAGGCAATAAGAAATTTACTGGAAAACTATTTGAATGGATTTTAAGCTTATTGGGTTGGGTTTTTTTCCCCCTATGTGCATTTGCTGGGCACCTGTTGACAAAAGCCAGTGTTGAAAAGATGTATTATGTCATCTGTTCCATCCTTCAGGCACTCTTGCTAATGGTGTAGTCTCCTAAAATTGCACTTTTATATGATTGTGCACTCTCTTTTAGGGAACTCGTTGGTAATGGTTAAATTTGCAATTGTGCATTTGGTTTCAAAAGAATCAGTTGTTTGTTAGAGTGGTAACTTGCAGAGATAAGTCAGAGTTACTGTGTTTGGGATATTGATACATGTATGTATTTTTCAGTCCTAATAACTTTGGATGGTGTCAGATGACTCTTTTAGTGTAGTAGAGGTATCTCAGCAACTTGCTATTTGTGGAGATTGGGTGGAAATAGGCAGATGGATGGAAAAGAAGGAAGGGCTGTGTCAGTGCCTGACAAGAGGCAAGGCTAATGATGTCATCCTGCTATAAGTCATTGTGGGAGAAAGCCATTAGCAGGAGCAAGGACTTGGTTTTGATTCATGAACTATTTGTATCTCTGCTCTTAATTACAGAGCTTTGTCTGGCCTGCTTTTGAAGTGTTCTGTGTCTACTTCCCTGCTTGAAATACTACTTGTTAAAACCAGCAACGTTCAAACCCTCTTAAAAAAAAAGCCTTTTGTTCTTACAGAGATAAGCCAGGACAGCCACCAAATATCTGCATCCTTTCAATCCCCAAAAAGCAGAGCAGCTGGGAATGCCAAGAACACAGACTAGCCTAAAAAACACCTTAAGGATTTACCCAAAGGGTTAAAGAAACTGGTCAGTGTACCAGAGAAATAACTATAATCCTGCATACAGGAAGCCTGCTGCTGGTTGAGGATAGCCCATTGCCTTTTTAAGCATTATTGATCAGACTGGGATGTAGCCAGCAGGTGGGAAGTGATTTTTTTTTTTCCCACTGGAAACTGGGGTTTTTTTCATGTTTTTGGTCTTGCCAGAGAATAATAAGAGGGATGTGTGTACAAGTGATACAAAATTGCAGGAAGAGCATGTGTGTGAAAAAAAAATTTGAGTGAAGATTACTTTTCTGCTCTTTCTTGTTTCCTTTTTATACCATACTTGCACATCTCCCTTCTGGCTACTTTGCACCTTCTCTGCACTGCCACTTTCACACATCTCCCCTGACTCACTTGCACCATGACATAAGTTTCTGTTCAATTGGATTGAGAAGCTTTCCATGGGAATGTCACATAATTCCTTTGCAATTGATTTGTCTGTTACATCTGGAGTAGTTACAGCCACTGTCATTCAAGCTGATGGGTTTTTTGTTGTTGTGTTGATGGAAATACTGGGATATTATTTTGAAATGCCAGGTAGGCATTTTTTTGCTGGCACACTTTTCTTCATACAGAATCTAAAAAAATCACTTTCACACTTCCAGTTACCCTTTTAATTAACTCCTCCTGTTCAGTAGCTGCTTGTTCATGGCCCTAAATGAAAAGTGTCTTTAGTCACCACGAGGGGACTGTGTGCTCAGAAGAGCAAACATCAAGGTGCCCACTGTGCTGAGGAGTTGCCTGTGGAGGAGGAGGATGTGGCACCCGAGCGCAGGTGACCTGCTCAGCCCAGGGTGACCTGCTGGGCAGGTGGTGGCCCTTTGCCCCAGGGCTGGCTCAGAGCTGGTGGTAGAACTTGTGAGGATGAGAATGCTTTGGGTCAAAGAGAAGTGAGGCTCAGCATGTGCCCAAATTCCTCGGTGTGTGAATCTCCTCTCTCCCTGTGTTCTCCAAACATTTTCAATTCACTTGCCAACCTATCTTTTTCAGTGCTTTGGGATTCTAAGAATGGAAGTGCTTTTGGGTTTAATTGTGGAATGGTGAGCTTGCTAACTCATTACTGTGCTGCTTCTGAAAGCCTTCATTAGTAAATGAAGTAATTTCAATTGTGTCTGAGAAAAAAAACTTACAGGAAAGGCTAAAAAGGTTAGAAAATTATCAGTCAGAGGGGTCACAAGGGCAGTCACAGGGAGCACTGGATCAGGCCTGTGCTTCATGTTCTGCCTCTTGCATTCTCAGCAGGGCAGTGGTCTCTGCTTTGATGAATGATTTCATTGCAGGCAATGGGATTACTCACAGAATCAGCTGCCACCAATATGTGGTTACAGGTATCTGCATATGACCTTTATCCAAAATGTTGCTGTGTAGAGGCACTCTGCACTCCTGTGAGGAAGGTCACAATGCTGGTGTTCTTTCAGTATGTCATTTGTTGGCATCAATACCACGTCCTTTTGCCAACATCTTTTGTGTGTATTTGGCTTCATTTAGAGGAAACTAAACACTGCATTCAGGCACAGACATCTTGCTGTAGAGCCAGAGCTCGGACTTCTCCTGTGTCTTTTCTTGGAGTCTTTGGAGTTCAGCAGACTCCACTGAAGTCACCAAGTGCTTGTCCAAGTAGGGCTCTGGCATGAAATAAATAGGGCAGGAGATCTTTCTCCTTTTAATGCCTTTATTAAAAATCGGCTCGGGTGGGAAGAACCGGCGGGTCGTGCTCACGCCGCTGCTGCTTCCAGGAGTGGCACGGAGGAGGAGGAGGAAGAGTGCAGCTTTGTCCACTGGTCTGCAGGCAGAGCTGGGACTTCTGTCCTCACAAAAGCACCAGGAGATTCCCAGTTTTTCAGTTTGACGTTCGAGGTCCTCTTTCTAGCTGACTTCTTTTTAGGTTAGGGTGAAAGGTAAAAAGGGTCTTAGCGGATACTGGATTCTGTTCCTCACCTCTAGACATCACTTCAACCCCTCAATTCCATGTTGGCTCCTTGTTTCTAGGGGTTTTTGTTAGGTTTGGTGAGGGGCTTCTTCCTTTGCATGCCAACCCTGATGTCCCCTCCTCTTCACCATCCTGGGTGCCATCCTCCAGGAAGCAGCAGGGTGTACTCGACAAAAAAGGGGAATTCCCAACCATCAACAACAGGTAGTTAACGAAAAACTATTAACAACAGGTGATAACAGCAACAAACAGTTAGAACTCCACCCTGGCAGTAACTGGCCCAACCTGTGAACTCTGCAACCTTTTAAAAAACTGGGCAACTTTTCTACTCATAACATGGCAGACCAAGGCTGAAATACTTTTCAGCCAGATGTTCTGATGCTCTGCTCTCTTTCTTTGCAGGAGGCCTCCTCATCTGCCTACCACGAGAGCAGGCAGCACGTTTCTGCGCCGAGATCAAGTCCCCAAAATACGGCGAGGGCCACCAGGCGTGGATTATCGGCATTGTGGAGAAGGGCAACCGCACGGCCAGGATCATCGACAAACCCCGGATCATTGAAGTGGCACCACAGGTGGCCACTCAGAACGTGAACCCCACGCCCGGTGCCACCTCTTAATAGAGATGAAATAGCTGTTTGTTTTTGAATAGATCTATTCCCTTATCATCCTACAATTTAAAGAACTGTAAAAAGAAAAGAAAACTTGTTGTGTCTGCACATCTGGTGGCCTTAGGTCAGTTTATGAGTGGATACAAATAATAAAATCCATTGCCTTTTTTTCCTGTTACATTAACTGAAGATGCACCTAATCTTGAGGCAGCTTCTGAGTTGAGAATTATATTGTTATCCAATACTGTTGATTCATTTTGAATCTTTAGACACTTATCTCTTGCCGCATAGGCTCTTTTTAAAGGTGCTTTCACGTAGCACAGACATTACCAGTAGTAGTGTCGAATAGCAGTTTGTGTCCTTTCATTATGTGTATATTTATCATGAATCTAATTTTGATGCCTTGAGTGATATTCCAGAAAGGCAATAAATTGACAAGACATACAGTGGGTTACCCAGTAGTAAGAGGTTGCATGATTGCATTCAATCTTCGATTAAAAAAAAAAATATTTTATTTTCTGAATTTTTTTGGTAAAGTTCAGTCTTACCAAGAGCATCTATGACCCTGGACATTGCTTGGTAGTGCACTCAGTTTAAACAGCAAGTGCTGACTTTTTGCATGGAAAGCGCTTCAGAGTCGAAGGAGTAATTTTGAATTTCATTATTTGTAGACCTGACAATATTTACTGTATTATCAATGATTGTTTTCTTTATTGATAGTAAGGACAAATAAATCTTCTTTTTTTTTTTTTTTGCAACGTGATTGGATGTGCTATAGTGCAACAAAGGTTTTGCAGACCAAAAGGAGGTTACTGTATAATATTCATTTACAATTCACTATATAAATAACTACACAAATAATTTTTAAATATAATCAAACTAAAATAAACCTCTGTTCTGTGGATGGTAGTGTTTAATACATTTTATATTTTGTATAGTGATTACAAGCCTTTTTTGTTTCTTTAAAATCAGCAGCTGTTTAGTATAATTCTTAGTATTATTTTGTTCTTGGCTCAATACAATTTTCTGCACGCTTTTGTGATCTGTGTTTAAAACCAACATTGCCAACAATGCAGCTTGAACTTAAGCTTGTTATTCAAAATAAATATTTAATTTTTTTTATTGCTCTTGTATAAGTGCATGAACTTTTTTGATTCCTATCTGAATTATTCACTAGAAAGAGGAGAAATCCTAATTTTTAAAAATTATATTGCATGTGTGATTATATTGATAATTGTGATCACTCCTTGAATCAGTTCTCCAAGCTGTGATGTCCAGTGGTAACCTCGAGTAAAGCTGAGGGCAAGTAGGTTATCTCCAAGTATATTACCCACTTGATTTTGTTTATTTTACTTACCAGCACCAAGCCTGCAACATTTTGAATTGTTTCCCCTGCAAGTGCTGCTGTGCCTGCTGTCAGCAAGAGGAGGGCTCGTGGAGGGGATGCTGGAGCCCCTGTTTGCCCAGCCAGCACGGGGAGCTGCCCCTTGCAGCAGCCTCAGCGCTGACCCCGCTCTGCCCAGACACTCCCTGCTGTCCTGAACTGCGCTGAACCCGCTCCTGAAGCTTCTCCCACGTTCTGGAATTTGCTCCTTGATACTCAGACCAGCAAGAAGAAAATCTTGGATAATTGTTACTGCAGCAAGAATTACAAAGGCTTCCATCTATAAAAAACGAGTTACTGGGTCAGATCAAGTCTTGCATCGTGCACGGTTTAAATTTCCAGTCTTCCTCTAATGGCATCTCTGGCAAACCTTGGCTCATCTTCTTTCCACTCAGTAGTGTTTTTAACAGACACCTTTTGCAAAGCTAGAATGTTTTTTTTTTAATTCCCCTCTTGTGAATGGCTTAAACCACATAGTCCCTCATGCTCCTTTTCCTGGAAAAGAAGTCTGAGAGTTGTGGGTTCACCACAAAAACCTCAAAGCAGTAACCAAGTTTTTGACTTTGCTTTGAGAAAAAACCCTCAAAAACTTAGGTTGTTCATGGCAGTTCTGAAAATAAAGTATCAAAAACCAGCTGTGCAGAAAATACTGTTTTAATTTTTTTTTTTTTTCCCTGCTGTTTTGTGATGTTTGTTCTGTTCATTTTCTCTATGGTCGTGGGCAAGACTGCATCTATATAGGTTATTTTAGTTTAAAAAAGCCCTAAGTAGATCAAATGGGCACAGAACAGTTGATTCCTTCTGCATAGGAGTGCATGCAGAAAGGTCAGTTGTAGTTGAAACTGGCGCTGGATGTGTGTCAATTCCCCTCCGGCAGAAGCAGGTCCCTGTCGGTCGATGCTGTTGGGATTTTTCACTCATTTTGATAATCGGTTCATCAGCCAGGTGTGAAACCGACGCTTGTCCTTGCCTGGACGTGCCCGGAATGGCAGAAGGTCCATCCCCAAGGGAAGCTGTCTGAAGGAGGCTGCTTTTCTCTGGACTTGAGGAGGAAGATTTCCTGTCGCGGCCGCTGGAGGCAGCTACGAGGAAAACCCCTCGGGTGAGCCGATTTAAAAACCTCTCTCCCAGTGCTTCCTGATGGCTGGAATTTACATCCCAAAGCGCTTCCTGGTGTGCCGCTGAGCGGGTGATGATAACTTGGGAAGTCCTCTGCGAGCATCACCTTGGTTGACAAAGTTTTATGACTTGTTTTGTTAAATCAGAGATTGTAGATCCCAGTTAGCTGTAGGAGGGTATATTGTAAGGGACTGGCAAGTCCTAAATCCTTCACCATTAAGCAAGACGCTTATAGATTCTTCTTAAATGAAAGGGGTTTGGAGATGCTGCTGTCAAAAAGCTGTGAGAAAGCACAATGAACAGCTGTTTTTAGTAGCCACGTCATTTATACAAACATAATGTACTTTGTTTGCATACGCAGGAATCTCTGCATGCACTAGCTCCCATTCCTACTTGCAGAACTCCATCCAAGTTGTGAAAAGAGTGGAGGAAAAAAAACTATCTTTCTTTGAAAAGAAAGCATTTAATAATCAAAATATTCACTAGGCCAATCAACACATTTGATAAGTAGGATATATTTTTGGAAAGTTTGTAACAGTTGTTGCTCTTTAGCCTGTTGTTTTCCTCAGCATTTTGCTTTCCCCCACATCAGGGAAAAAAAACACTTTAAATCTGTGGCAGTATATAAAGCCAGAATAGTTTGGCTCTTTTTCTTAGGTATTTTTGGATTTCATATTCTGCTCTAAATTCAGGATTAAAGCTTTTCTAATAATGAGATAATGAAATGTGACTGCTGCAGTGAGAGGGCAGCAAACCTGAGCTGGGTGAGCATGGTGGGTGATATTTAGTGCTCCACTGATTTTTCACTGAAAGTCAGGTGAACAGTTGGGAAGAGCCACCTGAGTTCATGTCTGCATTCTGACCATGAGATGTGATTGCAACCCCTGTGACTGGTGCTTGAAAAGAGGAAAGGTAATAAAATACCCTCTTGTTCAGCCCTTTGCTAGGTGTTTTTCCCAGCTGGGTGCTCATGAGGGAGAATGGGAACCCTTTTGGGAGCTGTGGACATCAGTAAGAGCAACATATCAGTGAGGGAGACTTCTCCTTTCTGGCTCACTGGCACTGAAGAGCGAACCACAACTGGGGCTCTTACACTCTGCTCAGAGCACTGGTGGGTCCAGCTGTCTCTGGTATTTCCAAAGGGATGTGTCAATAAGGAATGGGTGGGCATCCCCAGCTGAGACGTTTGGGACAGCTGCAGAGAAACCTGGCAGTAGCTCCTCCTTAGGATAAGGGTTGGCCAAAGCTTGGAATTCAGCAGAGGGCAGGAACTAAAGCAAAGCCCAAGGCAGAGAAGTCATCAAGACCCTTGATCCTTTGCATGTCCTTTGTCACTATGCCCCTTGTTTTGTTCTCTGATTAATCCATAGCTCCCTTTCCCTCCTTTTCCCTTCTACCATCCATATAAGTCCTTCTTGACTCTTCTGGTGATGAGAAATGAACCTGCACGTTGGTGGTGGATTTTGTTGTTATTGTCTCATCAACATCTGTTTTCCCTGGCATCTCAGTTAAAAAAGCTAATTTTGCTGAGTTGGAGCAGCTGCCACTTCTCACCACAGTAAATTAAGCTTTCAGAAGACCTCATCTTTGGAATTACAGTTCTGATCATAATGTGGATTTTAATAGTCAATTGAGATGCTTATTAAATTATAAGACTGTGCATTAGGAATGTTCCTGTGCTGCTGGAAGAATCTCAATCGTTTAGGTTTTATTAGTTTTGTGATTTAATGAACAGAAAACATTAAAACAAAAAGCCAAATGCAAACCATCTGTATAAAAATGTTCTATAAAATTCAGGAAACTGACAGACATAGCTGTAAAAGTACTTTGCAAAAGACACAGCCTCTCTTAAATGCCATCCATTTTAATACAATGATTAATGCCACCATCAGTTTCCTTAACAAAGAAAATTTCTGCCTTGTTTCTTTTACTGTGTTCATGACATTCAGCCTGTATTTCAGCGATGCTTATCAATGGATTTGAAAATTATTCACTCTGGACTGGTAAAATGCAAAGGATGGGATTTTTTTTAGGTTTCCACACACTTCTAATTCCAGGGGGTGTAGCTACACCACCAGCAGCCTCCGTGTCACTGTGTGGTGCCGGCAGTGCCAGATCGATCTTTTGTTGCGTTAAAGTTCTGTCCCTCAGCAGGAGGGTACAAATACAGGGCAATGACCTCAGCCACCCGCTGCTCCTGCCAAGGTGGGCAGGGTGTCCTCAATTCTTTGCTGTGTGGTAGAATACACCAGGGCAGTCCAGTGACATGGGAGTCACTGGTATGGAGATCACCAGAGAGGCTTTGTGTAAAGGAATAATGGTATTTAATGCACAGAGATATTAGGGTTTTTGGAGGCTCTTCTTGTTTAAAAATGCATATATTGGGAAAGGGTTCTTCATCCAGAGGATGGTTGGGCACTGGGACAGGCTCCCCAGGAAGTGGTCACAGACCAAGAAGGTCACAACCAAGAAGGCTGACAAAGTTCAAGAAGCCTTTGGACAACATTCTCGGGCACAGGGTGGGATTCTTTGCTTGTGTTGTGCTGGACTTCAGGAGTAGGACTGATGGTTCTTGTGGGTCCTTTCCAACTCAGGATGTTCTATGATTCTATATACATTTATGTACGTGTGTATTATGTGTATATAAAAGCATCTTAAGTAATCAGTACAGCCAAATTCCTACTTTTTATTCATTTTTTACAGGTATGAAAGACACCTTTGCATAAGATGCTGTCAAACATGTACCTGTGGAAGAAATATCTACATTGCAAACAGGTCCATGCTGCAATAGGCATGTGTAGTATTATTCTGCTTCATCTTTTTGACAGGGCTTTTACCTAAACTTTGCAACACATGAGATTTATTGAGGTTCCTGTTTCAGTTTGGATTGTGAAAGCAATTGCAGCATAGATCTAAATTATATATAGGCCTTTCAATGCAGTTATAATTAGGAGTTCAGTAATAAAGCTATTACTCTAGTTGCTTTTTTTCCCTGCTCCCCCTCACTAGTTTGATTTGAGGGACTTTTATTAACTTTCTGTTTTCCTATGACTAAGAGTTTTCCTATGGCTCAGGAGTCAAAGGTCTGATTTTATTGGCAATGAAGGGTGCTGTCACTGCTGCTGCTGTTGTACTTTCACAGTGCCTGTACTCTTGCCTTTGTGACTACACAAAATCGTTTAGAGAGGGTTTTTTCCAGGGTTCCCAACCTTGTTTGTCCCGTTTCCGTGAACAGCCTGTTCTGTTAGGTCCCTGGAGTGACTCCACCAAGCATACTGTAAGAGCCATAAACACACATGTGCCACAGACCAGAGCAGTTGGTAAACCTGCTGTAGTTTATTTAAATAATGGGAGTTTTGCCACTGAGTTTTAAAGAGAGCCAGCTTCCAGGATACAGGTTATGTACAGAAACCCTTCCTACCCATGCCTTGGCTTCTGTTCATCTGCAGCACTAACAGGAAGCTTAGTGTATTGACAGCTGAGTTTTTGATCTACCAACATGTCAGTCCAGATTCCAGCAAAACCTGTTGCAAAAGGGGAGTTGAACTTCCTAAAGCAGCTGTAAGCAGAATTTTGCTGCACATTCTGTCATCATGGGCCTGCCTGGAGCTACAAAAGACTTGAGATGGTGCCTCTTAGGGAACACGGCCTGGACTGCTCATGAGCAAGGGCTTTATGGACGACCCGGCAGGTGTGAGATCTGTTTTCACACTGGGGCCACAAGAATCTCTCCGAACGTTTTCATGGAGGAATGAGGCGAACTCTGACCGTCTCCTTAGAGACGGGAGATAAGGCATCGATCCGTGCCGGCCTCAGGAGTGCATTGTGCCAAGCGCTGCTCTCCACACGGGGCTGATGAAATTCACTGCTGGCACAGAACGGGAAAATGAGGGGAAGCGGGAGGACGAACATAAAGAAATCTGCACAGAAAATTCCAAGCTCTCCGCATGCCCGGCCTGGCCTCCCTCAGGCCCTTTCCCCGGGGGAGCTGCCGGCCCGCGGCTCCGGCGCTCTGAGGGCGCCGGGTCCCTCACGGCCGCCTCCCGCCCCGCACACCCACCACACCGCGGAGCCCGCCAGCATCCGGGCTCTGAGGGCTCCCGGTTCCGCCCTGCTTCCCTCAGGCCCTTCCCACCGCCGTCCCGTGCCTGCCTGCTGACCGGGGCTCTGAGCATGCGGCGGCCCCGGCTCCGCCCCGGCCGGGACAGCGCTGAGGCCGCCCGGGCGTCATGGAGCGGCTCGGGGAGCAGCTCGGGGAGCGCTCGGCGGCCCGGCTGGACACCATCCTGCGGCACCTCTCCCCGCGGCTGGCAGCGGCCCCGGCTCCTGTATCCTTCTGCTGTGGGATCGGGATGGGGCAGCAGCAGCGCTTTGGCCCCCCGTGGGTCGGGACTCCGCTTCCCCCAGCCCGGCGCTCTTTGCCCCTCGTTCCCCGCGCCCTTGTGGGCCCGTGCTGTGTCCGACAGGGACACCGGGCTGGCAGGGACACACAGGGCGATCCTGCCCTGTGTCCTGCTGCTGGAGGACAGCACTTCCTGGCAGCCCCGACTGGAATTTGGGGGTCAGTACCTGACCCACCCCAGAGTCTCTCCCTGAGCTTCAGCCCCGCAGGCTGTGGGGAGCTGGGATGTGGATCTCGTCCGTGCCCCCCAGCACCGAGCCAGAGGCTTCCCTGCAGCCAATTCTCCTCCCAGAGATTCAACTCCGCATGACTTAGAAGGTGCACGGCAAGTCACAGATTTCGCTGAAAGGTACAGACTGGACTGGTAGAGCAGCAGCAGGAAAAACATCAAGGTTTGGTTTGTGAGTGGGAACCGAGGTGGAAATGTTGGAGGCTGCCAACATAAAGCAAAGGAAACCCGGGTAGAAATAAGTTTTTGTGTTGATGTGTCCCATGCTTCCAAAAGTTAAGTGGAGTATGCTTGCTGAGATTATTTTTAAAGCTGTTGTCATAAATGTTGCTTTTAAAACAAAAGCTTTTTCACAGAGCAGAATGCTGACAAGTTACCTCTCAATTATAATACATAGAAGAGGACGTGATCAAAGAGGATGTAGAAGTCCTCAAATCGATTAAAAATATGAAGGCAGATGGATAGTTGTTGACTCAGACTGGCATAACACAAGTAGGAACACAAAATTAGGAATAAATTATAGGAAAAACACCCTGGTTGTAACACACAGGAAGTAAGGAGAGATGCTGCACAACCTGTTTGTGTTTAAATCTGGGTCATGCAAATAGCTTTGGACCAAAACCGACTAGGCTGGGCTGGAGCAAGAAAGGTGTGTGGGTAAAGTAAATTACAGACTAATAAGAATGATTTATTTGATACATCAAGTGGTACATCAGTTCACTAGTTTTGTTTTAATATCTATACCTCGTGGTTTTGGTTGTCCAGGCAGCCCAGACTTGTCCTCTGAATGTTGTCAAGTGTCAAGAGGAAAACCAGTGAGAGGAAAAGGCACTACAAAGCCTGGGAGGAAGGTGCTGAAATGGAGTCCAGCACTGGGTGGACTTGTCTGCTGTCCCCCCGTTGGGGAGGTGGAGGTGCCGGGGAGGGTCCCATGCTGGGGTTCAGCCTGTGCCTGTGTCTCCATCAACTGTCTGTGGACATTTAGGAGCCTGAATGATCAGGAGTCCCATATTCACTGAAATTAGGCCTGAAATGTGGTGTGTGGAGCACTGGTGCCCTCAGTTGGGGGATTCCTTGCTCTGGGACCTGCTGTGGCAGCAGGTCCCCCATGTTCTTCTCTCTGTCTTCCATCCAGTTCCCAGCACCTTTTCCTCCCTCTGGCTCATCATTTGTGCCGCACATTTTTGCATGAGTTGTTCTTCTTCCACTGTATGTGACTCTTGAAGCTTCCTGGTGTGGGGACACAACTGCTGTGATGAAACTTTATTTCTCATTCCCAAAGCGTTCATGGTTTTATGAGCAGTAAAGGAAAGTCATTGGTTTTCACAAAACCCTGAAGCAAACATGCATGTGCAGACCGAAAGATCAGCATGAGAATGCTCATTTTTGTTACGGATGACACTTCAGTACCATGCATAAAGCTCTTGTGAGGCTTCTTTAGCAAGTGGGGTTTAATTGCCCTGTTGATGAGAATGTGTCTCTGCATAAGAGAAAAAAAAGCTTTTTTAAAACCTGTTGAAATGGCTTGAAGTGGAGGATAAGCCTAAAGCTCTCCTCTCTTCTTGCTATCCCTGTCATTTGGAAGGGACCTGATCTCTGCAGTAATTGGAGAGATGGTGAGGGTTTGCAATACTGTATGAGAACATGAAACCTCAGGTTTACTCCTATTGCTTTATTGTTTTAGATTATTTTCATTTATAGAATATTTCTTATTATAATTTATTATTATGGAAGCAAAATGAAGAAGGTGGATTGAGTGTCCAGCACAGCACCTGCCTTTAAGATGAACAGCACTGTAGGATCGAGGACTCATACCTGTTGATAGTGTTCTATTTTGCTTGATTGTATATTCCTTAATTCCCACCCCAGATAAGCATTCCTACTTCAGCGCAAGTCAGTGTTGCTCCTCATTCAGGGAGGTTTAGGTAAGCTCCATCTTCCTTGGTAGAGATAAAAGCAAAACAACCTTCAGAGCTCAGCTCTTTCTTCTCCTTTTGGGAAGGATGAAAGTTCGACAAGAAAGTCTCACAGATATGTGTGCTTAGCAGAAAGATTTTTAAATGTAGAGTCTGATGAAGGAATAGAGATGGAAGCAAGTTTTGATGTAGAAGAAAAGAATTATGGATAAGCAAGGAGGCAAAGGGTGTGTTAGTTAGAAGGGGTTTTTATGGCTTGGAGCAAAGGATAAAGCCACCTCAAAAAAGATGTTTTTACCAAGCAGAAAGATAGCACAGGCAAACAAGTCAGCAAAGTTGCAAGTAGAAAAAAGGTCTCAGAATTTTCCACTGCAAGAAAACTGAAAAACAACTTCTACCTTAAACTGTAATGTACTAACTGTTAGTGATTGGAGAACAGTAACATGAATATGGTAGTTATAGTAGTTATGACAGGCTGTAGATAAAAGTTAAGGTATAGATTGGTTCTACTGTATTAAGATGCTCAGCAAAGAAAAGTATAGAATGCATTGTAACCAAAACCAGAGGGTCTCTAGGCCTGCCTGCAGCTGGAGCTGACAGCCATAGGCACAGGCTCTGTCACCCACAGCAATGCAATTTGGAGAGCCCCTGGAGTCGCACATCCCTCATTTCAGTTCTTACATTCCCCCCAAGCACACGTGTTGGTCACTAGGTGTGGTTAACGTGTCCCTTGTGTCCCAGCTACACCCTGGACAATGATGTGCTGAGCACGGAGCAGAGGCAGTTCTATGAGGACAATGGGTACCTGCTCATCAGGAACCTCGTGTCTGACCAGGACATCGAGCGCTTCAGGTACAGGCACTGCCTGACGGGCTGGGGGGAGCTCTGGGGAGCTGGAGGTCGTTGGGTTCTTCCAACATGGATGTTCCCTCTGGTTTGCAGGAAGGAGTTCACCAGGATCTGCAAAAGAGAGGTGAAGCCACCAGGAGTTATGATTATGAAGGATGAGTCGCGGAAATCCCAGTTTGGTCAGTCTGAAAGCGTGGTTAATAAAGTGCAGGACTTCCAGGAAGATGAAGAGCTGTTCAGATACTGCACTCTGCCTGAGGTAAAACAAACAAAGGGTGCTGGTGTTGGTGGAAGAGCCTGTGTGGAGGTATCTGACCCTGAAGGTCACTCCCATAAACACACAAGTGAGGAAGGAAGATAAGTCAGCCTTTAAGAGTGTTCTGCATGAGCAGGGGATGGATGGAGGTTGGGGCAGAAGACTTAAAGCAGTGCTGCTCTGCCCCTGGTCTGGAGCCAGTCAGGAATGTGACTTGGCCAAAGCATGCCAGGCTGGAGGGGCAGATCAGCCACATGTTCTGTGTGTTTTATTCAGGCAAACATCTGTTCCTGGGAAGGTCCAGCCTTGCAGCCAAAATTTGTGCGGCAGATACAGCTCTGTGGGAGTACCCTCCCCATCTTTTCCACCCTTCTCAGCAGCCTGCAGCACCATCTTCCTCTTGGCCTCCTCCCACCATTCCCATTTGTGTGCCAAGCCAGATCCTGCCTCCTGTCCTGCATCCCTCCATCCTTCCCAACCTCCTCCTCCTGTACCCTTGTCCTCAGCCAAACATCCAGCCCCCAGTGCTTCCTCAGCAATGTTTCTTCTTGTTTTTCATGTTTCTTATTTCTTTTCCTAATGTTTTTGTCTTTGTAGATCCTCAAATATGTTGAGTGCTTCACAGGGCCAAACATCATGGCAATGCACACCATGCTGATAAATAAACTTCCAGATTCTGGTAAGGAAAACTTGGGTTAGTGGAAAATGGATGAAATATTGTGTGCATGCCAGAATTGAACTTAGTATTTTAGAAAAACTGTAAAAAAATTAAACCCAAATAACATTGAAAATTTACAAAGCCATTTTGGTGATAGTTTGTTTTCCTTTTGCCTTGGTTTAATGAGACAAGATAAGAAAACACAGGAGAGTTTTTGAGGCTGCACAAAGTCTAAATAGTATGGCAAATGAGACAAGTAGAAATATCCTAACTGTATCTATTTAAGGAACAAAATCAATGGCAAAATAAGTATATAAATTATATATAAAAGGCTCTTCTGGTGTGGATGATGTTTCATTTCCATAGGGGAAAAAATAATAAGCAAAACTTCAAGAATATTTATTTATGTTTAGGCTTCATGGAAGAGATCCTCTAGGGCAGAGACTCTCTGTGGAGGCTGCAGTCCATAAATGAGATTTTTTTCCCCTCTTTTAAAGAAAAAGCTAAATAAACATGAGCAAGGTGCAGCACAGACAGGGTTGGTTCTGCTTGCATCACAGCAGTACATCCAGTGCCTGCAGAGAGCACAGCTGTTGGAAGGTCCTTGTGCTCAGGAGGTTTGTGCAACTCTGTGCTGGTTAAAGATCTCAAAACTGGAGAGCAGCCAAAATGAGTGATGAAAAATGTGTGCTGGTGGTAAAGGCCAGCAAAAGGAGCCTTCTGAGGGGTCACAGAGCTGAGCAGCTTTCACTGTGTGACCCAGGAGCCACCACCATGGTCCATTTTGGGCTGGGATGGCAGCTTGGCTTGGCTTCCGTGGCTGGGCTGGAGCAGGCACTGAGTACACCAGGTGTCTCCAGCATCCTTAGGATGTGCCACGGTGGTTGAAAAGAAGGAGAAGGCTGTGTCACATTGGCGAGGCTGGAGGTTTCTGTCTGTGTTGCAGACCAGCAGACCTTCCTGCACCCCATGCATCAGGACCTGCACTATTTCCCCTTCCGGCCCGCGTCCCGCATCGTGTGCGCCTGGACCGCCATGGAGAGGGCTCACCAGGACAATGGCTGCCTGCACGTGCAGCCAGGGACACACAGGACAGCCCTGAAGCCTCATGGTTATCCACAGTGGGAGGTAGGGAGTCGTGGAGGGCTTAGGAAGGGGGTGTGTTTTGGCTGGGAAGGACTCACTGTAGGGGGAGCATGTGCAGGTCAGAGCTGAGGTTTTCCATGATTTTTTTTTTTCTTACATTTTTCTTACATACTGACATTGATTTGGGAGAGAGTTTTGTGGGTGACCTCACTCCATGTGACAAGGGTGGATTTGCCTCTGTTCCCACCTTCACCTGGAAAATGTCCAGCACGTTGTGGCATGACAGTATAAACACATGCCAACATTTTCCACTGCCCTTGCCAAGTGTGAGGGCTCTGTCTCCTCCTATCAACTCGTTCCTGCCTGGTAGCATGTGTACTGTCCCAAAGAGAAGCGTGACAGTAACCAGCTGGATGGAATAAAAGGAATAAAATACCCAGTGATATCTTCCTCTTAAGAGTATGTGTTTCCTGGCAGGCCTGGCCTGTCATTGGTGATGGTTATACCAGGAGAAGGAGGCTGGACTCCAGCAGTGGCATCAGGCCACCCTTGTGGGCTTTCCCAGTGCTCTTCTCTGTTCTCTCCAGCTGAGAATGTCTTTGTCCAAGTCCAGTTGCAGAAAATACAGAAAGTATCATTTTTCTGTATGTGAGGCTTGAGGTAGAAGGACTAGTAGGCAATAGTCAGATTTTTAGCTTGGCATGTGGAATATTCTCTCCAGGGGAAAGCAGATCCATAGCTCTCCCTGCTGTGCTCTGAGAATCAGCACTTCCTCTAATCCTAACTGAGTGATTTCAGTTCAGCCTTTTCTTTCCTAGGGTAAAACCAACAAACTTTTCCATGGGCTGCTTGATGAGGATGAGAAGATTCCCAAGGTTCACCTTGTCATGGAGAAGGGAGACACAGTGTTCTTCCATCCCCTGCTCATTCATGGCTCTGGGATAAACAGGACATCAGGTTTTCGAAAGGTAGGAAAACATCTCTTGATATAATTTTTTTATAATATTGATTAAAAAAAATAAATTATCCAACTATCCCTCTACTTTTATCCCCATCCCCTTTGAGTCCTTTCTCAGTTCATGAATATGTGGATGAATGTTTTAAAGAGTTTTTATCTTCCTAATATACTTCAGCACTCTCTTGATTATTTATTATTTTATTTTAAACATCTGTCTTCTGTAAGAAGAGCATGCTGTGCAGCTGCTTGAGAAAAACAGAACAGGAGTAGAAATTAGATGTTGAATCTATGTTTAAATTAAAGCCTGTCTGGCTGTAATTGCTTTTCTGAAAGTTCCCTTTCAGCTGTCCCAGATATCAGGACTTTACCAAATCTTTTTTTTTTTCCCTGTCTTCTTGGTATCCCATCTCTGGATAACAGGAGTCTCCATCATTCAATAAATAATATTTATTTATATGATTGCACAACCCATTTTTCTATAAAAGATTTGTCAACATGCATGATTCTTTAACTGAAACAGGCAGAAGTGCCCTGCTTTGGAGGCCTGGTCCTGTCTCAGGAGGGATTCATCCAGGCACTGCAGCATGGGCTGCTCTGTTTTTATTTTGGTTTGCCTGTTGTGTGGCTTGTTCTTTCAGCCCCTGTGGCAGTTTATTGGTGGATTCAAAATAAGTGGGTTGTGACCCTTGGGGTGCAGGAACTAAGAGCCCTTAGAGCACACACAGGTCTGCCCCAGCCCTGACTCTCCCTGTTTCCACTCCAGCTGCTGATATTCTGAGATCAAGCAGTACAGCTCGTGCTGAGGGAGTGAGGGGGAGAAGGGAGGGAAGAAGAGCAAGAGAAAGAAGTCAGCAGCAAGAGTATTCCTCCAAGGGGACACTCTCCAGAGCCCTTGGTAAGGAGGAAGGGTTTTGCTGGCATGGTCTGTAAGGAATCTGTAAGGAAGGAGTGATGTGTCCACAATCTGGAATGCATGAGTTTTTCCCAGCAGTTGTTTGTAGTCAGTGTGACAGTGAGTGACACCCACTTTCCTCACACAGAGCATCAGCTGCCACTTTGCCAGCTCTGAGTGTCACTACATTGATGTCAAGAACACAACTCAGGAGCACCTGGAGAAGGAGCTGCAGGAAATGGTTTGCAAGAAATACAATGCAACTTCAGTGGAGCTCAAGGTGAGACTTGGCTCTGTGCCCTTTGTTACAAACCAGGTCAGTTCCCTTTCCCAACTCTCTCCTGTGGCACACTGGTGCTCTTTGCTATGCCTAGCTTGGCAGATCAGGCTGTACCAGGCAGAGGTGCTTGGCAGACTGAAGGACCTGATGTTCAGAGGATGACTGGCAGGCTTTTTTGGGGCCTTTTTCCTCATAATGCCTTGTTCACTGGCAGCCTCTTCACATCCCATGATCTCCAGAAATGCCTTCAGAAGCTCTGCTTGTAAATAAAAAAATGTGGTCATTTGCCCTGAATTCAAAACTATAAATTGGAATAAATTCAGTGCTTGTCCAGTTTTTATGTCCACAGTTCTTACAGTTCCCCCCACCAATGGTAGGTGGATTTTCCTTTTAAAACAAGTAGCCACATCTGATCACAATAACAAATGGATTTTTTTTTGCTTGAATATAATCCCACATCAATTGTTTATACTTGAGGCTATAGCAGGTTTGTCAGCAGTGATATATATCTGCCTCAAAAAAAAAGGGACTAATGGACTCTTGCTGAATAACTGAGACCATTGAGTAAAATAGAAAGCAAATGTGAATTCTTTAGGGATCCAGCCACTGAAAGAAAAATAAACCTTGTTACTGGGGTGAAAATGTTCTGAATATCTTAATCCACAGCAGTTCCCAAGCGTGTGCAAAGCCAGTATCAAGGCAGTAAAGTCTAGATGTAAAAGCAGCAATTTTATTTTAAAATGTACTTGTTTTACAATATCTGGGGCTTTCTGGAGGGGGGAACTTTCTTTTTCACTGTCACTGCAGGCCCCCAGCCAGGTATTAATTAGCATTGACTCCATTATTCTCAGGAGGCTGATCAATCACTTTATTATTCTATAATTATTAAGAAACCCATCACCCTTACAGACAGTCACAATACAGGTGGACACAATTGGTCCTTCAATCCAAACACCATCACCATTGGCCAATTAAGAAACCACCCTCTGGTAAACAAATCTCCATAACACATTCCACATGTTCACAACAGGTGGAGCAAGTGAAAATAAGAATTGTTTATCATTCTTTTCTCTGATCTTCTCCCAGCCTTTCCCAGGATGATTCCTGGGAAAGTTGTGCCTGTTGCTCTCTGTGGCCAGAGAGCTGCTGCCACATTTCACCCTTGGTGGTTTTGTGTTGTTCTGTGTGTTTCCCTCCAGTGTGCCTGGGTGTGGTGGGGTGCCCAGATGTGTTTTGCATGCTGATCTTTCATGGCTGTAAAGCCACAGCTTGCTTGGCTTTCAGTTCCTGGGGTTATTTAGGTGCTTGGTGAAATCCAAAGGGATGTGTAGTGAGGCTCTCTCCTTCTCCAGAGTGGAAATGAAGTTGTTTTTACAAACTCCAGAGAAGTCTCTGTGTTCTTGTGTAGCTTTAAGGATTTTTTTTAGCCAGAGTTGGAGTTTTCTCCCAGAGGAGTGCCCAGGTCTTATTTCACCTTCGCAAGATGATAAGAACTAAGTAATCCTCTACTTCCATCTGTGTAAACTGAAATCCTGGTCACTTTTTTCTGGCCCTCAAGGTGCTTTTTCTTTGTCTCATTTTTGTTTTGAAGGATATTTGGAACTTCCGAGCACGGCTTGTGCAAGGGGAAAGAATCAACCTTTAGAAGAGCAGGATGGAAAACGTGGACTTGAGAATGAGCTTCTCTGAGGGAAGAGCACAGGATTCTGGACAGGCAGAATTACCTTTGCTGACCTCTGTAATGGTAACTTAGTAAAGGTAAATGCTGCACTGCAAAATCGATCTATGCTAATTCAGAATAATTGCACTGAGCTTGGGCAGCTGATGTATGTCAAAGGAAACCTAACCTAGAAAAACAGATTTGCTGCAGGTGTCTTAGACAATCAAAGAATCAAAGTCTTGAAAGAACACTTTGATTTTCTTGGTGTTTTCATTCTTATTTCTTAAAAGTTTTTAACATTACACAGCTTTAGAATGATGCTATCAGCGACATGGGGAGTTACTAGTGTAGCTGGTGAAGAGGTGGGTGTTGGTACCAGCACAATCCATGGTGTAAGGAAGCAGCTAAAGAGAAAGCAGCAACCACTCACAGAGAAAATTGGGATTTATGGACAGGAATATGATTGCTGGCAGAGCTCCTCAAGCATGGCTTGGCATGGCATGCCTGACCAGGCAGCTCTGGCACAGGTGAAATATGTGTCTGACAGTGTTGGGAGCTACTGGGCCAACAAAGCAGCCTCCCACTGGCCTTGCACAACTGACCCAAGGCCGTGTGAAGTGAGGGAATCCTTTGAGTCTGGCAGGTCTGGGAAAAGGGGCCTTTTGCTGTTGCCAGGTTGAGGAAGTGTTGGGATGCTCCCCGGGAGGCAGTGGTGGCAGGGTGGAGTGATGCACACTGAAATGATCCTCTTGCCTTTGACAGTGTTTTTCCTTGCTTTCTGAAAGATTCTTTTGCTTTCAGAATATATTTTTTGAAATAAAGAATAAACCAGAGCAAAACTGCACTTGAGGGCTGTGTTGTGTCATTGCTGCTGCTCAGAAACTGGTGCTGGGGATGTTGAACACCCCAGTGTGAAGCATCAGCCCTCAGCTTGTTTCCACTCCCCCCCAGTCCACCCAAAAAAGGACCAAAGGCTGCAGTGATGGGCTCTTGTGGCACCTTCTGCCTCGTTTTGTGACTCTTCATCTTCGTGCAGCATATCTAGGTTTTCTTGTTTGTTTTTTAAAGAAGGTGAGGTTTGAGCACAGTTAAGTATTGGTCCTACACCGTTGGTGCTGGAGGGAGGTGTCTGGGCTGTGGTTCCCACCTGGAGCCAGCCATAACCTCTCAGCAGCCTCTGGTTTGACCACAACACCACGAAGTCTGATCAGGGCTCGCTTAGAACAGACCCCCCAGCCTGGCTCAGTGGGTGATCTTGGGTGTCTTTGTTCCCCATGCCCTCTATAACCCTGGCACTGATCAGCTCCTGTGGAGAGCAAGGGCCCAGGTGGGTGATTTCCAGTGAGTTGGAGATCCCTCTGGTGGCTTTGCTGAGTCCCTTCCATAGGATTTCCCTTCCAAGTGAGGACTTGGTGCATTCTGTCTGGTTCACAGCACGGGATTGCAGGATACTTCCCTGTCTGGTGTCACTGGTGGAGCTGGGTTGACTGCACAGGGAGCTGTGACCATAGACAAGAGCTACAGGTGTCAAATTCCCAGTTTCAAGACTGAGTTTTTCTTACTATAGCTAGGAAAGAGAAGAAAAGGAAGAAGTTTACCTTTGTTTTAAAAATTTATGCACCTCTGCCTATGGATTTCAGCTTACAATTGCCTCTTTCAGAAGAACAAACCCATCAATGACCTCGGAGATGATCCAAACTCAGCCCCTGATAAGAGACTTGTGTCCTCATTCCTTCCCACACCCTGTTGGGTAACCTCCCTCTGGGGCAGGCTGTGCTCTCTGCTGGCCAGAACACAGTTGGGTGAAGCTGGATTCTCCCAGAATGGATGTGTGGTGTTTCTGGATATCTCCTCTGTAACAATAATGCCTTTTGGAAATAAAAGTCCAAATCCATTATACAGATCTTCAAGAGACAGGGAAATGCAGAACCTGTTGAAATGCTTGGGTTGCTGTGTATTTTAGCAGCACTTAACTTATTAGAAAAGTTGCTTGAATTGAATCAAATTAAAAGCAAAGTATTGTTTTGGTAATAGTGTTTGGTGAGATTCTTGGTTTCTTCTTGATTGGCTGTAGGTGTTCAGGTTCACATGTTGGAGATAGTAAATTGATACTCCTAAATTGATGCCACAGCATGTTACATCTAAAACTTTCTTTCCAACTAACTTCATGTTCCTGCAGGTCAGGTTAACCATGTTAGCCCTTCTTGGATAATTTTTTTTTAATAGCAGCATCCGAGTTTTGAAAAGGACCATGTAAAAATCAGACATCTGGCTGCTTATTTGGCCATCTGCAGTTGCATGAAGCCCCAGTGTTCCAGACACTTTTTTTTCCTGCCTTGACATTTCACATGTGTTGAAAACAAAGGCTTCCTGCAGCTTGGTAAAAGACAATAAACACAGAGAAGATCTTCTGCTCAGAATTTATGTGCTATTTTCCAGACTAACAGTTCAGAAATGGCAGTTTTAGTCTGACTCCTGACCTTGCTGACAGCAGTTGCACGCTCAGTGCTTTGATGTGAAGACACTGGGTAGGTGCCAAAGGAAGGATTTTGAATCCCAGCTTTGGCTTCTGGTGCTGTAGATCAAAGTCTTACTTCATGCAAGAGAAATGGGGAGGAAAAGCAAGTTTAATTAACTACATTATAGTTTTTTCAAAGTAGATTTGATGCTATAAGCCGATCTGGGATGTGGGAGATCTTTTTCCAGCAGTCATTTATAATCAAAGTGGCAGTGAGTGATGCCCAATGTCCTCATGCAGCTGTCACCTCACCAGCTTAGAGTGCTACTACAGGGATGTTAAGAACATGATCCAAGAGCAGCTGGAGAAAGAAGTAATTGAATTTGGACATGCAAAATATAAAAGGGTTTCTGCTCCAGACCTTGTGCTAATCTTAAATCACTACCTTATCTTGTAACTCACAAGTAATTTTGGCCTTTCTGCTAACAAGGCTTCTTGCTGCCTGCCTGTGCTGGAGAAGCACCCTTGCTCCACAGACAGCCCCTTCACATCCCTGGAAATCAGCCCAGGAGCTCTGCAAATCCAGCTCTGCTCATCACTGTTCCCACCTCTGGGCTGCCAGATTTGATTTCATCCATGTTCTTTGCTGTATTTTCAGTGGAAATCAACCCAGGTAGGATGAGCTTGTGCCAGCAGGTGTTTAGATAAGAGAGGCTGTTATTCAATCCTTCTGTAACTGGATTTGCAAGAAGAGGACATAGTTTATAAAACATCCATCTGAGCACCTTCTCTGCTCACCACATCAATCCAATGAGCCTTTTGGCTTACACCAAGCAGGGTTTTGTGCCTTGGAGCTTGTAGCTTTTAATTTAATTTAGTGTTGTCTGTACATTTCTGTTTGATACTGAAGAGACAGTGAATAAGTTAATGGGTGTTTTTATGGCCAAACAGATCTGCTCATACCAGGAAGAAGCAGGAAACATTGCACTCAAAGATGCTGTTCTCTAGGTTTGCTGTTTTGTGGGTTTTTAAATGCAGGTGGTAAGGAAGAAATGAGCAAAGGTAGTAGAAGGAAAAAGAATCAATCTTTAAAGTGACCTCTAAAGACCAGGATGGGAAACCTGAGCATCAGCTTGAGGAGCCAGATTCGTGTGCTTTTTGCCTCCTGTGTAAGGAACTTGCCCCAAATGCTGCATTACAAAAGTATTTCATGCTAATACAAAATAGGTGCAGGAAGGCTGAATACCTGATGGACTTCCAAGAAAACCTGACCTACAAAATCAGATTGCTGCAGCTAGTTTAGGTAATCAAATGATTACCTAATAATAATATGGTGAGTTGTGCATTACTTATTTTTTCTAGTCATTCTCTTGATATACTTTTGGGCTGATACTCTATTAATGTAAGGTTACTAAACCTATAGTTGGTAAAATCATACTAATATAAAATTCCATGTGTAATTATATGTTTAAGGTTTTTAACATCCTTCTGCACAAAATCAACCAGTGAATCAGTTTCAGTATGAGCTTACGTGGGAAGTGATTGGTAGAGCTGATGAAGAATGTGGATTTTATTTTGTTTTTGAAATAAAGAGTAAATTGTAGCAAAACCAGCTTTAATGGCTGCACTGGATTATTTCTGTGGCTCAGAAATTCTGTTGTGCCTTATGTAGCTGAATAACCAAAGTGAATCCTGGAAAGGCAGGTGCTGGGTCAGAGGCAAACACCCGGGTGCTGCAGCTGAGTCACCTAAAAATCCAGTAACTGCTGATCTTGCAGGATGTTTGGGCCAAGCTTATTTTGGAGAGAGCTTTAGGCAAAGCACCTGCCAGTATCTCCTCATCTCCTTGCTGTGACCATCCTGAGTGATCCCAGCTTCTCTGCTGTTAGATGAGAGTATTCAGGAATCGGGGTAGTACAAGAAAAAGCATCTGGTACAAGAAAAGCATCTCAGAATAGTGAGGGACACAAATTCAATACATCCATGTCCCCTATTCCTGGTTTACTGCTAGAGCTTAATCAAAGTAATTTGGTTTCTTCACCATTTTTGCATACAAGCATTGCTTTCACTCCCATGGAGATACATGTCTTACAATTTCCCAGTCCTGGGGGCATTTATGAAAATAAAGCATTAAAGCCTCCTTTGACATTTTAATTTCTGCAGGATCTCTTTTCCTTGGGCCCAAGAGACAGGAACTGGCAAAAGTGTGAAGCTTTCAACATGCTGGCTGAAGGCTGATACCAGTGTGGAATTCTATGGTGGTTTTGTGGACTCCAGGTGAGAAACTCCTGTTAAGTCTGAATGAGCAAATTCTGCAAAAGCTGAAGTTACAGACCACAAACCAGCTCCTTTTGGTGATTCAGCACTGAGCTTGTGAGAAAACAAAGATGTTGAGGAAGCAACTCATCCTCTTCCTCAGAGAAATACCATGCAGACCCAGGGAGTGTTTTGATCTGTACTCTCTCTTTATTCTGAATGAGGAATCCACAGGAGACGTTACCAAGCAATGTCACAGTTACTGATTCTGTCCCCTAGCAGTGACACCCCACTCAGCAAATGGTACCAACAGGAGACTGAAATCAATGCTACAGGCCAAGCTGCACCAATAAAAGCACCAGTAAGAGATGAGGGCTGCAGAATGCTGAGGTGAATCTGTGCAGTTGCTCCAAATGAAGTCACTTATTTCTCTTCCAGCCCCTGTGCAAGCAAACAAGAGGCACTGACAAGACCACTGGGACATGTGAGATGTTTAGGGGCACTTTGACCGATTCACTAAGGTTAGGGGGGATTTAGGCACTTAAAAATATCCTGTGATCCTACTGGGCATGAGCTAGGGGCAGGAAAAGGCTCAGGTCCAGGATAAGCTGGTTAAATGCCCCAGGCAGCCCTAGAGAGATGTGCTGTCAGAAAAATGCTTGTATGGAGACAGCATTTCTCAGGACCCACCTCTTGGAGGGAGATTTCATCCTGCTTGGTCTGAGACAGCTACTGTTCCTATTTAATATACCAGAAAAAGGGTAAAAACCTTTAAATATAATCACTCAGCTCTTTAAAACCACTCATAAAGTGGTGCCAGATTCATTAAAATGTTTTTCAAAGTGGGAGCTACAGGTATGTAGCCACAAGAGCACTGTAGTGTGGATGGTGTTGGGGGACAAGGAGCTCTGAGTTTCCAGCATAAACACTGCTGGCTTGCAGGGCCAAAGCCATGGAAGGGTTTTGTACCAGCTAAGCCAAGAAGAAACTCAGGGCATCTGTTTGACATCTATTTCTAAGGGTTCAGAGTGAGTAATTTTGAAGCCAATGGAGAATGCTCTGTACCTTCAACCCTCTAACACTCCTTTTTGTCCAAGAGCTGAAGACAGGTTGGCATGAACACATCAGAGTATTAATTTATAAGTGCTTATGGAATCTACAGTCATTCCCATTCACGATGATTTGTCACCTAATAGTGAGGTCACTCTTGTGTTGTTAGCTGGAAAGAACAGGCATGACTGTGCCTTTCACATGAAGTCCTCTTCAGTCAATTAAACAAGATCAAAGTTGAATATCCATGCAGCAGCCTGGTGGACCCTTGGCAGATGATCTTTTCATCAAAAACTGATTCCCCTACTGATTCATCACTAAAACCTGAATCCTCTTGGCAGTTCAGTATAAATGTGTTTCAGACACAAAAATCCATCCACATGTTATGGAAAAAAATCAACTCCAGGTCACTTAAGACTGTTGAGAAATTTTGGTTGTTCTTCTCCTCTTGGTAAAAGCGTTTCTCCACCAATCTTCGGACCTTTTTTCTCCTGGAAACATGAACCATGGAGAAAAGAAGTTAAATGTGTGGTAGGAATCTCCCAAACACTTCTCTGGCAGAAATTGTGGTAGGGCTAAATTACCTGACTGAGCATTGAGAGATCCTCTAGGGACCTTGACATTCTGAATTCTTACAACTTTGTTCAAATGCCATTTCCCCACAGTTAAATAAAACAAAGCTTTGAGAACAGAAAGCAAAAAGCAGAAGTGCACTATAACACAGCCTGCAGGCACCTGTGTGTACCTGACAAAATGCAGAGCTGTTGGCTTTGCTGGGAGCTCACAGGGGCACAGAACCAAAGAGGGGGACAGAAGTAGCACAGGAAGCAGCCAGAGTGCTGAGGTGCTCACTCACACTTACCTTTAGCATCCCATCTCGCTCCCACTTGAAGAGGCCACAGTTACTGCAAGATGAAGATGGCATGTGAGGATCACTGTGCTGTGTTTGCTACACAGTATGAGGGGATCCTAAAGTAGCCCCACACCCAGCCCATGCTCCTTGGCACAAGGGCTGCCATTGCCCTTTTAGGACATGGTTATGTGACTCACAACAAGTTACTTGTGAAGGGACAGTACCCGAGTCCCAGTCACTATTTCATGAGGCTCATTTCTTACCTGCAGGGCTTTTTTGGAAGCCTGTCAAGGGAAATAGCTCTGCTTCCACAAGGACATTTGAAAAATCTCTTGATGGCATCATGCCAGAGGTAGTTGTGGTTATCCTGCACACAAGTCTCCAGAGGCTTGAAATAGGTGTAATTACACTGTCAGGGGGGAGAGAGAGAGTGTATGAGACCTGTTCTGGGGACTGGCAACAGCTGAATGTTCAGAGGAAAGCATCCCTGTCCTCTCCCATCCCAAGGAGCCCAGCAGTTGGATCACCACCCCAGGCTTTGTCACTGCTCCTTCTAATGCCATCCTCCCCTTGCTACCACCCTGTGCTGCTCCCAACACTTCATGGGACACAAGTGTCCCTCTGTGCAATCCCAAAACAGGTAGGGAAGGCAGCAAGAGGGAAAGTTCAGCAGGGGCTGAAACTTTGAAAGTGAGAGGTAATGCTTCCCTTCCTCTCAGTACATTTGGGACAGTCATAAAGCTCCATTCATCTTCCTGATGGCAAAATGCCTGGAAATGCAGGTAGAGGGTTCCCACTCAGTGTTAATGTTTTCAAGGACTTTGCTTATCTTTTCATGAAATATGGGGAACTGAGGGTGCTGGTGCAAAGCACTTCATGGAAGAAATGGAGAAATTCAGGACAGCAATACCCATGGAACCACTGGCATAAGCACTGAGCTGAGATGTTGAGCACAGCACTGAAGCCTTGCCATGTCTCAGTCACTCCGAGCTGCTCTCAGCCACAAGCATAAGGAACAAAACATCAATCCCTGCCCTGGACCACAGCCAAGAGAGTGGCAGATGGGAGTCTGCAGGATAGTCCTGCACCATTTTGTAGGATCCATGTTCCACTCCCCTGCTGGTACCCTGGCTCCCCTTCACTCACCGTTTTACATGTCACAACTCGGCATTTCACTGCTTTAATGTTCCTCATCTTCTCTTCCAGTTCTTCCTTTTTCACCAGGGGCTGAAAGTATTTCTCCTGCAGTTCAGCCTCAGCCTGTAGGACACACAAAATGGGTTGTGAGGACACAAAGAGGGGAGAAACCACTCCATAAATGGCCTTGGGGCAAATTATTATCAGGCCTGCTTGAAGCAGACTGCAGTCTGGGAGCAGAGAAACACAACATCTCTCTTGTTTCAAACAATCCGTTACTGTACACATGAGCCAGCTCTGAAATGCACGAGTGGGAAGGTTTAACAACAGCAGGAAGTACTGAAATGAGCACACAGGCACGAGGACAGTGCAGAGAGAAGTCAGGTAGGCAGATGGAATTAATGGAATGGGTTCTTAGCCAAAATATTACTCCCCAGAGACCTAAAACAACTATGACTTCATGCCAATAAGTGGCCAAGACAAGACCCCTGTGCCACTGGAGGTGCTGTAACCCTGGGGAAGTGCTCAGCAGAGACCCCAGTGTGACAAACCCAACCTCTCAGCTCTCCAAGGCACCTGATGGCATTTCACAGCTGACATGAGCCCCAGATGAAAGTGGCAGCTGCCTTTATGTGGCCAAGATGTCAAGTAACGAGGGACAAAATAGGCACGTAGCTCATTTGATTGGAAGGCAGAGGGATTTCTTTGGTTAACCACCAATAGGAAACTTCACTGATTCTTCCAAACACAACAAAAAACTGGTGTCAACTGGCAACATGACCTCACCCCAGCTATGGCAGCAGTGCTGACTTGCAGGCACTGTGCCCTGTGTGCCCAGAGACACCCAGCCCTACTCCTCAGGACAGTCTGGAGCCTGTGAGATGTTTGGGTGCCTGCTTCTTGCTGAATTCATGAGAAGTCCAGTCAGCTTCCACTTCTAAGCCCTCAGTCACAGCTGGATGGAGGCCATACCTCTTTTAGGACATCTGTGTGCTTGGACTTGGCCTTCAGGATTTTCTGGAACTCTTCTGACTCCAGATAGGCCAGCTGCTCACGCCGTTTCTTTTGGGCAGGTTCCAGTTCATCCATTTCTAGGGAGACAAAAAGGTTCAGTCCTACAAAACAAGGCTGTGATGGCTAAACTTGCTCACTGCAGGAGGTTTTGGAAGTCTCGGGTCTCTCAGGCAGATGTTCAGGTCAAACAACAGCCTTTCATAGTTTGGGAACATGAAAACAAGTTCAAATATGGCGTCAGAAAAAATAAAAGTATTTTTTAAAAATAACATTGCATCTTCTCTCAAAGCATTCTACTAGGAATTTTCACATTACTCCCAGGAGTGCAAACAGTGTTCCCTCACTGACTGATGAAGAGACTTTAAAGGGAATTAAACAATTCATCCAAGATCACACAGTAAATCACCAGCAGGCAAACTCAAGTTCCCACAAAAAAATCAGAAACCTTCCCAGGTGGCAGGGTTCTTGTTTTCCCTTGGTGAAGTCAGCCTTGCACTGCAGATGCTCAAGTGCCAGAAGAAAGGGAACAGAGATGAGCACAGGGAGATATCAGAGATTACATCTCACAGTTTCTCCACAGGGTTAGAGATTTTTTTTTAGTCTTTCCAACAAACCCTTGAAGTTCCAAACAGACCTAACTTGGCCTCTTTTTAGCACAGTCCTTAACCCAGAGCAACTCCTGCTCTGTCAGTAGGACAGAAGCACATTTTTTCTGTTCTAGAAGCTAACAGTACATACCATTGTCTGCTTCTGCACCTTGTGGCTGAGCAACATTTTTCTCAACTCTTTCAACAATTTCTAGGAGATCCTCAGCATCAGCCCGTTTCCTCTTGACGCTGTTTGGGTCTGTTTTGGGAAGGATCTGGCCTTTTGCTCGCAGTCGCTGTATTGCAGCCAGCTAGAAAACAGGAAAGAGCAGGGAAATGTGGCTGACCTGCCTGGTTCCAGCTCCTGCTTCCAGAAGTAGCAGAGGAACACTGTCACAGCTGGAAGAGAGAACATCCACTGGCCTGAGCATGGAGCTGCCTGGACAGAGGCCCAGCAAAATAACCAGCTCTGACATACACCCAACCTTTTGTGATTTCTCAAAGCAGAAAATCACCTCTCCACAGGTGTTACCAGGCCTGGTGTCTCTGAAGCTGAGCTTTACCTGCTTCACAAATCAGTAAGTTTTTCAGAGAAATCAGATCACTTGAGATTTCTACATAAATTGATAATCATTAGGAACTAATAGAAAATTTATTACCACTATTCCTTCTCATACTCCCAGAATGCTAAGACTTCCTCGTTCTAGCTGGAAAAGTTTCTTTGACAAACAAATGAACATATTTTTGCCAAAAAAAAGATGCAGTCTGTTTTGGCTGGAAAACAAAATTATCCAGACTCATGACACAAAACAGCTAAATCAGTTGCTTACCTACCTGTCAAACAGAAAACACCTGCAATACACTGCACTAGCAGTGCCAGAGTTTAGCTCTCCAGGGATTTTCAGCACACATCCTTCCCTTAAGAGATTGACTGAAGGTAAGATGGCAGCATGGACTTTGGCACTGACAGCTGTCAGGAACCCCAGGTATCCTGTGTGCTGGAATATGGCCAGTGTGATCCCACAAATGAGAAACTTCACTAACACCAGAACTGAGCTGACCAAAGACTCCTCTTCTACCACAAAACAAATTTCCTAACCTCTGTTTAATACTTCAAAGATCCAAAGACTGGTACCTTCTTGGCTTCTGCCAAGCTGTCTAGCTTTGGCCTTGGAGGAGGAGACTTGTCAAAGAAGAGGATATCTTCTCCTTCTGAGAAGCCTGTGCCTAGCCTGGGCCTTTGAGGAGTTGACATTTTTGCAGCTTTGGGAAACTCTGCCCCAGGCACTGGGGAATGGAAGGAGGTCTGTCTGGAGGAGGATGGGAGAGCAGGAGTGCTGGCTTTACCTGTGTTCTGGAGAAACCTTGTAAGACAAGAATAATTCATTCAATTAGGGACACAAATCACAGATATAAAAGTTTAAGAAACAAATAGGAGGGGATGCAGACTATGATTTTTTATTATTTGGCCTTTAATTGCTAGAAGAAACACACAGCAATTTTGGCATTCAGGAGAAGAAAAGACTGGTAAAGGACTCACTGGGTCACTGAAATCAAAAGTGACTTGAACAAGTCACCAGAAGGAGTGAATGACCAATTGTTTTCAAAGTTCAAATCAGAGAGAGGCATCAAACAAAGCTGAGAAGAAGTGAAAACACAGCTATCCTTATGGATACAATAACAGAACCTTCCTGTGAAAGCCAGTGTGTCTTACCGCCTCTGAATCTCTTCAGATCGCTTTTTTCTGGCCTCCAGCAATTTCTGTTTCTGTTGCTTGATCAGGGCTGAAGCAGAGATAGACTGGAAATCTGCCCCTTGCTTCTTTTCAGCATCTGGGAAAAAATAATAAAGCAAAATAAAAAGGCACTTTGTTCAAAAGGAGGTAGAGTGATTTTAGGAGTAGGTCTTCCTTCAGGCAAAAGGACAGTACCTGTTTTGGTCCAGTGTTTGCAGAGGTTTCGTGCTCCAAAAGTTGGCTGTGCTAGCAGTTCCCTGAACTCTTCAGAACACTGCATGGGTCTCTTTGCTGCACCTGAGTGGAAGAGGCAGAAATACAACAGATTTGATGTGAGGAAGGGAAGCAGGCCTGGTTTTTGAGATGTAAACTTGTCTAGGTTGGAAGAAACCCTTGCAGGTCAGCTGACCATTTCTCAAAGCAAGACCAACCTCTACATTATATTTGGTTGCCCAAGGTCTTGTCATTTGTCATAAACATTTCTGCCCCTTCAGCAACTCACTCAGTTCCTCATCAGCCTTGGCTGTCTGTGTTACTCCCACCATTCCTGTTTTTAGGGTGCTTGACAGTCCTGAAGGCTCCACACTTTATCCCTGGAGAATTCAGAGCAGCTAAGAGCTGCTATGGACATTTACTATGTTGTCTGAAATGGAGGCAACCAACAGGTGGAACTGAAAGATGTAAATCAGACTAAGTGGCACCTAGAACACAGTTTGAATAATCTGTCACCTGCTGTCCAAGGAGCATAAAGAGTGTAATATTACAAAGAACTTTACAGAAACAAAACAGAGGCAGGGAAGACTGATGGCATCCCAGGGGCTACAAAAGGAACATGCTTTGACACAAAAGAAAAGCACTAGAAACAAGGTGGGTTCTCAGGAGGTTGCCTGCATTGCAGACCTGACTGATTTATACTTAGTATTCCTTAGAAGCTTTCAAGGTGGCAGAAGTAATTTATTTTAATCAAATAAAATAAATCCTCTGGTTCAAAGCTCTTAAAACTTCCAATTCCCATTAATCTGGCAAAGATCTTCTGTCACTGTCCGAAGACAGAACAGGAGACTTAATTTGGGGGCACTGATGAAAAAAAGACACATGGAGCCACACAGTTGCTTATTACATTTGCCTTAGAACTGTGATCTAAAGAAGGAAGAGGAGTTTTGACCAACTGAGGAAGCAAATGACCCAACCTGGCAGCAAAGTGACTGCCAGGTTCCGTTAGTGACAGAAGGCCCTGGGACACATCTACACATCAAGCTGGAAACATCTAAAGAGTGAAGAGACTACTTGAGTAATAGGGTACCAATTTTCTGCCTGGTTTCCTGGACAATTGCATCAGATCCTTTCACAACCAGGTTGGAGAGAGTGGTTTGAATCTTCCTTTTTGGCACAGCAGCTGCAGCACTAGAAAGAGGAAACAAATCCAGAAAATCAGAGTTTTCCCATGCTTAGAGCAAGGACAGAAGCCTGAATATTGGCCCAGTGCTACAACAAAACTCCAGCCACCCTAAAGGACCAGCTGTCTGTTTTTTGGAAGGATGTGAATCTAAATTCAAATTCCAGCATAATGTTTAGGATCTCCCATTTCTCCCTTTGTTGAGATATGTATTTCCTATGCATTATAGGAAAACTAAACATAGATCAAAGCTTTGCTTTGCTCACAGGTTGTTCCAGGGATGGAAAGGAGGTTGGAATTGCTTCATTACTGTGGAGTCATACCAGGTATCAGAGGGCAGTGGTAAGGGAATAAAAGCTGTGTTCAAGCACAGGGCTGGATCCAGCTGTGACTCATTTTTCCACAGCTGTCTTCATGGGATTTGGATAAAGGACCTGGCCCCTGTGAGAAGCACACTGATCTTGGTCAGTCCTGTTTCCTCATTAACCCAGAGTGACACTGTATTATTTCAGCCAGGGAAGACATGAGGAAATACAGAAAACACTGACTCTGGGAATAAATACAGTAAGCCATAAGAAAATACAGTTAGAATCTCAGAGACTCAAATGCTTGGGATCTCATGATCTCAAAGTCCATTAATCTACTGAAACACAAAGCTGCCTGGCTTCACACCACATTATTAATGTAGAGGTAAAAACAACCTTTACCACATCTTAGTACCAACTTAAAATTTTCCTGTCAAACAGCAGCTCTGTTACCCTACGTGGCCAGTAGGATTATGCCAAGTGTGGGGTTTTATTCCTGCTTGGTGAATGTAGTTAAGGCAAAGGCATTCTTTAAATGAACAGACTCCCTTAGACAAAGCTTCAGGCTCCCTTGTATATGTGAGGGTAATTCTGTTCAAAAGCAAGGGAAATAAATGGTTTATCGTACACTGAGGCTGCATATGCTGCTGAAGAAACTCCTCCATAGTAAAACCCATCCTGACACAGCCTCTCCTTCAAAGTGGGATTTTTCCGACCGGCTTTTCTGGGAATGCGGCCCCCAGAAAAGGTGGATTGCAGATCTGCCCGCTTCGAGCTGAGCTTCTTGTACTGGGACTGGATGTGGTACTGACAGTATTCACAGTCATTCTGAAAAGAAATGGGAGAAGCCTGTTACAGAACACCAGCAGTTACAATTCATTCCTCTCACCCACATGCATCCTTGTATGGCTAAAATGAAGTAACATCTCTACTGTGGTACTCCAGCATTTGATCAACTAAGCAAAAATATGAGCAACAAAAAACAAAGCTAAAATTGCCTGTACTAATCACTAGAAACAACCCTGTGCATCAAAGAATTTTAAGGCCATTCCTTGAAGTCAACTCATTTCCCACCCAGGACATCATGCCCAGATTCTGTCTTTTTGACTCTACTCAGTTTTATGTACTGTCTGCACAGCCTCCTCATAGAGTGGGTCTGCAATCACAGTTTTGACTGGCTACAAGTACCTGCTGTATTTTTCTTCTTCCCAGTTCTTCATTCCTTCATTTTTTCTCCTCCTTCTGATACCCTATTATCTACAACCATTCTGACTCAGACAAGGTTCCTTTCAGGTATCACAGCATCACCACAGCCATGAAGTAACATAATCCACAAGTCCTTTAAATTAGTACAAGTCAGTAATGTCCTAAAAGAAGGAGCTCAAAACTTTTTTCTTTCATTTCCAGTGCCCCACATTCGGGTGTTAGTATCCTAACAGCTTGCAGGTATGCTGGACAAGGGAGCTCATTGGGTGAAAATCATTCAAAAAAATAGCCATTCCCCCAAAAAATATTGTGTTGTTTTTCTGTGTATGAGTTTTATAGTGCAGTGCATGGAAGCTTGCACTGGAGCAAAGGAGAGTGAAGGGCTGAGGCATCATGGGTCAATACCATGTCCTTTCACTGCAGCACCAACCTTGCATTTAGGGAAATCCCCTGCACAGTGACAGCATAGAAACAGCTCCTCAGAGTTTCATTTCTCAATTTCTCCATCCACTTTAGTTAGTTGCAAATCAAGATCCATAAACAAGTAAAAAAGTCAGAGTGTCAGTACAAAATCAGCAGCCAGATTTTCACCAACAGCTTAGGAATGCCCTGACTACTGAGATACAGACCAGGTTCACAATCTGTGCACAAGGATCACCATTCTTCTTCCTGGCTTTGCAGGTGCCCATATCCAGAGCTTCTCCCATGAGGAGGATCTTCTGGGGATGGTCAATGGACAAACACACCTAGACAGAAAACAGAACACTCCTGGATAGGCCCCTTTCTAGATGTCACTGGTTTGTCTCTGATCTGGCTCACTACCTCTGGTACTAACAATGTAGTCTTAAAATGCAGGTCTAGCTTAAGAAAGCCAAGTGAAAGACATTTAAGTTCTATGCTCAGAGCCTCAGGAAACCAAAGAACACCTGAGGCAGTTCTAATTGTGCTGTAAATGGTCCTGTACAGCTGCTTGGCTCTGATACCATCACGACCCCCACATTCAGCAAGGGATGGGAGGAAGAGCTGCACCAACCAGGGCTCTCTGTCCTTCTCCAAATGTCTTGGTCTAATCAAAACTGAGTCCTGTGCAAGAAGAGCATCTACTTCACACAACCAAATACACCAAGGACTGTGTCTGTAGCCAAGGGACAATTTCAGAAGTCAGTTTTAATGTAGTAATAAACGTGAACATTTTAGCTAGGAAGAGCCATTCTTGACAGTTAAAAGCAGCCTCCTATTAAATCTGGTGTGCCTTTCTGCTCTCCAACGGGACTATCTACTGCTTATTCATGCTAATTTAAGCAATTATATAGCTTAAAAGACAATTAATGAGAGCCTTAATTTTTCTATTTGGAGAATTTAACATGCAGAACACTACATGATCAGCTACTAGACTGAAATTCCCCTTGAAAGAAGTAACTGGAAACAGGTTCCATTCCAGTGCAATTAAAAATATATTAATTTATTAGCAAAATGAAGCCATCTTAAGTGTTCTGCATGTTCTGCATTTATAAATAATCAATTAAACAAGTGAACTACTATGTATCAGCTAACATATATTTACATAACACATTGTATGTTAATAAATCAAATATTGCTGCCTCTCTGTTGCGATTTTTGAACCAGAAACATTTTGAAATCATATCTCATGCTTGAATTAGGAGAGAAAATGTGCTTCTCCACCTTTTTCAGCTTTGAGAGACCTCTAGGCTGAAATAGGTGTTACACTGAAGTAGCTGAATAAACTGAAATGAAAATACACTCTCAATATTTGTGGAAGAGCCAACTGCTACCAAGAGCAGATTAAAAACTGGAATAAACTCTGGGTTTAAATTCTTAATAGGACTTCTTGAAGTTCAGTCTCCCAGGAGGCCAGGAACAGATACACACCATGCAAGCACCTGAATGCAATTCCAACTGTTGGGCAGACTGCTGCAATTTCAACCTGAAGATGTGCTATAAAGTGAAATCTCAGCCAAATATGAAAAGGTTCAGCTATAGGCTTTTATCTACAGCTGAATGAAAAATCCTCTCACCTCGTCTGAGCCTTCTTTAGGTTTCATGGGGTTGGCATTGAGCAGGCCAATGACTGTGCCTTGCTCAGTCTTCCAGTGCTCCTTGTGGACTTCACCAAACAGGAAGAGCGAGACGCACTCGTTGAGGTCCCGCAAGTCGTTCAGCCGCCAGATGCTGAAGGTCCTGCCCTGGAACAGACATCCCCTTTCCTTTCAGCTGTGCTGCACACACACTGACTGTGTCCCCTCTGGCTGTTTCTTTTAAAGAGCTACTCTGACTTTCCCCCTCACAAGGTTTTCATGATTTAGAAAAGCACAATTTGCAACCTCAGTAGAGTTTACATACAGTACCTTCAGCCATCCATGTTGTCAGTTCTGGGGTTCCTAAAGGCCAAGATAGCAAATAATTCTGCTACTTCCAACCTTTCTGATATCAAAGCTGGGCAGCACTGTTGAATAAAGAGGTGTTTACCTCACTGAACACACAAAACCATGGCATATCCAGATCTCTTTCATCAATGACTTTCTACAGGACACAAAAAATACTGGATGAAACCAGACAAGCCAAGATCTTTACAAGTTTTCCATTAACTACATTGTGGAAACCCAGGGCACCAGGAATATTTCTCTGTCTGCTCTGGGGTGCCCTGACCCCCAGAGGAGCACTGACTTTGACCCTCATTCATGGAGAAAGTTTCCTAGACTTCACAATAGACTAGAATCCACGAAAATGTGCAATAGATTATAGAGAGTAGTGTAGGTGTATCACTTGGTGAGAAATGTAGGTTTTGGGATTTTTAGTGTGTTGTGGATGGAAGCAAGATGGAGGGCACAGGGTGCCATCCTGGGTTTCTTCTTCATGCTTCTTCTTCCTCCTTCTCCATGGGTTTGGGTGGCATTTTGTAATTGGGCAGTCCACATTGCATGCTTCCAGGGATCAGTTATTGGGTTAAAAGGGAAAATAATCTGAGTGTCAGTTCTTAATTGGATAGTTTAGTCTTAAAATACCTTGTAACAAGAGATTGTTGGCCATTTTGTGCCTTCTAATGAAAAGCTGCCCAACTTACAGCAGTGAGACTGTTTTGCTGATAGGAAACAATAAACAGTTGAGTCCCAACATGACCTGCCATCTCAAGTGCCTTCAATCCAGACCCAGAGAAACCCACAACTGGGAACCCCGCACTTCATGAAGTTGGCTGATTAAGTTGAAGATCTAGGAAAGTTTCTCAGGAAACACCACCAGCATTTCACTTGAACTGAGCAAGGGATACAGTGGTGTTACTTACATTATTTGCACTCTGAGGAGTGACCTTCTTCACTATGACTCCAAATGTTACCCAGTCTATTTCCTCCAGATTTTCAGTAGCAAGTTTGTTCTTCAGCTGAGACAGTCGGATGAGCTTCCTGTTAGCCATTTTCCTGTCCATTTCTGCTGAAGACACCCGGGGTTTTCTAGATCCAGTGAAAACAGGTAAAAGACAACACATCCATTGGCACAAATGGACAATGAAAACCAGCCAGCACTTCCCTGGGGAGATGACATCTTGCGGCAAAACACCTCTGTGCCTTGCTTCACCCTGAGGTCACTTGAAATAAAACCCCCCATAATCAGAAAGCTACTGATGACACTGGTATTTGTCCAAATGGCTGCATTGCAACTCAGCCCCAAGCCTACATTAACTGCTCATTTCAGATTAACCAAGAATGGCTGACTGAGCTGGGAATGCAGCTCGGGTGAGGACACCATGAGGATTCGGAGTCCTCTTGTGGCCACACTGAGTATAGGGATGGTGAGTGGCTCCTGAGGCTTCTGTGTGCAGCAAAACCTGCCTCAACTGGAGCTCAGCTGGGCTTTGCACATGGCCACTGCTTCCCTGCTCTGCCACTGAGGATATCCCAGGAAAGGCAGTGCTAATGAAATTAGAGTTTTTCTGTTAGAAAAGAGCAGAGGTGAAAACAGAAACATGGTACTGAGCCAAAAGTCACTGTTACATGATTACTGATTACCAGCCAATGCTGTGGCTTTGTGTTACATCCCTTGATGACAAGTGACTAATCTGACATGGTTAAACCACCTATATACACTGTGTTTTCTTTGCCTTTACTGGAGGGGATGGTCCCAGACAGGGCTCAGAGCTGGGCTGCTGACCTTAATCTCAGTCCTGAGAAGGTTTCCACAGACACTGGCTGAGTGGTTGTGCTGGAGCATGCAGGCACCTGAGGAGTCTTCTCTCTGGTCACGTTACTGGGCGTGTTCCCTATGGCAGACTTGAGAGGTTGGAACGCCAGACTGAGGACTTGCCGTGGAGGAGGAATCTTGTTCTCTTTAGCAGAAGAAAAAAAGCATAGCTCCCATTACAAAGAATACAATAATTAACTTAATAATTAATAATCAATTAACAAGCTCTCTGCCACTGTCACCAGATCACTCCTGGTGCACCGAGCAGCGTAACACTGTCCTGGATGTGTCCACACCACTGCTGGGAACTAAAAGCTTTTGACAGAAGCTCAGTGGCTTTAGCAAAAGGTAGACTGGGAATGGTACCTGCTGAGGATGCTTTTGATTTTTGCCTTCCTTGCTTGGCTGGTGGTAAAGGATTGCCCAGCTGGGCTGAGAAGCATGGTGACTCTTGCAGCTTCTGAACCTTCCTTTCCTTTAATGGTGGACAAGGAGATTTACCTGGCCAAGGGAACAAAAAAGTATGAGACCTCAGGATCTGGACTCAGACTCTAAGCACTGCTCCAAACTCTGAATAATTCCTGAATAACAAGTCCAAGTCAGTGCCCCACATGGAAACCTTTCAGCCAAGTTGTCAGCTGACATGCAACAGCTGAAAAAGTGCCAAAGACTTTCCCCCATGACAGCTTAAGACTTTGGATGTCACTGCAACCTCAAAGATGTGGAAAGTAGAAACATTCCCTGTTTTGCAATCTTTCCATGAAGTTTCATTACTACATCCAGCACGCTCTAGCAACAAACACAGCTGCAAATACTGGGTGTACCAACATCTGCCAGTAAGAAGGGACACCTCCAGAAGAGTCTGGAGCACTTTGTCATAAAACCTGTCCAATGTAGAATTAACCCATGATGCAGAGACCAAAACTGATTTGATCTGTAGCTGTAAGAAACAACTTGTGTGGGAACACACCAGATCACCACTCCTCCTTGCTACTTAGTGCCTGCTTCAGGATTACTTTAAGTGTCCTGCCTGTAAACTCACATGGGTAAGCCAATAAATCATAAATCCATTTAATTAGTTTCATTACCAGGGGTTTTCTTCTCAGGGCCTGAACTGGATTGCTGTCCAAGAGCAGTCTTCTGCAACTGCTCCTGTAACGTCTTCATCTGTTCTTGCAATTTTCTCAGCTCAGCTAGGAAAGAAAGGAGAAGAAAAAGGATAATAATGAAGACAGCAGGAAGCCATTGCACACAGGGATTTATGAGATCCCTGGAAGTCTGGCAATTTTACTGCATCATGGAAACTTAAATGAAGACTTGAGTCATAATGCAGATTTACTTGATTCTACATAGCTCATAGTGAAGGCAAACTTTTCTATACAGCCTGGAGCTGGGTCCTCTCATAAAAATATTTTACTTAATTGTGGTGTGTTCCTTCCTATGTTGAACAAAACTTTTCTGCTCACCATGAGACAATTTAAATGGCTGATGATTGCACTCCTTAGCATAAAGAAGTACTTCCTTATATAATCAAAAACACAGCCTGGACACAGGAAAGCTGTGGCCAGCTCTGCTTCCACACTGGTGGGGCAGAACCTCCTGTCAATAATCCTGAGGGGAAAAGGACTGGTGTGCTGGTGAAAGATGCCAAGATGATGCCCTGAAGACTGAGGGCCCAACACTGCTCTTCATCAGACAAGGCACAGGTACACAGGCAACCTTCCCTATGCTACTCAGCACAGCTCTCTTAGTCTCCCTGGCTTACTTCAGTCCTCTGTCTTTTGGGAAAACAGGTTTGGTGAGTTTGGCCGCTGGATGCTGAAAACTGAACTTAGAAATTTTCACAAGGCCTTTCAGTATTTCCTCTCCAGCCATCATCAAGAAGGGGCAGGCCATACCTCCTGCCCTCTAGCTCTCTAGAGACAGAATATATCAAACAAAACAGATCAAAGATGCTGTTGCAGAAACCTTGCAGTTCTTCATTGGTTTTCTCCTTTGCCTGACTGGGAGCTGAAGTGGAAACAGCTTTCTCTGCCTCTTCCTCTTCCACCAGGTCTTCAACATCCCCAAACAGCATAGCCAAGTTCTCCTTCTGCTCATCAATCGTGCTGTCCTCAGCATCAGCCTCCTCAGTGTAGGATCCATCATCTTCTGCATCAAAGAGCTCATCATACTCATCTGGTTCTCCATCTTCATCCTCTGGAGCATCTTCCTCCTCAGGAGAATTCCTCTCCTCAGTTGCTTCGTTTTCTTCCAGAAGAGAAGCCAGCAGATCCAAGTCATCATCAGCTAAGGCAAAAATCAGACTCAGAGTTATTTCTGTCAAGTTAAAGAAAAGCTGCTAAGGAATAAACATCCAAGACACCTTGATTACAAGCTATGACAACTGAAACTAAATCAGAGCAGCAAGTAGCATTTTATAAAAAAATATATTTCAGGTTTAACTAAAGGCATCTAGAGCAGCTTCTGGCTGTGAGGCCAGATGGAAACGCAGTTGCAGATGCTCTCAGCTCGTGGCACAGGCTGGCAAGTCAGCAGAAAACTTGCCAGCTACTCAGCACTGGCTTTTCCTCTGCAGCACTCTGCAGTTCCTCGAACAGCAGCTGCTGTTACACAGAAAAGCCTGGAACCTGTAAACATGTAGCCAACAGAGACGCTCATGTGGCTTTTGCCAAAGGAAGGGGAAGAGGGATATGCAAGGCAGGCAACATAGCATATCATTGGATACAGTTTGCTCCTGGAAAAACGAGGAGAACAAAGAAACAGGGACAAAAATGGAGAAGAGAGAGGAATGTGACAGACAGAGCAGAAATGAAAATGTGAGCAAACCAAGAAACTGATTTAGTTAGCCTTTGCTGATGAGGAAAACACCAAACCAGGGAAGGCAAAGAGCAGCCTCACAGGAAAGTGACAATAAAGAAAACACGAGGCAACCTCAAAGGACTCAGCAAATAAACTCAATGGAGTGTAAATTCCTTTGCTAAAAGCCTCACCAGGTTTTCTGAACACTTGAACTTATTAGCTAACAGGCTGATAAGAAAAGTTTCCCACCCAAAGGAAGAGAATTTTCTCCCTTACCATCCATAGTTTCACCAGGATTTCTTCAAGAGCTCCTCAAGACAAAAATATTCTGTTATGGGAAGACCAAAAGTGATACAGTTAAAGTACATATACCTTATCTAGAAATATATATTGTTATTGTGTTCAGGTTCCTTGTTTGACAACTTGCAATCTTCCAGCTTGGTTTTGTTTAGAGCCACAGATGAGAACTCTACTCAGTTTAAAACCCTCACATGCATTTTCTACATCAAAACTCTGACCCATGCTGAACCCACTGCAGTGTAAGGACACTACTTTTATAAAAAAAAGCCCATTACAGACACAGAATTTAAGAAATGCCTACCACTTTTTCATAGTAACAACCATTTCCACCTCACCTGATTACACTGAGTACATCATAATTACAACTAGCATTCAACTAGTTATTAAAGTCTAATAGTTGTTACTCTCAAAAGTGTATATTCTGCTTTTCTCCCAGCTTCGCCATAGGGCCAGGGAAGCTTGGGAAAAAAAATCAGCACGGCCGGACATGAATGGGCCAGGGAAGCTTGGATAAGAAAGATGGGATATCCACTGAGGCCAAATGAGTAAAAAACCCAAACTCCAACTGTGCTCACAGATCTTCCTGCTGCAGAATCTTTTGTTTGGCCCGCTTTTGATAGTTTTCTCATGCTCCAAAATATTCATTTTCAGCATCACTGCTTAACTCGCATGAGCAGGGAAGGCCGGTGACCGCCGCGCATCCCGCGCTTTTTCCCTCACCGTTCCCCCTCTAGCCCGGCCGCCTCCCTCACCCAGGGGAACCCCGAACTCCTGCGGGGCTCCTCGACCCTCGGCTCAGGCTCCGTACCCCGGGATGGCTCCGTATGCCTCGGCGTGGCTCCGTGAGCCCTGGTAGATAGCTCCGTGCGCCCCGGGATCGCTCCGTGTGCCCCGGGATGGCTCCGTGCGCCCCGGGATGGCTCCGTGCGCCCCGGGATCGCTCCGTGTGCCCCGGGATGGCTCCGTGTGTCCCGGGATGGCTCCGTGAGCCCCGGGATCGCTCCGTGTGCCCCGGGATGGCTCCGTGAGCCCCGGGATCGCTCCGTGTGTCCCGCTCGCCCCGCTCCCCTCACACACCCCGCTCACCGCCGCGCGCGCCTCCAGTACCCGCCAGAATTCGGAGCGGCCCCGCCCCTTCCCGCGCATGCGCGCACACGCCATCTTTCGTGTTGGCAACCCGGCGCTGCCCGGCGCCATCTTGGCTGTGGGCGGGCGGAGGGGAAGGGGCGGGCGCCCGCTGAGGGGGGGCGATGGCGGCGTGGAGATCACAGAATCGATGGGAGTGGAAAAGTCCTATCGAGTCCAACCTATAATAGATCACCACCTGTCAACTAGATCACGGCACTGACTGCCACGTCCGGATTTTCCTTAAACATCTGCAGGGATGGTCACTCCAATGTGGAATCATCCTTTCTGTGAAGATATTGCTCCCACTGTACGACCTGAACCTCCCCCCTGGTGCAGCTTGAGGCCATGTCTTCTCATCCTGTTACCTGGGAGAGGAGACCGACCCCCATCTGGCTACCTTCTCCTCTCAGGGAGGTGTAGAGAGTGAAAAGGTGCCCCCTGAGCCTCCTTTTCTCCAGGCTGAGCCCCCTCAGCTGCTCCTCCTCAGCCTTGTGCTCCAGACCCCTGCCCCAGTCCCATTACCTTTCTCTGGACCTCTCCAGCACCTCAATGTCCTTGCTGAGCTGAGGGGCCAGAACTGGGCACAGGATTCCTGTTGTGGCCACACCAATGCCCACAACAGAGGGAAGAATCACAGCCCTGCTCCTGCTGGACACATTATTCCTGATCCAGGCTCTGGGTAAGCCCATTTGGCTGCAGTTGCCCGTGTCTGGGCAGAGTGGCCTCAGGAGGGGTCACAGCAGGTGCCATCCTCATCTGGAGAACCGAAACAATGTCAACACTTCTTTTACACCATCAAATTCAATCCTTGTTATTGTCACATGCAGTGGACAAAATTTTGCAGGTTGGTCAGTTTTCTCTTGTAGAACTGTAATTCTGCGAAAAATAGTTCTCAGGATGTACAAGCTAATTTCTGGACTGCAGTAAGTAATAACAGCAAAAAATAATCTTCCCTGTCACATGAACAGGTTTCAGTGTATTGTGGCTTTATTCTTTGCAGTTCCTTGCCCCTCCTGATTTGTACTATTAGACCTGCTCTTTTATCTTTCTATGAAGGCTTATTTCACCTAATGCTCATGTTTTCCTCTTAGCACTCCTGTGCTAATATCCCCTCTCTCTGAAACCTCCTCAGATGACTCGTTTTGATTTGACGAATGTGTAAGTTATTCCTTTTTGGCCTTTCACATTGATTTTCTGTTTTCATTAAGGTTAATACTTCTCAGATGAAATCAGCTCTATTATTCTGTTAGTTTGCTTACGGCCTAGTAGCATTTCCATCAGATTTTGATCATTGCAGAATCTGTAACCATCACAGCTCCCATAATAAAACTGGATTCGGGGTAAAAAAAAAAGCCTATAAATCCTACTGTCAAAAGGAACCAATTAAAAGCCAGTAAGAGATTGCATCTGCTGGGACTACTTGTAATTGATGAAGAAGGTGGCAAGAAGGCTGATAAATACCTACTCACAACAGTCAGCTCTTGTGTTACCTGAAATTATGGATGAAGCTATAGATGATCTATAACGGAAAATAAGAATCCAGAGTCCAAAAGTGATAATTAAAACAACAGTAACAACAAGCAAAGTAAAAAACTTACTCGAATTACAACAACAAAAAAAGGATTTTCTCCTTTTTGTTGAGATAAAAACACCTGGGAGGACAAGAATAGAACTAATCCACTACAGTTGTTTCTACACAAGCTTTTCCGACATAGGAATTTGAAATCCTGTTCCAGTCTCCCATGTACTCACAGGCACAGATAAATTCATAACTGTCATAGATTTATTTTGATACGTGAAAATCCACTATACTCTCTTTAAATTAGGTTACATCCATCTCAGTGCTTTCTACCACAATACTGTACAAGTTCAAATGCTTGTATTATAATAAAGAAAAATTAAGACAACATCATAAAAATTAACAGTTCTATAAAACCAAGTGACTTGAGTACAGCAGGAGCTACATGTATCAGACCTAGCTGATCCGTTTTAAACCTTACCCACATCTGGCTAAAGCAGGAAGTTACATAAGCCATCAAAAATGTAACATCAGATTAGTATGGTCACAAGGGCAGCAATGAAATGGCCAGCTGGAGAAAGATAAGGGTTCACTTCAAATTCTCGATGAATACAGCACTATTCCATTTTGCTGAAAGCTTCTCAAACAGGTTTTTTCTTGTATTACTTTCCTGGTATATAGTATGTAAGAGATGAAGTATTTACAGGCTCACATATATTTTATATATATATATATATATATATATATATTTGATCAGCAAATATCTCATCTCTCCTCTGACTTCAGTGATTCAGCTCCGTTCTGCAGAGTAGCCATAGAGCAGAGCACTTCAGGGGAATGTTCCTGAAAGGTTTCATAGCAGCAGACACACTGCAAGTTCTGTAGCACATCCATGTTGTTAATCTATGAAAACTGCTTCCCTAAAGCAGATTACAAGAAGATTAGTCACTACAGGACACGGGAAGAGTTTTTACCCTTTTCCCATTGAATTAGCAAAGCAAACCCCTGAAAACCTCCTTCATAGGACATAAGAGCTGAGCATTATTTGAGGAAGAAGGAAAAAACCCCCAAGTGTTTGGCAGGTGAAATTCCAGAAGACAAAGAACTGGAGGGCATCACTCAATTAATGCAGTCCATAACGTGAATCTGCAGGGTGTCCAAATCAGGTAGAATTTCTTCACATTTAGGACATGAATAAATAGAAATATTCCGCTGCTCTGGCCAGTCTTGACTATTCGTTCCTGCAAGCAGAGAAGATAAATGATGAACTATTCTATTACCCAGTTTTGCTCTCTGCAGAGAGATAAGCACAGGGAAGCTGTCTGCAGCCAAGCAGAGCTGCTTTAACCTGAACCTGCCCCCGAGGGCTGGAGAAGGTGCCTGCAGTACCTCTTTGGACAAGGTGAGGTGAGTGCTCCCGATTCGGCATCCTGGCTCCGTGGCGACTCTGCATCTCTGCCAGAGAGGTTCTGTGGGGAATAAACAGGTCAAGGGCTCTGAAAACAGACTCCTGTCAACTGGTCATGCATTTAGTTCACAACTACTGCTCAGAAACAGGGCCTAGAAATGCCACTGCTTTGTGAGATCATGCCAGAGGTCTGCTGAAATCAGGGTCATGCAACTGACACCAGTAGCAGGATTTAGGCAGCCACACACCTAGGGATCTAGGGCATCCTTCTCTGGAAAACTCCAAGGACTCTCAGCTGTTCAGGGAAAACTACAAATTTGCTTTAAGTAGAAAAGCAAGTTATACCATAGAAAGGACTCAGTGTGCAGTTAATGTGAAATGTAACTTGATTCAACTACCACAGCACTCGGAACTGTGTATTCACCACTGCCTCCTGGAGAAGGAGCAGATATCCCTGGCACACATGCAGGAAGATTAGCTGCAGAATCACAGCTAAAACTGAGGCCAAAACCCAAAGAAACTCACATGGATCAACAGAGAGAATTTACCAAGCATGAATCATCCGAAATGAAAACTTACTAAGGCACCCAACTAAGAACTAACACACTTTACAGAGATTCTACCAGAAAATTGAGAAGTCAGCCAATTCTTTTTTTTTTCCTCCTTTTAAATTCAAATTAAGCAAGAAATGTCTGCAAAGTTATTTGCCTTTCTACTGAGATGCTCACAAAGACAATGTTGGTCAATACCAGTACACAGAGTAACAGGACAGTGCAAAGGCAGTTCAGCCAAAGTCTGTTCTCACCGGCCAAGGTCTTCAAAGTTTTGCTGCTCTTTTAGTAGGTATGCCAGCTGGACAGCCAACTGCTCCTTCTCCTCATGGATCTTCTCTCTTGCTGCCCTCTCCGCATGGAAATCAGAACAATAAACCTCCATCTGATCAGAGAAATGAAATCAGACTGAAAATTTGTAACTTTGACTGAACCATATTTGTATATTACATGTAAAAATCACAAATCTGTATCATAATCTGCATCTACTCAAACCACTGCAAAGCCAAGACCTGCACTTCTCCCAAGGTGAGGGAGACCTAATGCTTTCTGGACTCTGTAAAAGATACTCTGAGTGTCTTACCTGGGACACAGGTACTGCCTCTGCTGTACAGAGGCAGATAGGAGGCACAGACAAGCAGTGAGGAGGTGACTTGACTGAATACACTGACATATCTGTGGCTCAGATAGTGGAACCAGGCCAAGATGCCAGTTCCGTGCCTTAAATGTGAGGCAAACCCTTTTTAGTCACTTAACACATGCTGGTTTGAGTAAAATCATTCCTAAAACATATGCAGTGATTCTTAGGCCAGTGGTTCTAAATACACATCTACTCCCAGCTTCTGTTTGTTGTGCCAGACTCCAGCATACACAGTTCCTCCTAGAGCCCTAGAATACAAAGGCTCTGCAAGTATCTGCAAGACAAGCCAAGTAAGGGGTGTTATACTTTCAAGTTGAGAAAACGTATTCAGCACTCCAGAGTGAGCCATTAAATAGCTCCTGGTTTCTGAATATTGGATGGGGGAAGTAGCCGGTTTGTGCAGAAGAGCTGATACCTGAGCACGGAGCACAGACATAGTTTCAAGGTCCTCCTCTTGCTTAGCAATTATCTGCTTCATTTCATCTATCTGGAGCTGCTTTGCAGCAAGGGCTTGTTCTGCCAACTCCACCTTTGCTGTCAGTTGTTCCACCACAGCTTTATCTACTCTGTCCAGCTGCAAAGAAGAATTGTGATTACGACATGAACTCCTTGAAGTGAAAGTTTGCTTCTTACTCCTCCTGTCCTTGGAAAAGGTTCCCATTTTGGTCAACAAAGGAACTTGGACTAAGACAGCAGTGGTGACTGATATTTTACCTTAAAGATTAGTTTTGAGCTTTCAAACTACATTGTATCAAGTTAAAAGACAACCCCCTAGTGGACACTGTAAAAGACGTTTTCCCAGTTTCTGAAATTACACAGAACAATGTGGCACTTCTATGGTGCTTCAGTTCCTAACAAGGCCTCACTGTGGCAGGCATTCTATTTAAGAATACAAAAATGTTTAGAGATTTACCTTCCCACATTTTTATAAATGATGCTGCAGGAACACTGATGTATCTATCACTTCTGTCTGAGGACTGGACTCTGTGCTGCACTGCACTGCAGATTAGACCTTACCCAGAAAACACCATGGAAGTACTGATGTGTGGATAAAGTTTTCTTTAACTGACAGCACAGGATCTACGTTTATCAGAGCAGTGCTGCTATGTAATTATGTAAGGGATGACAGTTGTTTCCTGACCAAATCTGATCCTAAAGATGTTCTCCCATCCCTTCCCCCTCACCCCTAATTAATTATGATTTCTTCTTGTGATGAGTTTACCTCTTTGAGTTTCATTTCATCTATTTTTTTCTTTGCCTCAGTGAGTTCTGGAAGGAGTTTGCTATATGAATCCTGGAGGTTATTGTATCTTGCCCTGTTTATGACAAGAGATGAAAATTAGAAACAATTATTTGAAACCTAAATAATGTTAGAACTTAAAAAAAAAAAAGCCACTACCAACTCCTTGCAAATCAGTGTGCATTTCTGGTGAGAAAAAGTCATGCCCCATGTCTCAACATCTCTCTTCCAATGAGTTGTGTGCTGCTCTATCCATGGATTGAGTGCAAACCAATGTCCTTACTGATCATCTGCATTTCATATTGAAGAATCCATCACTCAGTTTTTTTATATGAAGCTCACAAATTCTGGTCAATGTAACACCCTTCTTAGGAAGACATCCAAGTCTTGACTCAGACTTCAAGTGAAGGAGAATTTATCGGAATAACCAGACACAGACTCTGAAGACAATGAGCAGCTTCTGCAGCAGCTGAAGACGTGTCCTTCAGGAAGCTCAGCCTCTCTGACCAGCTTGGACTGACATTTTCACACTCCTTACACGGACTGCACACGAAAGGGAGCAGGGAGCCAAAGCAAACAGCCTCTCTTTACCTCAGCCTGACCACACACTTGATTCTCCTAGTGCAAACATACTGTAGGGATTGCAGACCTCTTCATTAATGTCACTTTCCCAGCACTGTCACCACCTGACCTGTCCCTGCCCTCCAGGATGTGTCCACATTTACCCCTGCTGGTCAGTGCCACAGCTGTTGTCACTTCTCTGCTTCCTCCACTTGTATGTTACACCCAGCTCTATTCCACTTTGGAGTTTATGATTAAAGGAAGATACAAGTCAGAGTTCACAGCTCAACCACTCCTAAGGGAGGGGTCCAGTAGAGGAAAGGGTAAAGACTTCTACTTCATAATCTAAAAACACAGCATAATTTCAAAGGGTACAGGACACAAAAGTAGTATTTCAGATTCAATTCCCCTTTGGCTGGGTTCCCTTAGACTTCTCTTCTTCACTGACAATACCTTCCTGGAATACAAAGCCAAATCATACTCACTTTTCTTCATGTGTCTTGGCTTGTTCCAGCTTGACCTCTGCCTGCATGCTCTCCACCTGAAGTTCCAGCTTCTTGATGGTGTAAATTAGCTGCTGCTTCTCTTCCAATTCTGATGCAGCAGCCAAGCTTTTTCTTTCCAGTACCTGGCACCTGACAGAAAAGAAAAAAAGGCTGATCTCTTCTCTCACCCTCTCCTGATGGATTTTTCCCACGAGGCATATAGCAAAAAGAGTATTTGTATGGCTCACTTTAAAGGCTTATTTTGATGAAAAACACGGAAAGACAAAAAACAGTCTATGCACAAACATCAGAAAACAAAGCTATAGAAACCAACATTTATTTTCTTTACTATTACGAATCTCAAAGAACTGGAATTTGACAGGAAACTAAGCAAAAACAAAGTGAGGGTCTTGTAACCACTTTTATAACCTACACAATTTCCTTCAAAAGCCCAGACAGCTCATGAGAAAAGGTTATAACCAAGTCCCTTGGCTTTTTCCCCTAAAGCCAGAATAGGGATTGATTATGTGAAGGAGAAAACAGAAAAGATTTTTTCTTTACATCATGAAGGGTTACAACCCAAATCTTGTAATTCAAGGCACTGAGGTTCTATTTGCAGAACTAGGTTGGCAGCTCAGATTTTCTGACAATTGCTGTATTTCTGCACTTCACCACTTACAAAGAAGGAGCACTCTTTACAGCACTTCTATGAAACAGTTATTTAAGTTGGTATTTGCAGAGCTGGTGAGTTTCCCAAGATGGGAGTTGTCATACAAGTACTGAGTGTCATGACAGAACTTTTGCTCTTCTGAGCCTTACTTTTCTTGCAGTTTCTTCTGAATCAATTCTGCTTCTTTTAACTTCTCATGGGCTTCCTGAAGCTCTTTAAACAGAGCACAAACTTGCAGATTCAGGGCCTCTACTTCACTGCCAACCTTTTAGAGGAAAAAAAAAGAAAATTACATATGAACAATTCAAGATAGTAAAGTTACAGGCTAAGAAAAATAAGTAGGAACTCTCACTCTAGAGAAAACTGCCTAAGTTAGTTTGCACAGTTACAGTCTATACTCAGTAATAAGCCTCATCTGCAAGGCTTCACAATTATTCCACACTGCATCCCCCCATTGTTCCACTGAAGATTTACATTTTACCACAGAGGCAGGTAACATGAGCTCTGCTGGCAGGAGCCTCTGAAGAAACACAACAGTGTACATGGAAACAGCTGCCAGCACAAGCACAAGTGCTGACCTCAGTGTCCAATGAGGAGTGTTGGGCCCAGGCTGTAACTCAGGCAAAGTGGAGATAAGAGCACTGGCAAACATGAATTAACTGAGACATCATCTGCTTTCCCTAGGAAGAGCATCTCCTAGCCTGACTGCAGACTGGTCTTGTTTAACCAACCCAGCCCTGCCCTAAAACACTCCTCCTGACCTTCAGAAGGCCATATGTCTCCAGCAGGTCCCATAGCATATTTCCAAGTCCCATGCAGCACTTCACAAACTCACACACCTCACATAAAAGCACTCTTAGTTGCTTGTATTATGGAGTTGCACTGAACCAGCATGGACCTCCAAGGCTATGGGGTTGCACTCTCACCTCACACAGAAACTTACAGCTGCAGGCACAGAAGCTGAAGCATCTGACTGGAGCTGAATCCCACCCCCAGCACTCTTTCAAATCTTAATTAAGAACATCAGGACTAAGTTTCTGCCTGGAACTGTGTCTCAATCCAAAATAGTTATGCCCCACCATTGTAATCCCACTAAAAACATGAACAAATCTAAAGCAGGTGCCATATGAGCTCCACATTTAAAGTCTGTTTTACAGTATGCTGTCACTGGATTCTGTTCCAAAAGCTGACTTAGGCAGCAGTGAGGAAATTCACACAGTCTAGATGATTTCTGGAGGTAGAAATTATTGTATTTCTCTCTGCTAACTGGGCATGGCCAGGGCAATGTGGTGTAACTGCAGTTATGCCAAGCTTCGTGAATACTTGGCCCCCAGTCCCACCCCTTTGCAGTGGCTGCTGTCATGTGGAACCACCTCTAAGATACATCAAAGTTCACTTCCATTACCTGTTCAGGACAATTGCCCTTTGCTCCCTGAGAGCAAGTAGAAATCTAGACCCTGAGGTTGGTGACCTCAACAAGTCAGCTGTATGTTGTTACATCTTGACTGAGGACAGGAACTTACAGCTTCTGAACTCTCTTCTTCCTGTTCAGTTTGTGTCCCACTCTCCAGGCAGTTTCTGGTCTCCTTCTCCAGCTTTGACAGTCTGGAAAAAAGAAGGTGCCAATAATGATGGATTTGGCTTATGCTTCAGGTGAGGTTGTGACTATACAAGGATTTCATGCAAGTGATGACTCTCTTTGTAACATCACAGCCACAGAAAAACCACAAGGCAGAATGGAAAGCACAGACATGCAGGAAGGCCTGCACAATCATGGGGGTTCTTGAAGAACACAGGACACTGTACATTTAATTAAAATGGATGTGTAAGTCTGCAGGTGTGATGAAGGTCATGACATTCAGTCCAAAGGGACTGATCTCTGGTACAGTCCAAAACTGCCAATTCTTTGGAAAAAGATCGTTCTTCTCACTGAATCCAGTGATTAATATTGTCTCTGTTTTCCTGTGGTATTTTCAGGGGCTGAGGTTTCTAAGAATTGTTTGGTTATGGCTCATTACCTCTTCTAGGAAGACCACATAAAAGCAATTACTGTGACACCAACCTTTCATAGCAGATAATGTCTTACTCTGTTTCTCTGAAGTGGGGATCTGGAACTGCTTGGGGAATTGGCCACTCCTGAACAGTCGTGCTGATTTACACCCACAGAACTGAGCTGAGACAGATCTTCATATAGGTCTCTCCGTGAAAACTCTCTCTTAGGAAAGTTTGGAATTAAACTTATTTTAGACATTTCTAAGGAGCTTTTGCAAGCTCACACACTGCTAAATGTAGCATGCCAGTATCACAAAGAGGACCTGCTCTAGACACAGTGATTTGGTTAAGGCCGCACACAAAGATGATTCATACAAAGCCAAATAACTATGGAGGAGTGAATGGGGAGAACAGCCTCAACTAGTCATCCTATCTTTCTGAATAACCCAGGGATAGTTCAAACCCAAGAGGAAATGGGTCATTTGCCTGGATCTGTGGCACTTCAGGAAATCAAAATAAAATCCCTTGGAAGAAAACTGTGGTTTATCCCTATGCAGAAAACCACAAAATATTATTACAACCGAGTGCTCAGAAAATTCCCCAAATCACACCAATATTTCAGCTTGTTGCTGATCATTCAGAGACTTGGTAACTGCAGCAGCCCTGAAAGAAAACAGCTCCAAATGTTACAGTGCACCTACTTCATACCTCTCTCTGTGATCCTGCAGCTCCTCCTCAAGTTTTTCCCTCTTCTGAGTTTCATTTCTAAGGCTGCAGAGCAGCTGGCTCACAGTTAGCTCTTCAGACTCCAAATTCTTCGATTCATCTGCAGATTTGCTCCTGCTTCAAACCAAACCAGATGTAAATAACAACAGCTACCCCTTTAGCAGCACACTCCCTCAACCCTAATGCTGGAATCCAGTCTGAGAGGCCACCAATTCACACAGTGCTGGAAACCAGTGCTCTGAGCAAAAGGTTCATTCCCAGTTGCCAACAGCCAAGACCAGTAGCCACAGCCCCTGTGAGTGCAAATGAAGGGCACAGGCAGTCCCCTTCCAGCTGAGGGAACAATTTAGCACTTAAGCAAGGGAAGCAAAAGCAGTCATGACAATACAAAACCCAGTGCACTTATTCTGACCTATTTTGCAGCCTTTTCTGCAAAGTGCTGCTGCCCATTCCTACAAACAACTTTTTCTCGCAATAAAGCATGGAACATTTCTACCTCTGCCTTGCTCCTTTATGGAAAAGAAAGCATATCCCACTAAAAATGGTCATCAGAAATCATGTTCAGAAAAAAATCTCTTTAACACTTCCCTCCTCACATTCTACAGCTCTTTTCAAAATTGTATTTTGCTACTGTAAATTGAACCAGAACAAATACAAAGCTCCAAAAAAATAGGATAAAATACTGTGTTCCATTATATCCATTTTTATGGCCATCTAGACACAAAGTCAAAATCCCCAAACTCTATGGATGACAGGCAAGTTAGACTGTATATTTCAGTCTCAGCTGTAAAACAGCATGTGTTAAAAGTTCTGCTTTTGTAGTTCAGAAAAGAAAGGAAAGCAGAGTCTTCTGTGTGCTTCTGAGAGCTAGAAATCTCTGGTGAGCAAAATTCAATACCCAAAAGACAGTGTTCAGCCAAGATATTTTAAGTAAATAACTTTTATCAGGAGATTTTTAGTGCAGTTCTACCCTTACAGAAATAAATCCATCCTGACTGGATCACATTTCATTGAACCTGTTAACAGCACCCGTCTAAAGTTTCAGCGCTGGACAAAGGCACGTGGTGACACTGGAAATATTTTAAGAGCTACGTATGCCCCCTGTTCTTGTAGATATGGCCCAGATTCTCCTCCAAAGGTAAGCAAGTTCCACAGGGAATATCTTCTCATAATCAGTGCTTTCACAAGCCACAACTAAGCTCAATACTTGCAGCTTGGTCTGTGGTCAGCAACTCTTTCAGTTTTGTCCACAATTTTAACACCCTTTTTTTTTTTCCTCCTTCAACTTCTTATCTGCATGCTGAGGGACAAGTTTCTCTGATATTACACTGAAGCACTGTTCTCCCTTGCAGTGAGACAGGAGTGACAACATGGAGCACAGCTTTCTGGCCTGCTATGTCCTTAGCATTATCTGTATTCTTCCCTTTACCAAAAGCAAAGGCACAAAGTAAATAAGAGTTCAGCCAAAACCATCTAGCTGCTAAACTGGGCAGTATCCAAAGCAGAAAGTTGAACAGTATCAGATGTCTATGTCCACGAGGAGTAAAGGTTCAGCCAGGGGCAAGAAAGTCCCTTGTGTCCTGGAGCTGATGTAAAGATCAAATTTTGAGAAGTAACCTGAACAGAATGCTGCTACCTTAAACCCAATAACCTGAAAAGCAAGGACTGTATTGCACTCTGTGTCTACCCCATCATGGAAACACTTCATGCCAACCACACTCCAACAGGGTCAGATCTGAAAGACTATAAGACCTCTGACTCTTACCAACACCAGTATAATTGGGTAGAGGACAGATACTCTATTAGATGGTCTCCAATTATTAGGAGGGAACAAGTCCCTGCAGCCTCTTTGTCCTTTCTGTTTGGCCTCCCTTAAAAGCCTGAAGAGTTGGCAAGTCAGAATGTCCACAAATGCCTGGCCAACTTGCCAGAATATGCACTCCCTCTTATCAGCTAGTAAAAATTGGAAGGAAAAATGTCAGAGAGCTGAGGCTCTTTTACTGCATGCTAGGAGGTAGAGCTACTGCAATGGAGGGGTGCAAAGCCAAAGAAAAAGAGGATTTTCTAATGCATTCCTCATAGAAAGAAGTTCCCTTACATTGGAAACAAAACCCAAGGCAGAAGTCTGAATCACACATATCACACAAGAACCTACATACATGTAGACAGCAACATCACTGGGCATTTCACCACTATTCTCTTGATGCTCCTTTGCAGTTCTATTTATTTCCCCTTCCTAGGAGAGAAAAAAACCACTATTAGCTCAGTATTTTATCTAAGCAGAACAGCAGGACTTTATTTATTTAAGGAATGAAGAAAAACAGGGAGAATTGCTATCATGGCAATACAGATATATAAAAAAACTCCCACAGATAGTCTTCATGTTTGGAAATTCTTAATTTAAATACTTCACATGCCTTTCCCTGTATCTCTTCCAGCTTGATTAGAGAATAGGAACAACAATGAGACTTGCCCTTCTCCATTCATCAGCAACTTCCACAGCCACTCTCCCCTGTGAAGATTACTGGGCACCACACAGCAAGTCAATGACACTGCAGGTGACTTTCAATATAACCCTAGAGATCACTCTCCAGCCTCCTAACAGAACAACTCTTCTTTCCCACTACAAACCTCACTCCTTGCCAAACTCCCCACTCCTGCAAACCCCACTCTGTAGCCCAAAGGAGAATCCTTCTAGCAAATAAAAAGGAGAATGCACCCCTACATTTTCTCTGACAACTCCAAACCATTTTTAATTACATTTTAAAAATTTCTTGTTGCATATCTACTTTCCAGAGGGAGGATATGGGGAATAGAGGGGTAGCAGAGGCTACATTTTCACATATCAGTTTGTGAAGATTTTCCAGATACAAGAACAGTAAAAAAAGTACATTATTTTGCCTCTAGGGAATACTCTCTAGAGTTTTGCACTTAGGTTTTGTTTGCCTGCATCTCTATTTATCTGTCAGTAGGAAGTAAGCCCTGTTTTCAAAAGAAAATACCCCATTTATGCACAGGTGCTGCCCCTTAACAAAACACAGTACTGATGTTCCCAGAAATTTCAACTAAGACAAGACTTAACATTTTTAATTAGTGCAATAGAGGCTATCCATGAAATTAATTTGCTTAGAGCTTTAGAGTGGAAGGACATAAAATAATTCCAAGTCCTTTAAGACACAAGTGCTCTACAGCAGGTAATCTGGGAATGACAGAAAGAATCAAAGAATGACAGAATTATTTAGCCTGGCACTTGGCTGCAGGTTACTGTGCTCCTGTTGTTCCCTTTACTTACATTCATCCCAATCTCCACAAAGGAATCCTCTGCTGAGATGTTCAGCTTGAGCTGCAGCTCTGAAATGATGGCGAGCAGATCTGCCTTCTCAGCCTGGAGCCGCTGCACCTGGGACTTCAGCTGCCTCACTTCCTTCTCGGGAGCCTCCTGGGATAAACACAGCCTGCATCAGCCAACCAACAGGGAACAGCAGCCCAGGAGCACACAGCCTGAACAGAACAGTGTCCTGCATCCCTTCTCTTCTCTTCAGGCTTGCCTGAAAACCCCACAGGACAGACCCCTAAAGTATGTTCTGGTTCACTCAACAGAAGAAGTTTAAACTGTGAAACCAAGTAAATCAAGCACTGGGCATCTCACTGCTGGAAAATATGGGATTGGTTCTCGAATGCACACATAATTAGGATGTAAATTTTTGCCTGAATCTGTGCCTTTTGTTACTACACAGGGTATCAACCAACCTCCAGAATTATTGCATTTTTTCACCCATATCCCTATTCCTCTTCTCCTAAATCTAACCAAGGAAGAAAAGACCAGTGGGCAGAGAGCTTTCCCACACACCCCATTCTTAGCCTTTCCCCACCTTCTAGCTTCTTTGTACCCCATTTCCATGTATAAATCTTCCCAATTCCTTGATCTTCATACAAAGTCCTAGATCCCTTCCACAAAGTCTGTCCCTCAGAGATTCTCCCCAAACTTCCCTCTTTCCAATTAAAATCATCTCCTTTGCCTTTTCCCTTTCTCTAGGTTACTCAAAACCCTCTCTTAAGCCTTTACATAACCAGCAAGAATCATTATTTCCTCTCCTTTAAATGGTGCTCCCCATTATGAAACTTTTCCCTGTTTGTTTCTTCCTAATTTTGTAATCTGAGCTTTGACCTCCTGATAATGCCTTTATAACTGCACATACCATCAATGCAAATGCTGAACAATTCCTGAAGTCTGAATGACATTCTAAGATACGATTGTGCCAAATCTCCAAATTATCTCTGTGTTGACAGTGCCTCTCATCCCACAATACCACTCTGACCCTATGCTGCCTCTGAATTTTGTGCTTATACTGTAAGAGGATGCATTTAGAGTCAGTTCCAGGGAATGAGAGAGATTTTAGATTTCTCAAGCAGGCTGGAAAACTCTGGCAACAACATACTTCAGGCATTCAAAGTACAAGAAGTTCTACAACAGACAGAAAGATTATAAATCCTCTGCTTCCCCTTAAAAAATATTCCAGATTTAGGAAATTCTGAACAATTTATGAAATCCTGAATTTTCTTGAGAATGCTGAAACACAGCTTTCCTTCTGTAAAGACTGTGTAAGTAATACTTACACAATCACACTATTTAAACATGACTTTCTTCCCCCTTGCATCTTCTGACCTATTGGCCAATTTTGATTTACATGCTGAAACATTTCTTACAGAGTTCCATCAAACAGTCAGGAGAAGGGAGAGTCTACTAGTGACTCTGTTGAGAAAAAGGTTAATGTACTCATTTTTCATCAGACAACAGAGAATCCACATGAGTCTTGGAGGTACCAGACACCAGAACACATCAGTTTGGCTCTGCATGAACTTCTTAATTAACTTTTCACATGACCATTTGGGACACAAAGCAGGTTTTGTTTTGATCAGCTTTGCCCACAGATGCCTTCAGTACCACCTGCAAAATGTTGCCTGGCTACTGTGCAACCACCTGCAACATCAGAAATGATGTGTAACAGAGCCAAAGGCAGGACACAGAGAGAAAGCTCAGTCAGACTCAAACAGAGCAGCAGAAGCACAGATCTAATCTGACCTCAGTAAAAGAGCTTTCAGAAAAGAAGACTGATATAATAAAAATAGATGGCACTTTTTTTTTTTTTTGCTTGTTTACATGTCAACTTCTCCCTGGAAACATGCTCCTGGAAACATGCTCCTGGAAACACAATAAAAAAAGCAATTAAGTGATCATGAGAGACAGATAATCTAACAAGTAAAGGGAAGGATAAAGTAAAGAGATATCCCAGGATAAATGGAAAATTAGCAAGAAATGCCAGTTATTTATTATGTAAAAAAGTTTAATTATTATTGTTTACTAAATGCTAACAAAAAAAAATTATCTCAGGTGTGCCATAATTTTCTGTTATTACACTCTGAAAGGCCTCACTTTTTATAAAATAAGTCAGGGGAAGACCATTTCTTAGAGCTAAGGATAAAAATGGAGATATTAACAAATCTCCAAACCATCCCAGTGTGATGCATCCTAGAATCATAGAAGGGACTGAATCCACCAGAGCTTCAATTCAAATCTAACCAATTCCTTATTTACCATTTCAGCTCCTTCTTCTCTTTCCTTTAAGCTCTGAAGTTGCTGCTGTAGCTGTTCATTTTCAATGCACTTGGCCTGCAAGCACTGCTTTGCCTCCTTAAACTTTAACTCATAAAATTCTCGCTCTTCTTTCTGCTTCTCTCTCCAGGTGGAAAGCTCCTCATATCGGTCCTTCATAGCTTGGTTGTGCAACTTCATGGCTTCTAAATGGCAACCAGAGAAAAGACATTGAATCACATCAATACTCTGTCCATGAAACAGCAGATTTCCACTACACTGAGCTCAGCATTCTTCAGCATCAAATGGGTTGGCAATAATTAGGTGTGAAATATGAGCCTCTGTCTGGCGTACCTTAAATACCAAAACTAAACTTATCATAGTCCATTAGCACTATAATAAACAGCTTCAAATCCACTGCTGAAATCACATGCTCACACTCACTGACTTCTTGACTTTTTCCTAAACCAAGAAGCCAGAAGGATTGCTCACAAGAGATACTTGGTATCTTGCTGTGTGTGGTATTCACATGATCAGCCCAAATGAAACTGCTGAACTGAGCTTCTGAAACTACTGAGACTTGGCAGGGAAAACATCCTAGACTGGTGAATTACTGCAGGAAAACAGATGCTATCAAATCAAATGTCTCAAATATGCCCAACAACGCTCCCCCTCAATGTGCTGTTACATTTTAGTTAAATGGTATGCTCTGTCTCATCCCTCGGAAATGTATGGTTTATTTGGTTAAGATTCAATTGCAAGCATAGAAAAAATATACCAAACAACTTACAGCCAAGTCAGTTCCCTGTAAGTAACAAAGCCAGTATGTAACAGTATCAGTCTTGCAAAATGCTTACAAGATTTTTAGGCAGTCAGTGAAATTATTTTAGACATGCTTTTTTTTAAGCAAGTAACTCAAAGCTGGTTACTTAAAAATACTTTATACTTGTACTTTCCAGTAACTTCCATTACATCCTGATGTCATATGATAAACTGCCCAAGAATCCTTCAGGTTATGGAAAAAAATTATAGTCTGGAGAATGGTTCTGCAAGTTATGGGTTACAGCAGCTGTAAATATGTCCCAAAACATCTTATATAAGACTTTTTAGCAAAATACCAGACGTATTTCTACAAACAACTTTCCTGCTAGATTCCCATGAGACAGAAAAGTTGGACCACGTCCAAAAATGATTCAGGAAGAATTTAAACACCAGTGTAAAATCACAATACAGGAGATATGTGACTTCATGCTCTGCTGTCAAATAAACAGTGAGATACTTCTGTCTTTTACACAGAAAATTCTCAGATCCCCCAGATTTTGCTCTAACCATTTAAAGGAAGAAGTAACTGACACCTAAATTCCAGATCCAAAAGTAAATGTATCTCACACGAAGGACTCAAATCACTAGGAATTTTCAGGGAAGTCTACTGGTTTCTCCCAGAGGTACCCTGCCATAGCCACCATTCCTTTTTGAAGTATGGAAGGTACAGTACCCACCCCTCCTAATGCAGCTTTGGCAAAACATCAAACAGTTCTACAACACAAACAAAAAAAATCTTCTAGAGGTTGATGAGCAAATAGCACATCATAGGAGGAGATTTTTCATGTCACCCTCTAAAACACACAGTGCTTATATATAAAAGTCCTTATATATAAACTGAGGAAGTAAGTCACCCTTACATTGGGCTGTTCTTGCCCTAATCTACCACACCAATTCAATTTGATGTGTGCTACCAAATATCCTATTGATGTGTAATATCAAACTGACATTGTCACTTGCAGAGTTGTTTATACAGCAAATGCTACCCAGTAATGGCAGACAAGCACAGAATTCATGCTCATAGCACAAAACAAACCCTTCAGAAGAGACTTAGGGCTCTTGCATTTCAAGACCAGCTCACGTGTGCATTCACCTTTTAACTCATTGTTCTCAGTGATTAGTTCTTTCATCTGTTGCACCATCTCTTCCGGGGTGTAGGTGTTAAGGGCCGGGGCTGCCATGCTGTCCACTCCATTTTCCATTTTACTCTTGGAATGCTCTCCATTTTCAGCAGGACGGCCCTTCGACTTGCTGGACATCTCTGAAGCAGCTGTTACAAGGTTTGCCAAGAGCAAACTTTCAATTTCTTGCCCAATTATAAAGAAAGCATTACCACACACTCATTTTATTAACACATGCAAGCCACATGCCTTGCCACAGCACACAGGCACCTTCAATCCCTCTGACCCGGCTACACCAGAGTATCCGTGAGTCTCCATTAACCCCCCATGGGCCTAAAACACACGATCCCCAAGAGGTCTTCCGGGATAACCAACCCTTCCTCAGGAGCCCATTTCTTTGGGAATGAAACGAGACTCGCGCCTCTCCCACTCCTTCTCATCTCTGACAGCACCCGGGCCCCGCCGCCCGCCCGCCCTGTCGGCGCCCCGGCCGAGAGCCCGTTTCCGCTGATTTTTAACTTTCATTTTCGCTTTCCTGTCCTCTCTTCCCGTTCTTCTGCATACCCCACCGCGGTGCAGGGGAGGCTGCGGTGACTGCACCCGCCTCTGCCCAGGCACGGCCGCTCCGTCCCTGGGCCAGAGCGGCCCCCGGGAGCCGCAAAACGGCGCTTCCCCGCCTTGCCCTTCCTTCCCGCAGGCCCACCCCGGATCCGCCGAGTCACCGGGCAAGGCCGGCCATGGCGACCGCCACCTCCCTGCTCTGGGCTGGCCTCAGAGAGCTCGTCCCCACTCACCCCTCACGGCGCGCCCATGGCCGCTCAGCCGACGGACGGACTGCCCGCCCTCCCCCGCCGTCCCCGCCCCCGCCTCCGCCTCCGCGGGGACTTCCCAGCCCCGCGCCCGCCGCCGCCTCCCGGGCACGCCGCCTTCGCTTCCTGCGCGCTTTCCCGGCTCCTGCCCTGAGGGCGGCCGGCCCGGCCGGGGCCGGGAGCCAAGTCCCCCATGGAGCTACAAGGTGGCGTGGGGAGCACTGCCCCTGAGGGGGGAAAATCCTGCGGGTCCATGAGGATGGAAAAGACCTCTGAGATCTTCGAGCCCAGTTTATGACTGAGCACCGCCTTGTCAACCAGGCAGTGGCACTGACTGCCACTTCCAGACTTTCCTTTACGGTCACCTCCAGGGACGGTGACTCCACCCGTTTCAATGTCGAATCACCCTTTACGTGAAGAAATTCCTCCCAATATCCAGCCTAAACTTTCCCTGGAACAGCTTGAGGCCATGTCGTCTCGTCCCGTCGCTGATTTCGTGGCGGCAGAGCCCGACACCCCCCTGGCTGCACCCTCCTGTCAGGGATTTGTAGAGAGCGATAAGGTCACCCGTGAGCCTCCTTTTCTCCAGGATAAACAAACCCAGCTCTCTCAGCTGCTCCTCACAGGATTCATGCTCCAAACCCTTCCCCAGCTCCATTTCCCTTCCCTGAACCCCCTCCAGCACCTCAGAGTCCCTCCTGAACTGAGGGACCCAGAACGGAGCACAGCACTCGAGTGTGGCCTCAGCCCTGCCCAGTACAAGGGGCAGGAATGGCTTCTCCTGGCGTGAGGCAAAAGACAGGATCGAGAGGAGAGTGTGAGGTGAACAAAAGGGAACTTCATTGCACAGGACATTTTAGTGATTTTTGCCACAGGATCAAATCAATTAGGAAGGGTTTTGCCATGTTGTGGGGATATAGTCCATTAATGGCTGTCAAACGATGTGGTTGGAAGCCTTTAAATGGCAGATTCCCGGGATGGGGTTAGCCGGGGTCATTCACCCTGCACAGCCCCAGTGCTTTGTGACTGTGCTTAGCAGGATGTGGGTCTGGGAGTTCCTCCACTTCCAGTTCTAAAGCAATAAAGCCAACCAGGACATTTTGGTTCCTTCATTTACGATATGAAAAACTGTAGCCGCTGTAGCTAAAATGTCAGTTTCCGATGTGGCAAATACCAACCTTTGATTAAATAACCCCATGGCTCAAAAATAAGCTCTTTTGATTTGAAAATGCTGCTTTGCCATGTCCTAGGAGTTGTGAACTGCCTATTGTTTAATTAAATTGTGCCCTTCCATGGGCTGGTCTCCCCAGCTGCCCTCCAAGTGCCACAGCCCGGTATTTCCCAGGATGAAGAAGTAAGGAGCCCACTGGATGTTTGAATGGTGGATACTGGCAGGGAGGAGTCCTTTTATAGGTTCAGCATTTAAACAGGATGTAGCTTACAAATCTGCCAAGAAATAAAGCCAGCAAACATTTGGGACCACCTACATGGCGCAAAGAACAGGTCTGATAGCAGATTTATGCATGCTGAGTCCATAATCCATGTGCTTTTTGCTTACACTGCTAATGAACAGAATCTGTCTCCTTGATGGTAGAGTGAGATCTCTGTGGGAGGGAATATGATTTTGGAATTGCTGTCATCTCCCATCACTGCATCTGTGGCTGGATGTCAGACAGGAGTGTATGGGAGTTAGAGGGGCAATAAAGAAACCTTCTGAGAGACTGAGGAACAGAACTAGCAGCTCATCATGGGTTTTTATTTGAGCTCTAAGTTCTTGCAGACAGCACGACCTTACTGCACGTGCAGCAAAGAAAATGGAATTTTACTTGTCAGAGCAGTTTAAATAAATATTTGCTATTTTTTTTTTTGCACTCCTGATAACTATTTGTTCCCTCAGTAATCCCAGGTCTGGTTTTAGTATCCAGAATTAATTTTTCAGAGCAGATCTTATTTAAGCCACAAATACCCACATTCTGGGGGAGTAGTTTATCTTTTCAGTGTGTGTTTCACTGCAAGTAAGATCTGTGTATCTCACAATGCTTTGAAGAGATCCAAATGCAAGAATTGTCCTTGCCTGCAGTTCTAAAATGGAGGTGGGTTGCCTGGAAGCAGAAGTCATATATCTGATTCTAATTGCAGTTTGCTTTTTAAAAGCCAAAGAAAAATTACAGTCCTTGTAGATACAGAAGGGAGATAAATAACCAAAGAGGTTTTGGGAAAAATAAAAAATATGAGACAATTTATTTACATGTAAAAAAAAAAGGCTTCTGTCTAAGGAAGATTAAATTGTTTGCACAAAAGTTCTGTTGCACATCAGCCTTGTGGGAATACAAGGGATAAAGCAATTGTTTGGGCCCAGCTATTCAGATTTTTTTTTCACCACAGTTTCTCATGTGATGAATCCTTTTGACAATTCTGCACGTTACAGGTGACACACAGAAATGAAATGTGTGGGCTCTGTGTGGGAAGGAGATCTGTTCTGGCTCTCCTGGTGAGTGGTCTGAACTGCTGGGCTGAGTTAGGAGTGACCAATCTCTCTATGCCATACAGCACAGATAATAAATATTTGGAGGTAAGAGGTATAAAAGTGTCCAGCTTTCCCCAAACCACTCCATAACATTGTTTTGCAAAAAAAGGCATTGTTCATCTCTGGGTCTGCGGGCTCAGATGCAGTCAAGTTACTAAAGAAATTTCCTTGTGGCATCTGAGCCATGGAAACAGTCTTTGTGTACACCCTGACTCCCTAGCAAATGTGGGAAAATTCAGTTTAGCTTAGTCTGAAATGCTGAAGAATTGTGCTGAATTATCACATCAGTCTGGGCTAACATCTTAGGTATTGTTTTTGCAGTTATCTGGGAGCTGAGTCCTGAGAATCAGCCAAGGCTTGAACTTTGGAAAGCTTTGGTACAAAGAACATATCTCTATGAATATCTCTCTATATATACACTCAGAGCTTACAATTTATCCATCTCTCTGTCTGTTGTGGATTATGTGGAACTCATGTGCCTCTGAATCTCTTCTGCTGGCTTTTCTCTTTCTGTCTTTCAAGTCTCAGCATTGCCTTCTAGACTGTTGCTGCAGTAGCTGCTGGAAACTCCTGATTTTGGCCAGGATCCCATGGATAATGTACAGACATAACCCAAAGACTGACTTTTCTCTCAGGACACAAGGAATAGGCCCTATCCTGTCTGGATCATGTCCTCTGAGCAGCTCAGGTGCCTAAAGAGGCTTTGCCTAATCTGCCACAGAGCTATCTGCATGTCTGTGGAAGAACTACTAACCTTGATTAATACTTGGCCCTCTTGCCAGCATAAATGCTGGAGTGTTTGCTGTGACTTCAGATTTGCTGATTAAGCTTAATTTCCAGCTGACAGGTAATTTGAAAACACCATCAAGATATGTTCTTTGCAGGCTTTGAGCAGATTAAGTGGGGGAGAGGGGTTGTTATAAAGCACATCCAACTTCTGCAGTCAGCAGTACGCTGTGATGAATGTCACCATAACCTAGAGAGAAGTAAGATGATGAAATGCAAACATTTCTTCCAACAATTAAGTACTACCATGGCCTGGGGAGGGCTCACAGCCAGCTGGTAAAATTTACATTAAGCAGAATCAGGCCTTAGATTATCATCTACAGTAAAGCAGCTACAAAGAGCATGAAAGTCAGATGTATGATCTGAATGTTTGTCTGCCACTGACAGATAGTAGGACAGGTTAAATCTGGGATCATCATGGATTTTTGATTATCAGTTCAGCATTGAATCTATTGCTATTGATACTGTTCTTACCTTCCAAGGGAAAATCATCAAAAAGGAAGTTCAGGAAGCCAAAAGATGACAGAAATGAAGTAGTAGAAAAAAAATGACCCAAGGTCCTGTTTTCAATCTAATAACCCTGCTGTGGGCAGGATATGTGAAGCAAAGTGCCAAAGAATGTGTCCAACTAACTGCTTTTGGCCCATTGCAAGTTTAATGCAGTGTGCTGTGTACCTCTTTCCCTCCCACATAGAGCCAAATGGATAATTTCTTTTACAAGTCAGTTATATAACACTCCTGTGCAATGACACAGGAGAGTAAAGATGCTCTAGGACAATTTTTGGATGATCTAATACAGAGAATGCTGGAATGTAGGGAAATTGTGATGTCACAGTTTTATTTTTCAGATTTTTCCTTCCTCTAGTGAGTTGCAGTTTGATTGTGCCAAGTTGCTGGAATTCCTCACCAGCTCTGATTTCTTTCTTGAAACCAACTTATTCTGTCATCAGTCAAAAATATTCTGTAGGTTTTTTTCCTAATAAATTTAGTGATTTGAGTCAAACTAGCAAAAATATCCCACTTATGGACAGTCTAGCATGAGCAGCAGAAATGAAAAGTATTCCACACTATTTCCTCTAGGTACCTGGCCCTGCCTTAGGAGCTCTGATGACAAAGTAATTTTCTGCCTGTCAGTAAGCTGCTTTAGAAGTTTTGCAGAGGAGAAGAGCAAAATGTTAACCACAGGTCTGATGGTTTTGTGATTTTTTGTCTGTCATTGCAGAGGACATGACCTGGCTCCTGGCTGTGGAATAACTTGTTCAGGTCCTTGTTCAGGCTGTCTTCTCTTTCATGACTGCTCAGCAGATACTGGTGTCAACTCAGGATGCAGTACATTTCACTCAGCAGCTGCCATGCCAAAAATAAGATGGACAAATGTGAAGAAAATCTAAAAACCAAACTGACCACCATCCTTGTTTTCTCTTTCCAATAGATGGCAGCAATTCTCTTTCCATATCGTCAATGGATGAACAGGTCAGGAGCTCCAGAATACCAGACGAATTAAAAAATACAGGCATCTTTGCCCTTTTCTTTTGCTCTTTCTGTGTGTGAAATTTGCACCAAGAAGGCAGCAGACTGAGAAAATGTCTGAAGCCCTTGGAATGTGGCACTGCTGCCAAGTACAGCCGTGCCAGGAAAACACAAGCAGGTCAACCAGCAAACGTGACTCCGGGCTCAGAGATGTGGGAGGGAGGTTTTCTTTTGCCTAAGAATGAAAAAAAATATAAGTGGGACTATTTTAGGGTTTAATTGAGAAGGAATGGGAGAGCCATGGAAGAAGGGAATGGAACATGAGGATTCCAGGTCAGATGGAGAAGTCTTGGACAGCCAAGGAGCAATGTCAGTGCACCTTGTGCAGGAAGAATCACACACAGCGAACTGTCCCCTTGGAAGAAGTGACTTCTTAATTTTTGTATAAATCTTCAAGAGGAAATGAAACAAGAATGGAGCTGAGGAAGGCTCTCTTCAGAAAGGTCTGTGGCAAAAATCTCTGGCAGATAAGACTGTTTTCTGTATCCTGAAATGCACCTGTGTTCCTCATTAGACGAGAACAGCTCCATACCACCAGATGGGCCATGGGGAGGGATGAGCCAGGTTCCCATCACACATTATGACATAAAGAAAGCATTGCTTCCTGGCTGCAAAGAGATGGTCAAAATAAAAATATTTAGATTTAACATTATTTTAAATGTAAAAAACCCGTTATATTATTTTAAAAACATTATTTAAAAAAGTATAACTCTCAACTATAGCCTGGAGGCAAATGAGTTCTTAATGAATTTTGCCACTTAAATCCTTTTAAAAAATATCTTTCTAATGTTTTCAGTCATACATGCCCCTTATTTTCTTTCTACCTCAAATGTCTTGCTCAGATTTTTGGTTGAAGAGCTCTTTGACTCCACAAGCTGCTTTCCTGCTAAATGTGGAAAATGTCACTCTAGTGGGCTGTGTAATTGCACTCCTCACTATTTCTCTTTTTACACAATCTGGAGGAGGGACATAGTGCTACCCCAGTGAACTGAGCTGCACTGGCATTTTTGATGGGATGCAGCAAAGACAAACCACTAAGAGGAAAATTCCAGAACATTCTGGAGGCTGTTACAGTACAGAGTTTCCCAATAAGACACCCCAGATCACAATTCTGATAGGAGCTAACTGGGTTTTTTTTCTGGAGCATCTTCTGGGTCTACAAGCCATGAACCCTCAGCAGTACTCCAGGGGACATGGGACCATATCCTTATCTTGCTCTGGAGATACTGTGGTTTCTACTGGCTGGAAATGAAGCTTGCAAGCCCATCTAATAAATTGCAGTATTCCCAAATCATTTAAGGGATATTCTCATGTTTCACCCTTGGCTTGTCTCTGTGATGGCTGTAGGAATACCCCAGCATACCTGGCAATATAGCTGCTGCAGGGAGCCTTGGAGTGCAGTTTGTATGGTGCTTAAACCTCTTTGAGACAGCACTGCCACTGAAAGAAGCGCAGGTGGGGACATACAGACAACCAGATCAGAGCGAACCAGGCCAGAGGTTTTTAACCTGGATCAGTTTTTACCTAAAGCAGTTTTGCTTGTGTTGACTCAAATATGCTCACACAGTTTTGGTAGAAGGCGGGGGGGAAGTATCCCTTGGGCCTGTTGGAACAGGTCCAGAAAAAGGCCATGAAAATTAAAAGAATGCTGAAGCACCTCTCCTGTGGACAGGCTAAAAGAGTTGGAGTTGTTCAGCCTGGAGAAGAAAAGGCTCTGGGGAGACCTTGTTGAAGCTTTTCAGTACTGAAAGGGGGCTTGTAAGAAAGATGGAGAGAGACTTTTTAACAGGACTAGTAGTGACAGGATAAAGGTAAACAGTTTTAAACTGAAAGAGGGTAGGTTTAGAATGCACGTAAGAGTGATTTTTTTGCAAGGAGGGTAGTGAAAATGGGCCCAAGTTGACCAGAAAAGCTATGGATGGATGCCCTCATCCCTGGAAGTATTCAAGACCTGGTTGGATGGGGCTTTGAGAAGCTTGATCTAGTGGAAGGTGTTCCTGCCCAGGGCACTGGGAGAGCAGTGAATACTGGGAATCATTTGGTTTGCAAGAAAAAGTAGAGAAGGAGAACTTTTCTGAGGCTATTTGAGGCAGTAAACTCAGACTGAAATTTTGTCAGAAAACAAAGTGCTTTTCAGACAGCTGAGGGCGCTGAGCACTTCTTAAGTGAGGTTGGTGTTTTGCAGGTTTGGGCTTTAAGTTACAGCACTAAAATGCTCTAATCACACATAGCACTGCTGGTAAGCAAAGCCTGGGCAGGGGCTCAGGGTCCAACACTGCCAATGAAATGAAAGACCCAGAGCTGGTTAAATAACTGCTTATGTGCTTCAGTAGAAGCATAAATTTATTGCCTTCATGGCAATAATTTTAATGGCACCTTGAAAGAACTCTTTGATCACTGATTTCCCCTTCTGAAGCAGCAAGGTTTTTTTTAATTTATTGCAATTTCAAGTAGCACCATAAAAGTAGAACTGGAGAAAAATGTTAGGCTTATATACCTGTATATTTTTATTCTGGTCATCTTCTGTCAGTTTTCTCTCATCCTGGTTTTATCCTTATCACTGAGATCTGCTTCTTTGCATGACACACCTTTGCTATAACCACCACCTATAGCTGTCCCAAATTTCCCAGGAAATGGCCTCTCTTGTGGTGGAATGTGCATTTTGGGCACGTCTGTTCAGGTCTGGAAAAAAGACACAGTGATTTCATTTCATCCAGACTATGATGCATGATTCTTTTTAGGGATTTTTAATATAAATCAGCTTTCTCTGGATTCTCATTTATCTTGCATTGATTTCTCTAGTTTATTCAAGCTTCTTAAAATCGTTCTGTGGTTTTTGTTTATTCACCAGTTTTTATTAGCAAATCCTTAATTCCTTAGTGCTTCTAAAGCTTCTTAGGACACGAAACAATGCTTCTGATTTTTTAAACTTTTATTATTACCTCTGGTGGTATGAATAAAAATTAGTTTACTTTGATGAAATACACTTAATACATACACTTATTTTATTGAAGTCAAGTAATTACTGCAGCTAAAGTCTTTCTTAGTTGGATATTTCATGTCTTTAGAAAAAAGGTTAATCTACTTACTGTGGCAGACATTTCTGCAATTTTTTCAGCTCTAAAGGGACATCTTAGCTTAGAAAGTTAAGGATTTTTGAGTCAGTCAATTGCCTTGTTTTCATCCACAGAAACTTTGATTTGCATTTTCAAGTACTGGTTATTAAATTAAAGGATCTGTGACTTGCAAGGCCATTTGACATTGGGCATGTAACATCTCTCAGTGTCTTAGGTTGCAGGATGTGGCTGAGGGTGTGTATTTTATTGCCATCTGTTACAGGGGGGGCAGTTATCTTGTGTTCATTGGGCAGTTTCCTTTATGTCTTCCACAACCAATCCTCCAGGGAGATCTCTCCTGTTCATGGGCCAGTGAGTGTCCTTGCATGGCTGATAAAATTCCATCATCCCATTGGGACATGCTCTGCCCAGAGAGAGGAGCCAAGCATTCCTACCTGGATATAATCTGAGATTTGGAACAACACAGGCAGCCTTTTCCCACTGGATTTCCAGGGGAGCAGCTTTTTTCTCCACTAGATTCCCAGAGGAAGACCAGACCCACCTACACCGCCACTGGATCTTCAGAGGAAAACTCCACCCTTGTACAGGATCCCTGCTCCAACAGAACCACAGCTGGCACTGCAGGAGGGCTGCAGCCATCACTTAATAGGTCTGCTACCAAAACCTGACCCATAGGGTGTCAGGTTGTATTCTGACTCTGTCAGTGGGGCTTTTTGTACTATTGCATTTGTATTTTTAACTTTCCTAGTAAAGAACTGTTATTCCTATTCCCAAATCTTTGCCTGAGAGCCCCTTAATTTCAAAATTATAATAATTCAGAGGGAGGGGGTTTGCATTTTCCATTTCAAGGGATGCTCCTGCTTTCCTTAGCAGACTCCTGGCTTTTCAAACCAAGACACTTAGGTACATGTGTGCACGGTGAGTCCCCCACATGGAGATAAATGTCTTAATTTAGGGTTTGTATGTGACAATGTGGCTGTGACAGTGTCTCCTAACCTGAGCTGTGCAGAGCCTCAAGGCATGGCATGGGCCACCTCATTTTTTGTTCGGCTGCCCTGGTACCTAGGGCTCTACATTTTGTCATAGAACAAATGTCTTCCTCTTTGTCTTCTGTGACCACACAGCCAGGCTGCAGCTGGCATGGGGCCTTTGGGAGGGATTGGCTTTCTTCCCTGAGCACAGGACTTGGCTCCTGAGCTACCAAGCTCCTTGGTTTCCCCACTGAGGGATGAAGCACAGAGAAATTATTCTGCAGAGAAATGGCAGAGCACATTTCTCCTGTCCCATTACTCTCTTCACTGAGAAAACATAATTTCTCAGTACTCATAATGTGGGATTCCTAACCCATCTCAGCATTTCCAATGATATAAAAAATGCCTTTGTCAATACATAAGTTCCTCATGGTAGAGCCAGGCAGGACCGGGACCATCTTTTTTCTCCACATGAAGAAACACCTGGGTATTAAAGGAAGAGACGTGCAGAAGTCCAGATGCCTGGTTAGATGCAGACTGATACCCAGATGTCAAATGGTTGAATCCATGTTTCTGCCTGTCAGATCTGCTGGGGGGTGATTCAAACTGGAGTTATTTCTGAAGGGGTAGCCTGTGGGTGTTCCCAGTGGCAAGTGATCTCTCTTGAGTATCTGTCTCCTGCTTAACATTTTGTCTCTCTTTGGCCTTTGGGTGCTCCAGGCAGCACACAGCTATCAGACCTGGGGGGCTGTCTGAGGGGCATGGGCCTCTGGGCAGGTCAGTGTCTCACAGGTGTGACCCATGAGCTCTGTGGGATGCAATGACATAAGACAGAGGCATTTTATCCCTCCTGCCAGCCTTTCTGCCTCCCTCTGCAACTCTGATCTCTCTTCAGCCAGGACCAGACCCAGGTGGGGCTGATGGCTGGAGGCTCTGGATCCAGCTGCTCCACTGGAGGCAGACTGCACCTCCTGAATCAGGCAGGCTTAATGGCAGGTCAGGGAGGGGATGGATGGCACAGGCAGCCACCACTCTAAATCCCTGCGGCTTCCTAAAGTGACATCCAGCCAAGGAACAAAGCAGATGAGGGAGCAGACCTTATGATCAGGTTTCCAATTTATCAGTTGTTATCATAGCTGCAATAAGCTAGTTACAGAGATGGGAACAAGCTGGTGTCATAGAAAGTCAGCTATAAAAAGTGTGTTTCTAGACCTGCTGAGTTCTGTGAAGACAGAGAAATAGCCTATTAAAATATCTTGTTAACACACAGGTTGTAGCCTCAAAGCTGCTGCTTGCTTTACATGTGTTTTATTTTTCCTCTCATTTTCACTTGTTTCTTTGCTGTCTTATGTAAAGGGATATTGTTTTCTTTGGGTAGAATATTGGATAATATAGTGTACAGGAGGTAAACACTTGTGGTTATTTCTATTTGCTCAGCTTTCTCAAGGTGAACAGGACATGATGCAGACCCAAACAGGAACCCAGGCAGTTTCTTTGCAGTAATTCCTATCATAGAATATCCTGAGCTGGAAGGGACCCACAGGGATCATCAAGTCCAGCTCCTGGTCCTGCACAGGACAAGCTCAAGAATCCCACCATGTGTCTGAGAGTGTTGTCCAAGCACTTGTTGAACTCAGACAGGCTTGGTGTGTGACTACTTCCCTTGGGAGCTTGTGCCCAGCCACCCTCTTGCTATGGTGTTTACTGTCTCACTCACAGCCATCTCTTCTTATTTCTGTTTTTCCCTAGCTACCTGATTTTTCTGGTTGGCCATTGGGTTAGAGGGTACAAAGGAGAAAGGATATCTGGCCTCAACTCCATGCTGAAGAGAAAGAAGTCACTCTTGTGCTTGACTGAATTACATCACTACTTCTGTCTATTATTTATTCAAGAGACAATGAAAGGGAAAGGAAATGTAAAAATTTTTAGGCACTTGCTCTCACTGAAGGGTTAGTACAATAAATGAGTATAATATTAGTTTGACTATTACATTATTTTTTCCTTATTCATTTATTAGCATTGCAATGTCAGAGTAGGGTTAAAAGACAGAGGTCCTGTCTGGGTCCCATTGCTTTGATTTAGCCAGCCATTTATCATTCTCCAGGAAAGGGATCTGTGACAAAATCTGAATCAAGCCCAATGTCAAACATCACTAATATCAAATATCACTGCCACTATTCCCAACAAGGTTTCCATTTAAGAGATTGTTTCTACTTGCAGTTTTTCTCTAGTACATCACTGTAGGGTCTGAGCTCCCCCTGATTCTGTAGTAAAAACCTATGGATCTATACACAGCCTGTTCTATTTTCTGCAGAGTTTTTTCCTTGGCCTGATAACTTTCCCTTTGAAACCATCCCCTTTTTTTATAGGCTGTGCTCTGGGATGGGGATTTAGTACAAATCTCTTATTTAAAAGCCCTAGTAGTTGCTCCTTGAGGCCAAATCTGAGCTGAACACACTGCTGCTGAAGTCACAGCCTGACATGGTGAGTTTTGGCAGCAATAGTGTGTTCCAGAGTAGAGAGAAAATATGGAAAGGCACTTTAGGGTCCTGGAGGATTTTTGTATAGGATATGTGAACTTAGGGCTGGGTCAGGAGACCTCAGGAAGGTAAACTTAAGAGGCATTTTCTCTTCTTTATTTTTTGAAAGCAAAGGGCCATCTAAGATTTTGGGCTGCCTGAGACTGCAGCCAGTAAAATACGTTTTGGGATTAAGCAGGGGAAGATTGTGTTTGGGAGTGAGAGCTAGGTTAATAATTACTTTGGTTTTGCCCCTTGTAAGCTCTTCAGTGTGTTATCTCTACAAACCAAATCTCAAAGAACTTCCTAGATTAGAGGCAAGGTATCATTTGCCCAAAGAATTACCCCAGACACATCTCATCCTTGAGCCTGGGAAAAAAAGAGTAATATTGAGTGAATGTAACTGGAAGAATTTGAGAGAGAAAAAATAACTGCTATGGGAATGATTTTACACAGATTAATGTATTTCATGGACCATTGGATTTCAGGTGACTGAACTGTTTTGGAATATGCTGTTTTCTCCCTGTTCCTGTGCTTGCCACTTCCATTTTTCAGCACTTGTTCACCATTAAGCTCAGAGAGGCAAAATCAATAGTGCTCCAACATTAATAATTGAGCAAAGTAGGCAGCCAGCTGAGTAAACCCCATCTCACTTGAAATCAGAGCAGTTACTCCTGGCTTGAGCTAATATATCTGAGAATTAGGTGCAGGCTGAGGTGGAAAATGGGATAAAAACACCAAAATAAAATAAAAAAGCCAAACAGCTGGCTCCCCCCTGTGCTGTGCTGTCATGATTCTCACCAAAGGAGTGGCAGAAGTGAATAAGGATTGCTCTCTTGAATCATTCTGTATCGGGATGCAATCAGGCAGAATGGTTTGAAAGCATCTTTAGTTTGGAGGAATGAACTCTCCAGGGGTCTGAGTGCTATTTCCAGGTTTCATCCTAAAGCATAAATCATGTACTTATTGAGAGCTGATCAGATAAAGAACATAAAGAAGAAAAGAGCCTGAGCTTTTAACTTGGGGAGTGAAAAAAAAAAAGAAAAGAAAAAGCAATAAACACACTACTGGAAGTGTTTCTGAAGGGCATTTGGATACTCTCACAATTCAGGGTGAGAACCCCACTCATGTGAATGTGATGCTCCACAACATCCCCTCACTGAAATGCTGCCATTTCTGGAAAAGACTGCAATAAATTCCTAACATCCCTGATGAAATTACACAGTGCTTAAGGGACAGGGTCTCTTAATCCCAATAAACCATTGAAAAATAGAATGTCACATCAGATTGTCATTTCACTCTGGTGGCTTCTGCAGTTTATGAAAGTTGCCTACATGATGTCTTCTTTGAAAGTACTAGGTTTGGGAATCTCTAGATCAAACCTACTCATAAATATTGAGAAGAGGGGGCTTCTCGGAGGGGTAGTCTTGTTTTAATGGGGCAGAATATCTGTAAAGGCATAAATCATATCTGAGACAGCAGGATATAGCTGGCAAAAGAATTCAATGAGAATTAATGCCAAGGTGTCAGCAATGCAGGAGATGCATGATAGTATCACTGCAGAGCCAACAGATAAAAAATACCATGTAAAATTTTCCTTTCTTTCAGGGAATCTCTTGGGTTCCTTTTGCAGTATGTCTAGGAAAAGTGCTCTGAATCCTAAGTAGTGTGAGGAGGCAGACAGCCTGCTTTAAAGGTGTTAAAATATTGCCAAGGGATGGGAGCATCCCCAAGGACAGCACTCTGGGGTGGTGCTGAGCACTCACTGCATCAGGGCTGTTCGGTGCGTGTTGAGGATGAGCACCAAGTTATCCCATCAGGAATTGTGCCATTTCTGCAAGGAATAAAAACTGCCTGTGATCTCTGTAAGGGGGAACAATCAAGAAAGCATTATGAGCTGGTGCATGGGGGAATCCTACTACTGTGTATCAAAGCATTCTTTAAAGGGACGACAAAAACTCCAGTTGGGGACCCACTTTGTTATTTGGATGAAGCCTGTAGGAGTGAGTTTATGAAAAGCTCAGCTAGGGCTGCATTTCAGCAGGGTGGAGTTTGTAGCTTTTCTCCCAAAGAGCAGAAAAACATCAAAACATTTTATTTTCATGGCTTGCAATGTGGTTTTTTATTATTTCTTTTCAATGGCCTGCAACACAACAAGAGTTGTGGCACAAAGAGATTGTGATAGTTAGAAGGAAATGAAACAAAAGCTTTTCTAGGACCCATCTGTATCTCCTCTCTGAGCTCTATCTTTCCCCTTTGGCTTTTTGTGCAGCATTTGGCAGTATGTGTAAATCCAGAAAAGCCTTGCAGAGCCAGTGGAAACCCAGGAGGCAATTAATTAATCTTGAAACAGCACAGCCTAAACAGTCATCAGTGACCTGAACTGTCTATACAGAAAATTTGAGTAACTGTGCTGCCAACTTGCCATCAGGGCTGGGTTTTTAGGAGCAATTTTTTGCAGTGAGCAGCAAATATTGTCTTTAAAGATGTCAGTGAAGGAGCAATTGCACAGCTCTCAGCTGCAGCAACCACTTCTACCCATCACTCTTTGAGACCAAGGTGGCTCCAGCAGAGACCGCTGGGTTGAACAAGAATCTCCAACCATGAACTCAAGGGCCAGAAGAAAGGAAAGCAAAGTAGAGGCTTGTTTGTCCCTGATGATCCTCTTGGATGTGTGCAGCCTGGAGGTGTACAGCTGGAATGGAAAATAAGACCATATAGCATGATTCAGCTGATCCCAAGCAAAGGTTAGGGGTGAGGAATTCCTATGTGAGCAGAGGGGAGGTTTGCAGGGAATTTCCCCTGGCTGCCTTTCAAAGTTCTGGCTGCTGCATATTGACCTGTGAGGCATTTGTTTGGTTTGGCTTTTATCTTCTTTTTCTTCCTTTTTAATTTTTTTTTTTCCTTTTTGGTTCTTGTCTGTTTTGTTTCTGAAAGAATGACATCGTGGCCCCTCACATTTCTGGAGGCAACACACACATTCCTTGCAGCTCTCTGTTACCAAGAGGACAGAAAATATTCTTCATAATTACACATGATTTGATCATTCCAGGTTTTCTACCTCTTCCCAGAAGTTTTATTATCATAATTAATTTTTCTGGCATCCACTTACAGCTCTAGGCATTTTCCCAAACCTTTAAACACACTGTTAGCAGTTCTGAACATTTCACTGCTGTATTTCTTTTCCTCAATTTGCTAATTATAAATTCTTTGCTAGTAGTCTTTCCTGCAACATGAACCTTATTCATGTAGTCCCCATTACTATAGTGTCATCATACTCCAGGATCTCTCTTCACCACAGCACTGTGATCAAAGAAAATGGGGTTATCCCTAGTTACAAATGAGACTCTGGGGTACAGTGAGACTAAGATTCATCTTTTGATGACTTGCCCAAAACACCACAGAGGCAGGAAAGAGAATTACACTCTGGTGTCCTGACTCCAGCTCCTGCTAGGTTTGACTGTCTCGCAATATATTTCTCTTTCACAAAATGTTCTGCAATTTCCAGTCTAAGCAGAACTTATCATTTTCTCAAATGCCTTTAAGGAAAGATGAACCAAGAGAAAAGCAATCTTAAGATCCAAGTAATCCTCTTGGAAAATTGTTTTCTAGCTTCTAGATATTGGGCAGAAAATTATCTTTTGCTTAAGAGAGATCAGAACTCTGATCTAAACTGTGGGGTATTAATCATATGTTTGTTATATCTGTATATAATTGCACTTGTCCATAGTAAGTTTCTTAGATCTCAGAGGGATGCAAGAGAGATGGTCACAAATAATGTTGGGTTTCAACAGCCAACCCAAATCACATCACAGACATCAGTTTCAGTCTCCTGTTCGTTTCAGTGAGGGTTGGTAGGTTACTGAAATGAGAAATTCCAATCACAATCCAGCACAACTCTGGGTGTGATTCAGTGTGATCCCTCAGTCACCACTGTACATTGGCCTGGACTGCATGTCCCCAGGAAAAGTCATGTACTGCAACAGTGGAATTCATCCTACCTCTGCCATTGCAAATTAATTGTACAGGCTGCCAAAATTCCACAGATTCTCACTTTTCATCTGTTTAAACTCAACCCCATGTAATGCTCTTGACACAACTCACAAGATCCACAGGTATCCTCAGCACAGGCCACCTGTGCCTTGTTTGCTGGAACGGGAGCAACAGCCTGAAAACAAAGCTGCTGATGGAGATGCCAAAATCGTGCTCTTTGTCAGACAGAAACTGAGTCAAAAATCAGTTTCAACCTATGCAGAACTTGGTCCAACCTTACTATTAATTTGGCTTCCAGCACAAGCAGTGCAGCACTGTAATCCAAAACTCCCTTGGTGGGTGAACCATTTTCCACATACTGTTGGATTATGGCTGAGTAGGATTAGAGATGTGCTGGGGTGGGCAGCTTTCTCCAGTGTCACAGAGAGAGCTGGGCTCTCTCCTGGCTCAGCACCCTGAGTCCTGGTGTGGTTCAGTGTGAGCAATCTGGGCTCTCCAGTCCCATCAGGTTGTGCTCCTGAGACTGTCACAGGAGGGAACGGGTCACCAAGTCCATCACAGCTGGAGACAGCAGCTTGCCAGACTTAGACATGGTTACTAGTGGTACCCAACAATGTCCTAAATAATTTCACTGCACATACTCCAAATATACTTTTACCAATTAGCTGGGCAAAGCCTTAAAACAAACAAGTAAACAAGAACAACAACATTAAAAAATCCCCAAAACAAACAAACAAAAACAGACCCAAAAGAAGAATAAAAAGGACTTCAAAGCATTTCACTTACATTAATTAAGCTATTTGTCTATGTCAGTCCGTGTCAGCCGACAGATATTCAGCAATCCTTATCTCTACACTGTTGAGCCTGATAAAGGTCTAATTGCCTGAGAAATGTACAGCCCTTGGGACTGCAGTGGCAAAAGCAATTTCCTTCTGCACAATGGAGCCTTAACGAAAACACCTCCTGCTTAATGAAAGCCTGGAAGATGAAGGGACAAAGGTAGGGGTGTGGGGCTGGGCTGCAGCCAGAGGGGTCAGTGTGGGATGGCTGGGGACAGGAGGAGCCCCAGGCAGGGCAGGAGGTGCCTGTGCCATTCCTGCTGGTGTGGGGGGCCCTGCCACATGCCCCAAATCCAGGTGCCACCGAGGGGCAGCCCCTGCCTCCAGGTGCTGTCAGTCCTGCTGGGTGCAACCAGCAAAGATGAGCTCAGTCCCCACAGCTGCCCCCACTTGCCTGAGCAAAATCTGGCCACTTGCTGCAGAAGCGTTTGGAGGTGAAAGGATTGAAGACAGAAAAAGTGTTTGTAACAACAGTGTTTCTTTGTTGGGAGTTAAAAGAGCCGAGTTTAATGCGGGATGCAAAGCTGACCCTGGGGTGAAACATCACTGAGCATCCTCAGAGGCTGCCTTCCCACGCAGGAGCCAAACTCAGAAAATCTTTGATGCATTAGTGTTTAAAAGTGAGAGAGAGGGGAGAAAGCCCTACAAATTGCTCTAGAGGGAGAATAAAACAGCAGAAGCAGCAAAAGAGGTTAATGTGGATTTTGCAGCAGATACTGTTAGGGACAATTTTCCCATTTCCTTTCTGGTTCAGAAATAAGATTTCATGGACTCAGAGATAGTTATGGAAGAGCTAATGAAGCATAAAGCTGAGTGAAAGCATCGTATTTGGGAGGTTGCTCACAACTTACAAGAAAAGGCTTTCTCCCTTTTTTTTCTCCCCACAATAAAAAAAAAAGAGGAGTTAACACCTGTGCTTGCTTTACCCTGCCATTTTTCACATTTGCAGTTGTTCTCAGGGGAATCAAAGTGACAGATTTATGCAAAGCTGCAGTTTGGATTTTTTCTTGCCCCGGAGCAAGGCTTTTATCCAAGCTTTTCTTTCCCCTTCATGAGGGGATGGTGAAGAGGAGGAATGCATCACACTTAAAAACAGCGGAGAAAAAAAAATCTTTCACAGCTGTTTCTAGCAGCTGAGATATATTTAATCCAAACTAGAGATTAACATTCACCTCTGTGGAACAGATATTTCACCTCCCTCTATATTTGTTATCACCTGTGCAGTAGACAGGGCTTGGAGATGAACTCATGGTGAGAGGATGGAGGGCTGCAATGGGAAAGCTGTGAGCAAGTGACTTTGTGCTCTTATTCCCAGAAATTCCTGCTATTGATTGACTCTCCAAATAAGGTGGACAGCTTCTTTGGGCTGTCTACATAATGGATGTCACTTTTAAGTGCTTCAGGACCTCAGGTTTGCCTGTGTGATGAACTCATGTTCATGGTGAGAGGATGAAGAGCTGTAATGGGAAAGCTGTGAGCAAGTGACTTTGTGCTCTTATTCCCAGAAATTCCTGCTATGGATTGACTCTCCAAATAAGGTGGACAACTTCTTTGGGCTGTCTACATAATGAATGTCACTTCTAAGTGCTTCAGGACCTCAGGTTTGCCTGTGCCCAGCTCCAGCTCCAGCAAGCCCCTGTATAGCAGGGTTTTCAGCAGGTTATCTGCAGGGTTTTTAGCATGTTATCTGCAAGAAGGAGCTCTGCTCTAACTGTTACACAGGAGATGGGATGAGCAGAGAAGATCCCTCCCTCTGTCCCAGTGCTACGTGCATGTAGATGCAAATGAGTAATGGTAAATCTTCAGTAGCACAAGAACGCCTGCTGTCTCTTCAGGGCGCTGAGCCACGAGCAGCAGTTTGGAATGTGCCCTCCTAGGGAGCATTTATGTTTTATCTTCACTGCTCAGTGTGCAAATGTCCTGAGATCCCATCCTTGAATCTGTAAGGGTTTGAGAAGCGGAACCTGGGGGGCAGAACTATTAACACCTGTATGGACTTTCCTGTGGTGCTTGTCTTCATATCATCTGAGTGCTGCAAACAAGTTAATAGATGTGAATTCACAATCCTTTTATGAAGTAAGAAGCTGGTACCCATGTGACCTACCAGGCTTGGCATTTTTGTACCCAAATCTTATCATTCCAGTCAATCTCTTTCTCCATCATCATGTTTCAGCCAGGTATGAAAGTCTTGCTTCTACTCATAGGAAAAAAGTCTCCTACACAAGAAAAAAAAGGCATTACTCATTAGACTGCCACAATGAAGAGAGCATTGAAATCTTTTCTAATGAAATCTCACCCAAGATAAGCATGTAAAATGTGATATTTCAGCCCAAACAATCAATGCAATCCAAGGGAAAGCCAGGCAGCTCTGCTGACAGGCCATATAATCCAGCAAATCATTTGCTTTGGCTGCTGCTGCTGGACCTTGTAGCCTTCACTGGCTCCAACAGCACCTGTTTTGTCACCAGCCCCTGAAATGGTGGCCAGGGGACAGCTGTCCTGGCCTTGATGTATGACTTTGCACCGGCTGTGTGTGTGTGTGCAAATGCAGCAATCCCTGTACAGCAGCACAGCTCAGTCCCTGCCACGGGGTCATCAGCAGCTGTGTGGGTGAGTTTCAGCTGAGGAAGGTTCTGGAGTTGTTTCCTTCTCCTTTGCAATTCTGATGGTGTGTGTGAGCATCTCATTGCCAAGGAACTTGGGAGCAGAACTAAAGTACCAATGGGAACCCATCAGCAGCATTGCCCTCATCATAAGCAATCAAGTGAATTCTTCAGAAATGTTGGTGGCCTTGCTGACCCAGTTCTGGAGGAAAGACATTCCCCTGAGTCAAGAGGACAGTTGTGCTCAGCACCAAGCCAGATGATTGCCATGAGAAGAGGAGGATTCTCCTCCTGGAGAGGAGCTGGATCAGAGCCCATTTCACTGCCTTGGCCACGTGCTTGGGTTGACTCACTGGGTTAAGTGCAGCCTTTTTATCTGTTGCAAAGGGTAATTTCTAAAATCCAAAGAAACCTCCTGCACAATGGTGGGGGCATGTGCTTTCATGTCAGAGCTCTATTCTAGAGCATGGCAGAGATGAACAAGAACTACTTAAGGCAGAAAAATACAAAGCCCATATGCTAATAGAGCAGGGCCTTGACCCATTTTGTGAGTTTTTTCCTAGGTGGTTTGATGCCCCCTCAGCAGCAGTTATAGAGAGAAACTTGCTGCCTGGTGGTTGGGGAATAGGTGGTTCATGGGGAGTGGGCACATCTCATGTGAGTGTTGCTGGAACTTGGTGGGAAGGTTATAACCCTGCACTCTAAGGGACACAGTTTATAAGGCCACCCCAAGCACAAAAACTCACCTCCCTCCTCTGGGTACTTCATTTAAAATGGCCCAGAAATTGAAGTAGGTGAGAAAAAAGGTGGTTTGGGGGTGATGGTGGGGCTGTGATGGGGCAGGCACAGCAGCTCTCTGGCTCCAGGAGGGTCAGGAGCAACTGAGAGAGGGCATGAGGCAGGGCATGGCACTCAGGCTAAGCCCAGCTTTCTGCAGGACAAGAGGTCATGCAAGCTGGCCAGTGTGAGTGAAAGCTGGTGTTATAGAAAGTCTGACAGCTCCTGAGGGGGTGTACAGGTGTCTCTCATGGGGTTTGGACACTGGACACATCCAGTTGGTGGCTGTGTAAAAAATGAAAGCTTAGGCTTCTTATTGTTCTTTTTGTCCTTCCTTTCTTGTCCTTATTTCTCTAGTTTTACCATATACTGTTAATTTAGTTAACTTACTTCCTTCATTTGCTCCTTCTTTTCTTTCAATTTTCCTTGACAAGCTACTTCCCTTACTGCCCTTTTCTCCCTGTCCTGAGTCTCTTTCTCCCACTTCGTCTGCCTTTTCCCCACTGTCTTTAGCTTTCTCTTGGGCTCTGCATCCCTGTGTCTGCCTCATCCCTCATCATTTCCTACCCCTTCATCTGTGTGCAGGCTTCCTGAGTGCAGGGGCAATTCTAACCCTGTGATAAGATACAATAATCTATCCCTCAGTAATCTGTGCTGCTTTACCTCTCTTTGCCACAAATCTCCCCTTCCAGATGTGCATGCACATCTGTACACAAGGCACACACAGCCCCAGAGCCAGGAGATTGAGGTCAGACCCAATTAAAGGAAATGCCAGCTTCAGTGGGATTCCCCACTCCAAATCCAGAGCTCCTTGGGTGTTGAATGAGACATGGGATGGGAAGCAGCTGTTTTTCTTACCCCATCCCATGAAAAACAATCAGGTACTCCATTGATTAGGGCAGTTTGAGAGAATTGTGCTGAAAATTAAGCATCCGTTGGTTTATAATGGAAAATATTTTAAATAAAAATGCTTTAAATTATATAGAGGTGTTTTGTAATAGAACTGTCATATGCCATGAGACAACTTCACTGGAAAGAACATCTATAATGAGAAACAAATCACACTGACCTTTGCTATAGGCTTGAAAGCAGGTTTCTTTGGGGTTGTGGGGGCTCATTTGCCCTCCAGCAGTGGAAGAATTAAGATGTTATGTTTAACATAAACAAGAGAGGTTTAATCCCAAATCCTTGTGGGAGAGCACTTTGTGTTCTCTTAAAAGTTCAGTAATTCCATAAGCAAGATGGACAGTTGGGTTATTTTAGACTCCATGAAAGCAGGGGAGGGACAGAAGGGACGTCAAAGGGAATTAACTCATCAGAGTAAGAACCCAGTTGTGAAAACTGAGCAGAGAGTGAGTTCAATTGCATTAACCATACATGGTGCCAGGGTCTCTCATTATAAGAAGCCCTTTTTCCCTTTTTGCTCTGTCCAGCCAAAGTGCAAGAAGAAATGTTTGTCTACGTGGGGCTGGGCAGCCTCCTGTGCACAAGTGCCCATTGCTGTTCAGGCAGCAATAGCAGGAGAGCAATGGTTCTCATCTCCATTTGGGCTCTACACCAGAGCCTCTGAGGGCAGGTGCTGGTTTCTGAGTGATGAAGGAAGAAAGGCTGCACAGGGACACTTGCTGTCTCTGATGATCTGTCTCTGCTGGATTTGCCTGCACATCTTCCCTGCACTCACAAAGGCAGAGTGGGCTTTGTTTGGGAGCATCTTGGCCCTTTTGAAAGGCAGCCCCTTCCCTGCCACAGCTCTGATGTGTCCTGCTTCTCCTCTGCTGGGGGCACAGACAGAAGTCAGGCCAGCAATCTGTCACCACTTAGCACCCCAAATTCACTTTAGAAGAAGACTCTGTCAAACATGTTACCTTCAGCTGTGATTCAAAAACTGAAGAAAGTTCAACTCTCAGAAAACATAGGAGGGACAAGATATAAATCCAGAAAACTTAAGCAAAACATTTCACATCTCTATCTTTTTATTTCCAGACAAGTAGCCAAAGTCTTACAATATGACTGTTACATTAGGACTTAGATATGTAAGCATCACTTTTTTCATTACTCTGCTGTGATCCTGCAGCTGAAGAGAACTCACCCAGTGTGAGTGACTGGGTGCTGGAGGGGTTATTGCCCTGGCCCAAAACCAGGCCAGAATTGTCTTCACTTGATAAGTGAAGCTTGGATTGAAGGGCAAGTTGTACTTTGCCAATACAATTTTTCTTCAGGAGTGACCAATGAAAATTGTTCCATACTTGTGTAATGCTGGTTAGCAGAATAAATGTGGTTCTTGGATAAAAGAACAGAACACCAAAGAGATGTGGTGGTGCTGCTCTCTCCCTGGCTCTTTAGAAACCAGGCTTTATCATCCTGAGTTCATCTCTGGTGTCTGCTGAAGAAAAGAACTTTAAAAATCTGGGGCAATCCAGCTACAATAATGTCCAGTTATCCCGCCACCAAGCAAAGGAAAGTGTATTCAATTTATTCAAGGGAGTACTTATATTGGATTATAAATGCCAAAGCTGGGTGAGAATATCTAATAAGAGAGTTTTTTTTTCACATAGCAGGCAACAGCATGACATGAACCTATGGATGGAATCTGAAGCCAGGCAGATCCAGAAGGAGAAAAAGCACAAGATTTTAGCATTGGAACAACTGACCAAGGGATGACCTATCTTCTGCACCACCTGTCTTCCACTTTTTTCTTCTAAATTCAGTAATGACCATGCCACAGGAGTCCCTGAGTGACATCATCAGTGTGGACAGGTTAGAATTCCTAATAGTCCCTCTGCCTTTAACACCTCTGATGCTTAAAAAGTGCGTTTACCTGAGCCAGGGTTCACCCCAGGGACAGGGGAATTGGATGTCTCTATTCTCTTCTCCCCAGCTGTGGGAATGCTGTGTTTGGATCTCTTTCCCATCGCTGGTTGTGTCAGTGGTATGCGTTATGCAGATGTGTGTCCACTGGGAGCAACGTTCAGACAGCACATTTCACACTGATTTATGAACAGACTTATGAGCACAGCAACTTCTGGCCTCTGCTGGCTTGGGCTGGAATCAGCTTGCATGTTGTTGCTATTCTCATTCTCAGACCTGCAGTCGCAGCTCAGGAACCATTTCAGCTGCAGAAATGCAGAGCTGAAGGAGTCCTTGCCTCAGAATTCTTCTATAAGCAGGGGTGGAGGAGGTAGGCAGCAAGGCAACCCAGGGAAAAGACAGGAGGTAAACATGCCCAGTTATGATGAGCTGGAAAAGGACTGGCTGTGGCAATAAGCTGGGTAGGCAGTGGTGAGCCAAGCTGGGTCTGCCCAGGAAAAGATGCTGCAGGACTCCAGGCATGAGACAAAAAACCATCTTTGTTGTGTGAATGGCAGGAAAGGGAGAACATCTGGGATACAGGGCTACAGGGGAAGTGTTGACACAACCTTGAGAATAGGGAGGTCTCTATTCTCAAGTCTAAAGTGAGGATGTCATCCAGGTTGTAAGTCCAAGTGATGGATAAGAGTAAAACAGTTCCCCTTCAGACACAATGGGCCTGAGATGAGGACCAGATGTCCCCAGATGTCAGGGAGCCAGGCTAAGGTGGGAGTAGGAGATGTTTCAGTAGGAGAACACAGCTAACAGGACAGAGCCCCAGATCCAAAGGAAACTGCATTTGAATAGGTATTAGAATTTGAATTTGAATTCAATTTGAATTGAATTGTCAGAGATCAGGGCAGAGGGAAAAGAGAGCAGGACTCAGTGACCACAGTGAGGGCAGAATGGAGAAGGGGGACTGGTTTCAAACTGAGAGTAGGTTTATATTAGATATTAGGAAGAAACTCTTCACTGACAGGTGATGAGGCATTGGGACAGGTTGCCCAGAGAAGTTGTGGATGCCCCATCCCTGGGAATGTTCAGCATCAGCTGGATGGGACTTTGAGCAACCTGTTCTAGTGTAAGGTGTCCCTGCCCATGGCAGGGGGCTGGAACTTGGGAATCTTTAAGGTCCCTTCCAACCCAACCCATTCTATGATTCTGTGAAAATGGAAAGGGGAAAGGGTAAAGGCCAAAGAGGACAAGAAAGGGCAGAAAGATACAGTGAAGGTGTAGCCAAAGATCTCCATCTATACCAACTACCTGATCCTTCTACTCACTTTTTAATTCAAATTCTAATTGATATTACAGAAAGTATTTTACTGCTGTGCATAAAATAAATATTTCCAAACTCTTTGAGACAAATATTCCCAGCTAATCCCAAAAGACAGGTCCAGTTTTTTCATGGTCATGATTACTCTTCAAAAGAAAAAACATTAACAACTATGACCAGGAAATGTGTTGGTTTTTTGTTTTGTTTTTTTGGTTTTTTAAATAGGAATGAGCCAGCCCAATACTGGTACAAAAATAGTTAAATACAATGGACCAAATGTCAAACTATGAGAAGAATGACTCAAATTAGAGAAGCATAGATAGAAGAAGCTAACAAAAACATCTCTTCCTGTGGGGACACTAGCACGGCCAAATACTCATATTTGTAGGTCACCCAGTTTAAAGAGCAGTGCACGGGGGGGGAAAAAA